>NC_051189.1:112650927-112953957 GCF_015220075.1 Falco rusticolus | reverse complement strand
AGAGAATATGAATTCTCAAAGAACAATGCCGCTGCCATCTGTCAGCACGTGTGGACACAAGGTGAGCCCAAGAGGAGCCAGACTTCACTCACGGCTTGAACTTCCTACATCATCCTTGATCTTTTGCACTCCTGTTCACTGATATGATTTTCAAAAAAATTCTTAGCTACCCTTTTATATGAAAGTAATATCCCTTCCCCTACAGCATAAAATGCTTTAATTAGCATACCTGCCTGCATTTTAGAGCATCTGAGATACTTGAACTTACTGCGAGCCTAGAAAAGAATAAGAAGTTTCTCAGATGTTGAGTTTTAAGACAGAAAAAAGACCAAGTAAAAACATACCAGGCTACAAAACAATCCCAAATTTTCTCTCTCAAAATAATCCAGTGATAAAATGTTATCACAACAAAATTTAAATTATAAAAAATTGTAAGCTGGATAATACACCTTTCTTGTTGCCCATATTGTGTTACCTCCCACCCCGTTGCCCAGGAACCTTCAACAACACAGTCTGGGCTCCTTCAATGAACCTGCAATAAGAACTCAAAATGTTCATATCTTGAACATTACAGCTGCTGTGGCTCTGCTGAAACTATCTGATGCTACCAAAGCTCACTCATAATCTGAAGTAGCCCTTCCCTAAGATACAGGAGAGAGGGGCTTTGCTCACACTTGAAAAGGGAAAAAAAAAATTAAAAATAAATTTAACACCAAACACAACCAACCATGATAAAAATTCCCCTTTTTTTTTTAGTACTAAGCTTACTAGGCTATGCATTTAGAACTGCAGTATAATAAACTGCTAAAAACCCCAAACAAACAAACCCACCATAACATTCTATTAGCTCACTTCTGTTATAAAAATATTACGGGAGGCATCACATTCAGAACAACTGTCCGATCAAATTTTCACAGACTACAAAAAGATAACTGCTCCAAATACGTTGTACAGTCTTTACCAGCTGACAAATTTAAGTAAGAACACTTATAAGGCCAAATGTATCTAGCCTTCATTTCAACTACAGCTGAAACGTATTTCTGGATTTTTTTGGTACTGCTGTCCTGGATTAAGTTTTTCTCCTGAAGTTCACACCATGAATTTGAGATAAAATTCTCAGCTTTTATGCTACCCTCCAGTTCAGAGATAAATTGAGATACAAACACATAGAAACAACATATCCCAAGTTATATTAGTAAGTGTGATATCAGCCAGAAGGAATAATCCAAGGAAGTTATACATCCCTTTATCTAGATAAATAGAGGTTTTGGGATATTTTTGTCTCTTTGCGTAAAAGTAATCTATTGCAAGGCACTTCCAATACATGACAATACCTACTGACATGAAGTAAGGGGTGCTCAGCATCTTCCATAATCCTTTCCTGGGAATACTAGACCAGAGTGATACAAACCAACTTCGCTGTAATTTAGTAAGACATACAGAAGCAGTCTGTTTCACATCACATGGGCATACCATACAAACAGTCCCCAGTTTTCCCCATTAGGAGGATTCCTGGTTGTATGTAAAATTGCTAAACCTATTTAAAGAAAAAAAAATTGGACTTGCGATACATTCTAGGAATTGTCTTATTTAAATAAAGTACACCACAAACTGTCAGTGTTCTACTTAAGTGTAAGCATAATAAGGACTCATTTTAAGGTTCTGATTTGAGACGTAAATATGGATACATATAAAAACCTTTATGATCATTACACTCTATCACAGCCCTAGCACTATTATATGTGTAAAATCAATATATTCTGACTGCTAAAAGTTAACGAGACAATATATCAAAATAGCAAAACAGAGCTTCACAGCCCTCTTAGTCCTCTTTAGCTTCTGTTCACATTTTGGTTCCAGGTATCAATTTATCATTCCACTACAGTTCTTTTCCGAAGAAGGGCAACACTAAGAGGAAGCTTTGAAAATCCTACTTAAACACAACTCCACACTGGCTTCTTGACTTCATAAAAACTAAGACTATTCCCATCTGTTTCTAGACCTGAGAACTTGTACTCTACCACTACGCTTTCCATAGTGATTCAGACTTCCAGTAGAAAACCCTTACCAGACAACATGAAATAGTAAACTATGAAGGACAAGAAAAAGAAAGCAAGTCACCTTCCATTTCACTCTTGGGAGCACTCCTCAGGGATACACCCATACTCATTTAGCTCACATCACCCCAGAACACCACTTCAGAAGAAAAAAAGATTAAAAATTAAGGAAAAGCACACACTGTGGAATAAAAACACTGTCAAGATCCTGGTCTTTCATAAAACATCTACTTGGAAAATTCACCCATGCTTTGAACGTTTGGTATTTTGTTCTACAGTGTGAAACAGTGTTGTGGAAGAGTAATTTTGATTCAGGATGATGAAAACTAAAATAATACCTGATTATTTCTAGATCCAAGTAAGAATGTTGTAGCATTTGAATCTATGTATACTTAAAGTTGTCAGTGTCAGACAAAACTTCATAATGTATTTATTCACTCCTGAGATCAAAGAACTGATTGCCTAGTACTTGCCGGTACACTACAAAAACAGTCCAATGCCAACAGTGGCATCTGGCACGCCTGTATCCTTCAATGAGATAGTTCAAAGTTGCTTCTGTAAGTTCATACAGGATGTCACAGTTCAAAAGGAAGGACTGGAAGAAGTTCTTGCCAGATTCTGCTACATATGGAACTATACCACAGATAGGGTAAGAACTAGAGTTGTAGTAAATGAATGCAAGACACAAGCTGGTGAAAAACAGCTGTCTGAGGTCAAGCGGTATGTTCAACAGCATTTCCAAGCCTTGCTACATATTACTTTTTAACAGGCAGAGCTGATTTCAGACTCAAACACCCAAGTCAACAGCTTAACTCAAGCTGGTGCAGTTACTGATTTTCTGAAGCGGTACAACAGGTCTGTTTTTCTTTGCTCAGTCGTGTCTCTTGACTGTTCTTCTCTACACTTTGAAACGCTTCTAAACTAATTTCAGAGCATATACAAGTCACATAACATTTCTCCTTTGATAAAGATTGGTTTCATCCGGCCATCTGGGGAACCCAGAAGTTTGAGTGGGATTCCATGTTAGTGGAATTAGTCAGTGTCAGAGCAGCCACTTCTCTGAAGAGACATGATATTAATTATTTTAAAGTACTTAGCATAAAATTTATTTTCTTTCTCAGCTGACTATACATCCACTAAGCTTGTATTCCACACTCTTGAGAGCCAGGAACATATTTCAAGTCTACTTACTAGCTTGATTAACTGTATTCAAGATGATAATGCCCAGCCTCAAGCTTTAAGATTGGTTTTGGTTTTTATTCCACAATCAGATTTTTCTCAGTGATGTGAGAATTACCGAAACATAGCGTGTAATCTTACCAAACTCTGTAGAAGAAACCCAGCTTAATATATACTGTTAATAAAAAAAGTTACCCCAAAACACACAAATGTACCATTTCAAGACCACAGAATGATCAACAACAGAATCACTGTTCTTGGCATTTCCCAAACTAAACCTATCGTCAGCAAGCTTTCAAATAGAAGAGGACAAAACATAGTTTCCTTTAGCACTGTGTGCTCCAAGACTGAAAGTGTCTCTTGCTACACACCACCACACCAGTGTTTTGGACATTTTGGGGATCCGCAGGTTGTTTTGCAAACAGAACATGTCAAAACAGAAGAAAAAGTCAGATTCCCAACACGCTGAACTGCATTTGAGAATTGCAGATAAGTATATGAGCATCTAATGCTGAACACAAAATAAAATCCCTCAAACAGAGATGTATCTTTGTAGATGCAACAGCTCACACTTGTTTGGTCTAAGAACATACCCTATCACATGTTTCTACAAGTCAGTTGAGGGGGTGTGAATGCAAGGTTCAGACCTTGATCTAAAACATACTACTACTTCAAGCTACCATGAAAATTTTCCATCCTTCCCATATGGAAAAGAACGCTATATTAGAAAAGCAGATTAAGCTGAAGATGGTTTTGTCTTTATAGACAAACCACCAACAGGTCAGCTAGAAGTAGGTATTCAAAGAAGCATGCATTATAAAGCAGCAGCAAACACACAGCAAGCTAGACTCAGCTCCTTTTTCTAAACCTTCCTCCCCACCCCACCCCCCAGACAAAACACAGACTTGAAAAAAACCCCAGGCTGCAACCAAATGAAGAAAAACCTACATTTTGAGAACTGGCTAGTCTGAGTAATTAGCTGATCACTAAGCACCATGCTTAGTCATTCCATTGATCTTTTCAGGCTCAGTCATTTTCTAATAGCTGGAAGAATTAACAGCTACTTCTAGCTACTTCTACACAGAGTGTGGGTTTAAAACTGCACTGACAACTCACATAAATGGCATTTTGAAAGAGAAATCATCCATTAAACACAAAACTTCCAACACCAATACAAATAGCGTATTTATAACAGTCACACCCTCAAAACTAAATGCACTGAAGAAAAGCGACAAAGTTAAATACAGGGGTCAAGCACACTGCTGAATATCACAGATGTATATCATGACAGCCTTCATAAACATGTCACCTTGTGGGACCACTCAAAAAAACCCACACCAACCCACCACAAATAGTTTAACATATTGTACTTTTAAACATTACAGGATTTCATGCCCTTTTCCCAGACCTCAGCACCACACACTAGTAAGATTGCCTCCTAGGGACTTAGACCGACAGTACCTGCTATGAATGTAAACTGAATCAATTAAGGGAGTTTACCTAGTCCAATAGCCTGTCTCACACATATGGACAGTTTAAGGCACTTCAGAGGAAGGTACAGGAAGCCTCATAAATAGGCAATTACATAATAATACGCCCACATAGGGAGTTTCTTCCTAACTGCAAGCAGTTAAGAGGTTGGCTATGCCCTGAAGCATAAAGATTCATATCTGCATTAAAAACAGTGAATCCACCATATAACAATTCAAGTATTCATTATTTACATGCTTACCTAATCCCTGCTTAGAATAATATTTTTCTCGCCAATATCTCCAGAAATCGAGGTCCACAGCTAATTATGGTTTTGCACAGAAAGAAACTTTCAGTCAGCACAGACCTTGCTGAGCCCTGTTACACATTAATAATCTTCTACTCAAGTGCTAGTTGAAATACGCCCCTAGACAGCAAATTCTTTAAGGCCGGTATTTGTAAGGCATTCTCTGTGTTTATAAAACTACATAAATGATAAAAATAAGGGTCATGGTTTGGACCTGAAAAATAATGAAGGTACAATCTAGTTTCAGCTTTGCTTTCCAAACACAGCTGAGATAGAAGATTGGTTGGCCAACCCCTAGATAGACTGAAAGAACTGTGAAATGAAAGAGCATGCCTAACGTACCTTCTTCAAGTATGTATTAATTCCCCAAAAAAGTGTTCTTTCTGTATCTAGAATTTGCTCTAGGCCAGTGAAGCATAAACTATGAATTGTTGATATGGATCTCTATATGAATGTTTACACATCAAAGCATGAACTTCCACACCTAAGAACTTCCAATTTGATTTCTTAAAAGTGAGTAAATTTCAACATTGCTTACTAGAAGATGTGAACATATTTTAAAAGTATTTTCAGGGGTGTGCGTTTAAGACAGCTAAGAATTCCTATTCCTGCTAATGTTTGCAACCTTTAAAACATTTCACAGTTCTAAAAACCTGTTCTGTAAGCAGTACGTTATTTACACAGACGTTCAACTGGATGTCACAACTCGTTTCACAATTTTGTTACCTACTCTTAATTTTTCTCTATACATACAGCAGGAAGATGCAGCTTCTCCCTTTCATTCCCTTCCATCCCACCTTCCTGTCAGCATCACACTTGATTTTAACTTTTCTTCCCATTAGTAGTTTCCTTGGTCCTACAGACTTAGATCAGTGGTAAAGCTTGCTTTTTAAAGTCACATCACTTACCTTGTCTCTGGATTATAGCCCAGTATGTAGAAAAATGAATCCACTCGGGCCTTAAACTCTCGAGCAGCAAATATGTCAGAGAAATGGGAGATATTACACTTCCCTCTGCAAGAAAGAGGGAAAATGGTATCAGAATTGTATCTTGAATAAAAGCTATTTTTTAAGTGCCACTACAATCTGTGTATAAGGCACAGACATCCTTGTGTTCTCATAAATGACTAAAACATCATAAATGTAAGTCTGTTGTAACAAATAACCATGCAGATTCTTCCCGTGGTGGAAAAGGAAGAAGATTCATTTACAATGTCTCAGGTGATGTTGTGCAAACATTCATAAATTCTCATTCAGCCAGCACAGTCCCGAGGAGCCCAAATTTAATCAGACTAACGAACAATATCTACCCTAGAAATACAATCCTGAAAATGTCTTATTTTCAAAGTTTTTACAGTCCTGTTTACACTTAGGTCATTAAGGAAGCTTCAAAGATTCTACTACTCATGTTATTTGGGAGGTCAGCTTTTTATTTAGAAAGCTAAATAAACCTTCATTTTAATAACTCTTCCAAATAAAAAGCAAAGCTATGCTGGTTTTAGCAAGACTACAATCCTAACAATGCAAATTCCGAACACCTAAAAGTTTCTTCCTTCTGCTTTCATATATAAGAGTAAAACACAAAGACATTTAATAAAAAAAAATAATAAAAAGGAAAAGGGGATTTATTAGTTTGTTCTACAACAGACAATTTTTAATATAGTTCATTGATGAAGTCATTATCCTTAAGGATGAGCATTAGGACTAGCTGTAAGAAGTTACATCTCATTTTTTCAGGGGTTTGTTGGACAAGGGTTTATGTTCAACAGCTGCTCGTGTTTTGTCATTCAATGCATCACAGTTTACTGCCACCAAGTAAATCAGATCAGAAGCAGGCAGAGACAAACAGGCCAGACAGCCAAAGAATCAGTGCTTTTTATCTAAACCTGATTAAATGTAATAAACAAAGCACAAGCTTTCACTCTTTTTCAGTATGTCAAGCTTTCTAGTATTAATACAGATAGCATCTCCTTTCACTTGTATTTATTGGGTAGTATTTGCTAGTATAAGCAAGCTACTACGGAGCTTATTAAACATTGTAAAAAGGTTTGCCAGTCTTGGTTAAAATAGAATGAAAAGTGCTGTTGCCAGCAGTACACCAAGACAAGTAATTATTTTGCCTGTAATAATACTGGATCCCTTTGCCTAGTCTTCTCAGCAGAGCTTAAAAGCACTATGTACTTGAAAAGCTGCACTAGAAAGCTGAAATGCTAAGCTTGAGTCAATTCCTAATCTTTTCATGGTAAAGCACTTCAGAAAGGCTTACCAACCAGCCACCAGTAAGAACTTTACCTTGGAACATGAACTCTCAGATAATGACATCAACTACTACAGGCAAGGAAAACACACACCAGAAGGATGAAGTATGAATAAACTTGCCAACTGTTTTAGGGGGGCAGGGGGGTGGACACACACCAAAACCCACTAAACCAATACAGCCATCCTGTGAGCTGAGGCTGCAGAAGTGTCCCTATGATTGCCTAATTCTCAGTCAATTGCCTTTCTGACAAGGGACAAAGCAACACTGAATATTGCACAGGTCATGCCGGGTTGTAATGGAACATTATTTAACAAGATCCACAATTGAGGCACCACACAGAAATACCAAAAGACAAACTTGTTCACTAATATTAGTTTTATCTCTGGTGGCTGAAGCCAGTTTCCTCATTTAGTCATTCTGAAAGTGAGAAGCGGCATTTGTTTTGATATTTCACATTAAATTCACATTTTAAAAGTATTTTGGGGGAAAAGATTTAGTTTTCTTTCAATAATTCATCTGAAGTTAATAAGCATTTTCCAGATAAGCTTGTTATTATCTATATTCATATGAGTACAGCTTGTTCATATTATTTCAGACAAGTAATACTACACATTACCACAAAGATTTACCATTTAGGTAAAAAGGACATAAAACTTTCATTACACACTTCCACAGCGATTGACAAGTATCCTCTATGTTATAAATACCTGACCCGCCAAAGGTAGGTTTGGAAATCTTTTATTGTGAGGCAAAGTCAAAGAGCAATAACCACAGTGCTGGGCACGTGACTCTTGTCAGACACACGCCAAAGAAGTTCAAATATGATCTACTTATACCATTGAGGTTGCACCAGCCATATACATACTCCTTGAAATGATTTCAGTAACTCCACCCCCACTGCGTTTGCGCTTTTCAGTCGTTGGGGTCCTCTGGTGGTTGTGCAGGGATGAAGTCAGATATCTTCCTTGGGAGGGCAGCTCGTTATCTGTCTAGCACAGCACTTGGCAAAAAGCCAATCTCTGTTTGTTCGCTTCTCACACTCTAGGTAAATTTTTCTACTGGTTAGAGTAGAAGACTGGTAGTTACGATCACTGATTTTAGTTTCCAGTTTGTCATCCATTCATTGTGTGACCAGAGCCATTTGTTTCCAGAGGGCAGAGAAATAATCTCGTAATAAATCAGAATTTCGTATTAATCCTCCTGCCACAACACAAAAGATGGCAGAAGCCTACTCTATGTTCCAAACTGTAAGAGCACCATGTGCAATTACCCTTATGTTCATCTTGTATGCTGGAAATTACTGACGTGTATTAATCACAATTTGCTAATAAAGAGTCAAGAAAAATATAATCTTTATCCTGCAAAAGTATATTCTCCCCATTATGATCATCTTGAGATGCCATCAACAAGCATGCAAGAATGATCAAAAGCATGAACAATCCAGAAAACAACAAAAACAACAGTGAAACCATATACCAACAAAGAGAAGCAAAACAGTGGTCTGACAGGTGCCTATGGGGCCCACTTCCAAACAAAAAAGAGGTACATGAAACAGAAGACAGGTTGAGGAAGTGATCAGTTTGGTCTTCCAGCAGCCTCCCCTCTTTTTGGAAAGGGAGAATGGAAGGTTATTTTTCAGGTTTGCTTGGTATACACATATATTCCATTTTTTAATCTTCCTATTTCTATCTTTTCTTTAAAAGCAAAAAAACCCAAACAGAAAGTATGTAGAAGAGAAGTTACAATACTCCCCAGGGAACTCTCCATGCACACTGTTCAGGTTCTCTCTCTCCCTAAGCAGAGAGATTTCCAAGACTGGTTCCACCAAGACAGCCAACCTCCTGCTAGCTTGTTTCTAAGCATGCCAGTTTAAAATCGGAAGGCAAACGGTAACTCAGAAAAGGCACTGTGGCATTTCATGAGATTGTAGTACATCACTGGAATTTCCCAAGTTTATAAAAATAAAAACTTTAATATGTAAATCAGACTTCTTCCTGCCCATATAACAGAAGTTGCAGCTACTTTGTCTTGAAGTAAGTGGCTTCAGCAAAGTGACTGAACAAAAAAAAAATCTCCAGATGGTTCTAGTGAAACACCATCTGAGCGTTATCAGGAAGGATATTCAATTTGCATTTTGACAATATCCATGCATGTCTGTCATGTTGAAAATCTGCTAAAAAACAGTGCCTTACTGTTTCTATTTGAAAACATTTTAAAGTAATGGTGTACCCCCTTGGCCTAGTCAAAGGTTAGCCACTTAAGTGAAAAACTTAGTGAGTCAAGAGAGCAGCAACCTCCAGGGAAGGGTGTACAAAGAACAATACAAGGGTCCATTACCTCCTGTCTGTACAGCTATTTTTTTAATGGAGCTCTTAGCTGGGCTGCAACAATGACAAGTGCTTCTGAGAAAAAGCCTTTAACACAATTCAATCAGGGCAACATACTACCAGTCACTTTACTAGGAGATGCTATTGTTAATAGGGAAATCAAACACAGAGGAGGGAAGAGGGTGGCATTTCTGCCGGAAGTAGCAATAACCTAAATTGGAAATGATGGGAAACAGTATCCTCTGAGCAACATTGATTAACTGAGATTAAAACAAGATTGCAGAATTACAGCTCCTTTATGAATGAGAACAGATAACACAAATTAATTACTGTAGGAGATGAGGAGAAAGCTAAGCAGTATGCTAATGATCCCCAGACAAAAACATAAAAAGCACTTCTCAGTAAGGTTTTTCTCATCCACCTCAAACACTGCACCACATCCTCCGTAACTTACCTGAGGGCAGCAGCATGGTAAGTGTCAACATAATCTGAAATGAAGAGCTCTCGATTCTTGATAACTGGGTCTGTAATAACAAGCTCTCGTCCAGAGTCTGCCGGAAAGCCAAAACACAAACAAAAAACCACCAACGCATTAGCTGTAGCTGAAAGCATCTACCATTGCTGTTTTGCAGGTTATTTTTTACAGGTCAAAGTCTGAGAATGTTTTAGATACACACTCCTCAGTGTTAAGATGACAAACACTGATATTGTTTACATAGCCTGTAAGGTACAGAAATAATGTAATACCCATTTTTACACATGAATTCTCCCTCGCCATGTCTGAAGAACCGCTGAAGGGAAAGAAGGGTACTGATTGACACATCTTATCCACTGCACATAGAAATGGGCACTCCCCGCCGAAAGGAACTAAGCAAATTAATTTATCTCTGGCTTCTGGGATAATGTTTTGGCTGTTTCGCGTATTTAATCTCAAAACTTCAACAAAATATTGACCGTACTAACTGCTTAGTGTTCTGGCTTTCAGGTAAATACTGATATTCATGTTCAAATAGAGAAAATCCTCAGTGTTAATGAAAAAAGTGGAAGATAACTTTTTCTATGACTTGCTTTATAATACCTTTGAAGAACACACAAAAATACTTCTCCACATGCACAAGTGTAACAAAGCAGCCATACTATCAAAAATCCTCATTTTTGCCAGTGTGCCTATTATTCCATTATTAGAAGTTTCAAATAAATTATTAAGAGGAATGTTAAATTTGTGCAGCTTTTGCTGAAAGCACACACAAAATGTCCTTAATGTCTGCAAATTGCAAAGGAGAACATATGCTCAACTTTGTACTTCCATGCACCAAAAAGTGTCCCTATTTCAAGCATCAACTTTTATCATCACAATTCGCCTTGGAATATCTTCAGAATTTTAACGGTTGCCTCAAGGAAACTTCCTAGTAAGAACAGAAGCAAATGTTAGGTCTCCCCTAGAGGGTAAAGATAAATGACACTGGAATATGTACTAAAATTTCTTCTGCTTCTATGAAACCCAAGATCACACTTATTTTTGCAAAGAGAAAAGGGGGAAACTCAGCTCTAAGTGATTCAGTTACATCACTTACTGCAATATTAACCACAGTGAGTATTCATACATCCAAGGTAGCATGAATGTAAAAAACGTAGTTCTCATGACACTATGGCAGAAGGACAAAAAATAAAAGAGATTCACAATTTCTTCAGCAACTTGGTCTCCAGCTAGTTACATATTAGTACACTGTCCAGAAGGCCTACAAAGAATCCAATGTTAGTTTTCTTTTCTATTCTCTCTCAAGGCATTAGTATAATACAGCACAGTATTTAAACCATACCTGAAACACATCTGATTATAGCTAGGGTTACAGGACACATACTAGTTAGAACAAGGCAGGTAAGAAACACTTATCATCCATCTTCTAATATATTGTTTTCATCAACAGTCCTTGCTTCATATCCCTATGCAGCAGTATTCTTACTTTCTGGACTGTTAAAACTTAAAATTCAGAGTACAAGTAAAGAAGGCCTTACTCTACGGAGCCTAACTTACCATTCTCATTGTGTCTGTCCTGAACCAAATGCTGATAGACTGAATCTGGGACTTCAGACTGACGATAGTACCATTTGACATTCATAAGGAGGTGGTCCCGTTTACTCTGAAAAAGAAGGTCTAAAGGCATTACTAAAAAGGAAAATCAGACCACATCTGAAACAATCTTCTAAAGTACAAAATTTGTTTCAACACTGAAGAAACCTGAAGTAAGACCCAAATAGGGAGGAAAACACACTTCTATGACAATGAAACAAGGGCAACGTGCTAACGACAGACTAGATTTCAAACTAGACAAAGGCAACAAGAACATTCTGCATCATCATGCAGTTGTATCTCTCTCTATAGCTGACCAGCAAATACTGATCTATTCACTCACAAAAAACTAACCAAAGAAAAGAAGCAGCAGGGATCGGAAAAAGACTGGAATTTTTGCCCCCACGCAACATGATGTTAGTCGGCTAATTTCTACAAACAAGACTTATTTACAGCCAAACATAGGAAAGAGTATCAATAGTAACATAATTCAATGCAACCATTCTCAACAGTTGTAACCAAGAGACAGCAGATTTACACACACACACACCCCGCCCAAGGACAGATGGATTCAGACATACTTGCAGATGTTCTTTAAGACTCTTTTACACAAAAGAACAGGATGCTGCACTTCAATCCCAGTAACTATAGGCTGTGACTGCTCACGTACCTCACAAAACTATCCTCCTCAAGTGCTCCTTTTCAATTTGAGAATCCAGCTACCAGTTTGTTCCTTCACAAAAGGAAACTGAAGCATAAACACCACTTAAAGAGAATTTTTAGATCAAGTTATTACAGACTCTCTGCTTCAGTTTATCTTTGAAACCCTTGAAGCCAATTCTTTCTACTGCTCCAAAACACTTGAAGAAACAGAGGAAGGCCTAAAGGGAAATTAAAATTCTTTTGGCATGAGACAACTGCAAGAACCGTTCGGTTTTTTTCTAGACTACAGTTCTCTAGATCCTACATTTAAAGGTTAAATTATAGGTTGTGGGACAAGGAAGTTATCACCATCTCTCCTGTTCACATCAGCCTGGTTCTTACAGCGATTTCCACCCTTTCTGCTTAATAAACATCAACATGTTTCCATTAAATTAACTTCTTGAAGCCTTTGATTAAAAACACATGTAATACCACAAAACACCTGATAGTGGCAGCGTTGTGCCAGAAAAGTTTCTTTAATCCGCCACTACCACGAGCTCTATGCACCGCACACCTCTAAAGCCCCTCAAGAACATACAAAGCATATTTGTGCTCTGCTTTACAGGAGAAACCTGAACCTACTTTTTTTTTTTTTTTTTTAAAAAAAAAAAAAAAGAATACATTCTCAGTCAAGACAACAAGCTTGTCTAATCCATCAAAAAGCTCAAAAGGATGAAGTCTGAGAGGCAACACCGTTTTGAGCTGCCTGCTGTTCAAAAAACATGGTTGCAGACTTCTGTTCTGAAAGAAAGTTTTGTGCGTCACAGTTTTTACGAACACACTCTGAATTCTGAAGGAAAAAAAAAGGTAAACGTTCTGTTACTCTCTTGCTACAAGTTCATAAATTCTACTACCGGTAACAAGAATTGGACGCAGCTGTGGTGGGAAACATTAACCCAGAATTTCTCTGCAAATTCTCATCACATTTTTTTAGTTGAGAGAAGAAAGCACCCCCCTTGCATTACACAAAGTCCTGAAAGCACACTCAGAAAGCATCTCTTTGCGGCAGGAGTACTACTCGCCTATGTACGGGCAGTTTACAACAAGCATCAAAAGCTAATGCTTAAATTTTCTTGGTGTGTGCCACTAAAGTTGGGTGTCTCTCAAATAATACAATGCTCCAAAAAGCATGGGGTAAAGGAGGTATAAGAACATATGTATATGGAACATGAACATGAACTACAAAATACAGTATTGAATTTTGTTGGTGGAAGTGTTTCTTAAGAACAAATGGGGGGGAGGGAGGGTGGGTGTGGGAGGAGGGGTGTCTGTGTGTAGCCCAGAGAAAAATGAAACAAGTTACTGTATCTGGGTAAACAAGAACTGGTCATGGAGAGGTCAAAGTGAGCATGAATGAATGGATACAACCCCCTACATAACCCTTCAGTGATTCTGCCAGAAGCCAGCAGTTTTGCGGCCTTCAAGTTTTGCAAGAAGGTATATCCTTCACGTACGTGTACGCTGGGGTTATACAGCAACAAAACGGGAGGGATCAAAACCATCACATTTTCATTTCCTTGGCATCACAGAGCTGTGAGTTAGGGGGTCACAACTTTATTTCAAATTAGGCCAAGGCTAAAGGAGATGGTGATGCAATTTTCTTACTGCATCATAGGATAGCACAGGGCTATTGTTAACAGCACTGGGATTAGGTTAAGGTCAACACTTACGCAGCATTCTGATACACCTGGATAGGAAAAAAAAAAAAAAATAATCAGTAGCTGGGAGTAGTTTTTCCTCTTGCTGTCTGCCATAAAGGACCACCTCCTTCTCTCCGCTCCTCTCAAAAGACCCTCCCAGTTTGCCATTCAGTCAATGCAAAGAGAAGTTTTTGCTTATTACCGTGTCTCCTGTAAGCTTCACTGCAAATGACCAAGTTACCCAATGTGGTTTGGAGGAAACGAAGAAAAAAAAAAAAGAAAAAAAAAAAGAATAGCAGGGGATTACACCAGAGTTTATCAGGAATATTCACACATTAAGAGACAATGAAGGCAAAGTATTTACTATGTTTTGTAGTGTTTTATCAACTCATCACTCAATCCATAAATTCAGGACAGTCCAGAGCTTTTTGCTAAGTTCCAGCATTTAATTCGATGGGAAAGTTTTCATTTCCCATTTTGGAACTTTGTTCCCAGACTCACAGAACACCTCAGTTGTTCCCTTTGCTATGTGTTTTATTCCAGGTAAGTAGTTACTGTTCACAGTGGAAGAGAACAACAATGTTTCCTCCCCTGAAATCAGATTCACAGTCAGGGAGAACACAGGGAATAAGACTGTATTTCTGGAGGCTGGCTGAACCTAAGTTTTCAGAGAAATGATGAATTGCTTTACACTGCAACCTGCCAACAGGAATGGTATTGACTTCTTCAGGTTGACCATGTAGTTGTGAGGCATTGTCAGAGGGGAAGAGCACAAAGAAAAAGGAATTACAGGGGGTTTCATAAGACAGAAGAGTGGCTTTTCTTTCACTACACTTCAGAAACAAAAATAATTATAAAGACTCTGAAGAGCAAAGATTAAGTTCAAGTTGGAACCAAAACAGATGACAGAAAACCAATCAATCCAAATGGCATGTATAAGCATAGATATGAAACCAAGAGGTACACCAACTTTCTATGCTTTTAACTTACAAAACCAAAATTTTATTAAATAGGGATTTTAAGTGAATTATGACAGGAAAACACAAACATGGCCAATGTATTAATTGATAATTAAAAATTATCAGACTCATTATGTATCTCTCAAAATGGAAAGCAGTACATGCTCAATGATGCTGACAGCTCTCCATCATCCGAACCATAGAATGCATGCACATGGCACAACTGAATGCCTCCATATGTAAGGAATGTAACAAAAAAAATTACAACTGAGGTATACAAGTAACTTTTCACAGAAACATCTCAGGACAATGCTGCAACTAAAAATATGTTGACATACTAATAAGCCACTATTTGCATCTTCCTGGTAGAGACTGAGTTTGGGTTGTTTGTTTGGGTTTGCTTTTTTTGTTGGGTTTGTTGTTGTTGGGCAGGGGGGGCAGCTGTGACTGATTTGACCTCTTCCCAAATACCTCTTAGGATCATTGCTGCTTTATGTCCAACTTAAATGCTTCATCTTGAAAAGTATTTTATCTGTTCACCAGCATGCATGATTTTGTGGGGTTTAACATGAAGTTTCAGTCTTCCTAGAAATATAAAACGTCTGTCAGAAACTTGGTTTTTTTACATCCTTCATTGCACAGAAATTCTTAGACATGCTATTTTGTCAGCCAGCATCCTAAATATGTATGTCATTTATAAAGCAGACTATACTCAGAAGTGTCAAGGCACCAACTTCTGTGGTAGACCATTTATTTTAGAACCACGTGCACACAAAGGAATGTCCCCTAGTTCATAGTGTTGGGGTTTTTTTCCACGCCTTTACATATGAAAAGGTGCAGAGTCACATGCCAAATTCATACTTGCAGAAATCACAGCAATGGCAAGTGCTTTGAAGTGTCTTTCTGTCAGCTCAAAAAGATTCCCTGTGCTACAAAACTACATTATCCCCTTAAATGAAAATATTGTCTATTTCTGCAGCATTGAAAAGTACTCACTTGGGAGTTTTGCTGTTTCTGCTGTTTTGCTTATTATTCATTTTTAAAAACATGAATCTGTTTTGGACATACGACAAGAATTAGATAAAATCTGAAAATGGATTAAAGAATCCCAGTTCACAAGCATCTGGTCAGCTTCTATTTAAAAATAAGCCTCTCCTTTAAAAGGGAAAAGAAATAATCTTGCAGGTTTGCTTATAATCTTGCAGGTTTGCTTTAAAAGTATGAATGTACTGATTCCCGCAGCATTTGTGACATTTCCAGGGTGCCAGTTTTCTTCTAGAACACACTTGAAAAGAGAGCTACTGCACATTACAATTCACATCTGAAGAGATTCCACATTCTCTTCCCAATGTTATGACTAACCAAATTGTGCAAATGATCACAGCTGTCCTGCAGATTCTCTCAGAGGGATTTAAGCACTACACTTCATTACTTGCCCTATTTAGATACCATGTTAAATCACAACTAGCTTTGGAAACAATACAGCAAATGCTGGAGATGACAGATGGGCACACTGGAGTCAGTGAATAGTAGCTATTTCAAAGAAACAAATGGCAAAACAGAAACAAGGAAAAGAACATCTTTCCTTTCAAACATACTTTTAACGATGAAAATTTTTATCAGAAAAAAATGATCATGTGATTAATTCTAAGCTACCAAATTCTTTGCATTATTTTAACAACACAATAATATTTTATCAGTCATTCCACTGCTCAAAATAAGTATCTCATGCATTGCAGCATAAAGGCTCTGGCCTCACAAAGCCAGTTTTCAAGTGGGGTTGCTTGCCTTTTTTTTTTTTTTTTTTTTTTAAATGCTACAAATTAACTCACTCCCTTGGGACGGAGTTTGTGCCCAAAAAATGATTATTTCATTTAACACAAACAGTTCTAATTATGCTCCATAACACAGTATTAGCCTGGCTCCAATACAAGTGTCAAATCTGACTTGCTCTGCTCGCTGTACCACACCCCTCCCCTGCCACGTTTAATTGCTACCTGTATTTTCTACTGTAAAGTATTTATTTTTACACTTACTCGATTTTGACATTTACTTATATCCAATCGAGAGAAAAAGAAAAATGAAGACCACTGATACCAAATCCCTTGGGGTGGGGGGTGGCACAAATTAAACTATCTGGAAATCAGGAGCTAAAGAGACACCACAAGTATCATTCTTCTTCCCACTCTGCAACAGTGCAAGTAATTTCAAGTTCTCAGGATATCTTTTCGTAGGCTGCTTTCCATTTAAAAAAGAAATCTGATCAGCTGTTTGTAAGCCAGGAAAACCCAGCTCAGAAATACAGAGGTTATTGCTTCAAATGAATATTATTTTCGCAGCCGGGTTATTTAATTCAGATGCATGCATATTAACACATTATTACTTCTTGCAAACACAGAAGCATTGTCAAAAGTAAGAGCTATCAGTATTCAGCAAGAAATAAAAATGTTAAATAAGAGTACTACATACGGCAACATACAATTTAATCCTCTCTGCCCCTCAAACACAATAACCCAAGAAGGCAGCCCTTTTGGTTCCTGTCCTCTTAACCTGAACCAACACAAAGACTGCAACCTTTAAACCTGTTAGTGTTATCTAATGAGTATTCCATCTACTAGAGCTTTTCTAATAGAAACATGCCTTGATGGCTTATCTCAGTGCACAAGGCAGGCCACAAAGAACAGCCAGCTTGATTGAGCGCAGTAATGGAAGGCAGGAAATGAGAAGACTTGGTTAAGCCGCGGATAATCGATCGGTGTATTCAGTGAAGTGTGAGCTATGCTGGGAATAAGCTGCCTCGGGTATCAAATATTGCTGTTTCCAGGGTAAAGTCCCATTCCTGTGATCTATGTAGGAGAAAGCATAATTTATTGACAAAACAATATAGGATTTTTTCCACAATGTCTTGCTCTTTACATTCTGTGATTTTTTACAGCAAGAATTTCTCTTGTGTCCCTTTTATTCACAAGTTTAATAAATGAAGCTCCTTTCGGAATTCATGAAGTCACCTCAGCATGCTGGAAATCAATTCAGTCTTGTGTACAAATAACTCAGGGATGTAAAAACAAACCACACACTCACCTTCCCCTGAATTTCAAAGTTTTGCACTCAGATGCATATGCATACAAACACTCATACACCTTCAGGGACACACCTGTCCTGAAGACTACACAAGAAACTCTGTCCTCTTGCTCAGAGCCACTCAGCTTTGTTGAGAGTATTATTTATTCTAGATCTCTACTACAGTTTCTACAAAGTCCGAAGCAAAAGTGTTTGTGAACTACGCCAAACATTATTCAGTACAGGCAGGTTATTTGTATACAGTTGCTTCCCACATAAGGGAAGGGGAGAGCATACAAGTTCCGTAAACACACCTGTAATTCTCAGCCTACATACCAATATGCACATATGCAAGTATAAACAACAATCTGTTTGCCTACACCTTTAAACAGTTCCAAAACATGGCCAAAATCAGTCTTAAATCATAACTCATTATCTGAAAGGTTGCATTTTGTGCATTGGGATGAGATGGGCAGATAGCTAAAAGCTTAGAATCCAGCTATCAAGGCTCAAGCCTTTTTAAAAACACAAAGTAATGTGCTACTTACCCACATGTTAATTCCCTATGTTAATTCATAGTAGCTGCCATATGTTGTCTCCTAGTGTGGGTGTTTTGGCATTGTAGCTGCTAGACTCTCTTTAGAAGAGGAAAAAAAAAAAAAAAAAATAAAGCAGCAGTCTTCAGATCACCAGAAGAGCCGTACTACCAACATTTGCTGCACTGCCATTTTATGAACACCGGATATTCTAGTGGGATGATGTACTAAAGTCACAAGGCAAGAACTCTCTAGCATATATGACAAAGTATAATTATGTATCTGAGAACTACGGAAAGATCCATCAGAAACTGCAAATAATAGCACTAAAAGACAGCATGAACCTTAGTGAATTCAATAGTAGTCTGCCTCCATCAGGATACAGGTTAGCACTGTATTTCATTGTACTTCAACTACATGCACTTCTAAGACGAAAGCTCAACAAATTGGGCCATCTAAATGCTTTTTTCCTCTTTCCCCTATCTGCTCCTCATAGTTCTGTCTTCCTCTCCACGCTTACACAAAAATCAGCTACTGTGGAATAAATGTTACCTACCAGCTCTTAATTTTATTTAGCACCCTTCCTAAAATTTCCCCTCCCCTCAACTTCTGCTTTCCAGATGTCCAAAACACCCCAAAATAATTAAGCCAAAAATCAGCCCCAGTCACCCAAGAGCTGATACGCTAGAATTCAAGAAGATGAAACCAGTATGTAGACCCAGCTTCATCGGATCTTCCCAGCAAAATCAGTGTGCTGGATTAGTTCATTGTCTTTTGCAGACACCTCAACTACTCACCCACCAGAGTAAAGTGCTTGCAGATTTTGAGGTTACAACTCCACTCAGGTCTTTAGGTGGGAGGTGTTACACATTAGCACCTCACTAGTTAGCCTAATATCACTCCGCAGAAATGGCATCAATAAGGAAGAGAGCTCTGCACTCCTAAAATTACACTTCCAAGAAAAGAAAATCCTCTCCAACACTGATAACAGCTCCATCCTCAAAGAGATATTAACTCAGCTAGAATCAGATTCTGACAACAAACTCACTCAGACACCTCTGTTCCCTTCTTCTACTACTATTTTCAGGCCCATGTCCGCTAATTATTTGCTTCCAAATGAACTGCCAAGGGGTGCGTGGCAGCAATTCCCTTTGACAGAGAGGCTGATATTGATTATGCTGAATGTCAACAACAGGATATTAATCTGTGAATTAGGCATCGTATTAAAGAAAAAGGAAACAAGAAGCAAATGAAAATACTGTTAGGCAAGTAGCCGCCACTCCTTTCCAAGACCTAAGCCCATATGGAACAATAGCTTTAGTAAGACACTTGCCAAAAGCCAAATAAAAATTAAGGCTTTCCCAAGTCTTGAAAAAAAGATCTAAAAAGCAACTGTGAAATAGCCAACTGAAACTGAGTGTTCAGGCTTGACCAATTCTGTTAAAGAATAAGTTAACTATTAAAAATCTTATTAATTGAAAGTGCTCTTAAAAGTATAGGGTCATTACAGTTTAACGTGAAGCCTCCTGTTTTCTACTGAGACAGAAGAACAAAGAACTATGTAAAAAAAGATCTACTGTATAAATTACTGGCCCAAATTAGTTACAGAATGACATTTTATACACGCAAAAGAGTATGTGTAATTACATAAAAGCAAGTGCAAACTAGATTTGATCAAATCACTTGTCACTTCAAAATGAAGCTATGAGGCCACTGGTCATCTGTCAAAATAGAACAGTTTTCAATATGTTCAACTTCTAACCAGCCATTTGTACCTAGGCTCTGTGGACTCCTCTTTTTCAACACCAAAAAAGCATCCATCTTTTTTCATTGGAATTCTACTCATATTCACGCCCCAGAAAACGTGCTCAATCAGCAACTGACATCATCTTCTCTGTTTTTAGAAAGATTACAAAAGAGGTCAGTTGGGACCAAACAAGTAAGTACTCTATGCAGTCTTTGCCCAAGGTATTTGCATGTTTCTACCCAAATTCCTAAGGCAATTTCCTCCTTACCTACAACAGTCAAAATTAATCCCATCCTCCCTACTTTTAGCTGGCAACGACACAGAAACAGAGGATCAGAAACAGCACATCCCACAACACATCAAATATCAGATATTAAATATATATTAATTCATAGGGCTTTATCGTTTGAACAGTTCAGAAAACAGAACTGAACACAGCCTCATTCAGGTTTAAGGAGAAAAAGAACATTACTCATTTCAGGTAATGACCACAAGAGGTTTCTGTATTCTGTATTAAACAAACTTTAATATTTATTCCATAAACTTTTCAGCCTTATTGAAAATAAAGCTGCTTACTGTGCCAAGATCTAGCAAGTCACCTGTTTTCCTATCAGTAAAATACACCGAAGTAGAACACCATCCTTAAAATTTCAGTGTACTTCTAAATGACAAAAAACAATTTCATCTTGTAAAAAAAGCAGTTATGCTTAAAAAATGACTGGCTTAAAATAAAACTATCTTAAGATCTTTCATGAACGTTACAGGTCATTGCTTACTACCTCATTTAATCCCTTAGTGGTATCTTTCTGCTCCGTTTCCCTTTTATGTTCTTTGAATCCCATCTGTGGTTCATGGTGTCAATTATGCCGAGCAAAAGCATAAAGTAACCACGCTCTAACAGCATACAACTACCCACGAACAAGCCTGCTTAATTATAGCTGTCAGGGCTAAGAGACAGTGTGTCCACCCATTCCCCACCACCACGAAAGCTTCTGTGGCACAAAAAGCTTTCCCCAATTGACTGCTCCCTTCTTGAGGAAAATAAGCAGCTGTCTACACCAGTGGATCCAAATCGGCTAAATGTGTATGTATCTGATGAGACCTGTGCAGAAAAAAATTTGTTTGTGCTGCCTGCCTCCATGAAAGTCAAAGAAAAAAGCATAAGATGCACACCACAGCTGTGGACAGTCAGATGGGTCCATCCAGGCTTACAATTTTTGTTTTAACAAGCCACATCCCCATGCAATACCCACACAACGTTGCATTGTGTTCATGCTGAAGATTCTTCACAAGACACAAAGCTTCTCATTTCTATATGCGCATACATATGGCACATACTCTGCTCTACTGCACAAAAATCACAGATGGAAGCAGTGGAGATGCCACATCTCAGCTATTATTTCTACAAGGATCACAAAAGCCCAATACGAAAGACACAAACAAGGGTGAGAATTCATTAATAGGCTGTAATTAAAATCACTACTAGAGAAAGCAACGAGTGCTATTTTTGATCACAGCATCTCTGTTCATGTTTGCTGCTCCTACAAACTCCGCTTTGATTACAGATTATGCCTTTCCCACAGAAGCAAACTTGGCACCAAGCTGCTGACACAGTATTGATAGCAACCCTGCTTAACACACAGGCTTATTAGCATTTCTATTGCTGCACTGCATACGATGAACATTGTACATCAAATACACTCTGTGTCAAGCATAATAAGCAAACAGTTACCTAACAACTAATGGTATTACAAATGCATTTAGCTAATCATTGAATATGCTCTGGTAATTGAATTCCATTAAGGTTTTTTTAAGCACTATCCCGAAGAAACACAACACTGAAATGAAGACACCATTCAGACTATGCCTGACATTTGCCATTAAATGTCATTTATAGTATATAGCTCAAATCTAATTGCTGAGCACCACCAGCTGCAGTATTTATCACTTCTATTAAAACAAGCAGCAGCACAGGGTGGGACTATTTGAAGCCATCACATACAGTTTAAATAGATATCTCACCTTTTAAATATCAAGAGGCCACATTTTCTTTAACATCTCACTAAGGGGTTTACCTTTTAACAGATACCTAGAACTAAAGGATAAAACAATCAGGAGACAGCTTTCTCTGCAATCCCAACACAGAGTCTGAACATTCATATGGCTGTTAAAATATCACCTAATAATCACGGGAATTTTATGACAGGAAAAATTAAAAGCACCTATGCAAACTGGCCCAATTTGCTGGCTGGGTTTTAAAATTATAAAAAGAAAAGGAAGAAAAATAAAGACTGATCAGCCAGACCCTGTGACTTGGCTATTTCACCATCTAAGCAAATTGCTGTTTCTATGAGGAAACAAAGTGTACTTGGAAAGTAAATGCCTGGAAAGTAAATGGTTCCTCGTGCAGCTTCTCAGAAGATGTCAGCATTTGCTTAGGAAATGGTCAGTTACTTAAATGTTTACATCCTCTATGAAACTGCACCTAACATGCTGTGTTACAGAGAAGGCAAACACTTTAACCCAGACCCCACACACACACGTTTTCTACACATGTCCTTTATATATTAGGATGTTCAGACACAAACTGATAAAACAGGGTCTTGACATAGCCTTTATAAAAATAATACCATCAGTAATTGATGTGAAGCAAACCAGGGCAGCTAATCAAGAAAACAAAATATAAATGTCAAGTTGTAGAAGATAAAACTCTCATCTTACCGCAGAGAATTTCTAATACAGATTGTTTTTGTCTGCCACAATATCAATACCTAGAATTAGCAACACTAGACTTCATATTTTTTCTCTGTATTTATATGTAAATCAGTACTAAATAAATATACCCAAAACCCGGTCCACAGGCTGCAATCTAAACTAAATCTGTAGATTGGAAAGATGGCCTCCATTCATCTGGAAATAGCTAGATACTGAAAATGCTAGAATCACAAATAACTATACTGGAGGATAAAAATGGATGCATTTAACTGCTATAAGAGAAAATGCTCAAAAGGAAAAGTTGGGAGAGGCACAAAGAAACATTTTTTCAGGTGCTGAAAGTCATGCATGAACATGCAGACATCAACTAAGATGAACCACAAAAAAAGGAGTTCTGAAACAAAGTTTTAAAAAATATAGTGCACGTATCAGCGACACCATCTGCACTCTCATTTGAATTAAGATTAAAGTGAATACAGACAGCCAAGCTAACGTACAATTCTAAGGCTAATCATTTGTCTTGGGCAATATAATTGTCACAGCACTACAACTGTAATAAATGAAGCCAGTAATAGCTTCCACTTTAAAAAGTCAAGGTGTTAATTCAGTCAGAGATCCAGTAGTAGAATGCTTTGAGACCAGCTAGTAGTTCCATAAACCATTCAGTCATCCTGTAGAATTCAAATTAATTTATTTCATTACTAGAGGCATTGGATGGAACCCATCTTTGCCAGATTCAAATGCTCTTGACTCAGAAATCACGTATTGCTATCGAAAGTTTATACCTTCCCCATTGTTCTGGGCACAAGGATTTATATGAAGCCTTATCACGGCAAATTTTTTTTTCAGAATTTCTAAAAAACAAAACAAAAAAACCCAAAACAACCCCAAACCTGATCTAGAACTGTGTGCAATCATTGCCTATAATTGCAGAAACTGGCAGAGTACCTTACAAAAAAGAAAAAAAAAATCATAAAGCAAACTGAAACACTTTAACCAAGTATTACTAAAACTTACTAAAAGAATTCACATAAAACCTTATTTGACTGGTTTAGAGACAGCTCATTATTTAGATTAGTTTCCTGTAACCAAATACAATCTTCTCAGCAGGATTTAAAACATTAGGTTTTTTTAAAATCACCATGAACTTAGTTCCTCAGACTGCTTACCAGGAGTCTCACTTGGCAGGAGGAAAAACGTTCAGAGATTACATGTTAGAACTGAGTGCTCTCCCTCTCTTTCATGCACACGTTAGAGGGAAAAGCCTATTTAAATCGATGTTGAAGCACATATTTGAGAAGCTTGTGCAACTGGTCTTCAGTTCTGGCCATACAGTCTCTCTCACTTCTGCTTGTCAAGCTCATGTAATTTGATTGTACGGATGGACCAAGGTCACAGACCATGCACTCTAATGCTTTGCAAGTTGTGAGAATGTTGTCAGCCTGGAAGAGGCCTTCTCTATCAGCTGGAACCAGAGAGGAAAAAAAGGAAAAGAGAAGAAAAAGAAAGAGGGGTGGGGGGAAGAGTCCTAGCTCACTGGGAGGCTTGACCCTAAAAGGTATGGAACTACCTCAGTATTTATTACGCACTGGCACGAGCAACACTGACAAATCCGTTTTCCAACACTCAAACCAACGTAAACTATAGCACTTGTCCTACAAGTGGTTTCCAATGAGTAAAGTAATAAACGAATCTTTAATACAATGCAGTATTAGCTCAAATTTAAATATTTACTATGCTGTTAGCATAATTCAAATGCAGGCGTGCTCCAGATAAACAGCTGGGAGTGTATTTTCCTGGCCCACTATCTTCACTGACAAATAGCAACCTTGGTTTAATCACCTCTCCACATTCAGCATCAAAAGGCAAATGTTAAACACCAGCTACAACTACTGCATTAGCCCTCTTCGGCATCCAGAACAGTCAACATGTGGGGAACAGAACACATTCAAAGGACATGCCCTCCCCAATCAGAAGTGAAGATTATGCTGTACACAGATTTACACCAAGTAGCAGGTTACACTGGAAGACTGCAGAAAGCATCCTGACAGCTGCATTTCCAGACGAAAGATTTATGATAATATTTTACCACAGTTAATGGAATTCTGCACCTCAAAGTGTGAAGTTTTTAACTTAAAGCACCCACACTACTACAAAACTCAAACAGCTTGTACTGAAAGAATGCTCTGAGGACTCAGAAAAGCACACAGAAAGAGCATCTGAAATCAGTATAGCATTCTCGGGTATTTCCTCACAACTCTGCCCCTGCTAATGCAGGGAAGCACTCAGTCCATACTGTCGATCACAATCTTTGATCATAAGCACAGCACAGGGAGCAATAATTCCTAGGTTTATCAACGATTTTGTAATACAAATATGCAAAACACAACAACACATCAGAAGCAGAAAACTAACATCTAGTAATAGCTTCCTTTTTTAAAAAACAGCTTTTTCAATCGTTTCAGCAACAGACATTCTGAAAAGCATACAAGGGAATACCTTTGTGCAGATTTCTTGCCATACATCGGATGCATTGTGTGATATTATATTACACACCTGCTTCACCAGGTCCTAAGGTTCAGCCATATCAAAGAACCCAATTGCCATTTTTTTTTCTTTTTTCAAACATGAAGAATATGAAAGCGCATACTGAAGCTGGTCCTTGTTAGCAGGCCTATTTTCATCTCTTCAAACTCAAAGAGAGCAATTCCCTTCATAACTGTCACAGCGTTTTTGCAATCCATAAAAAGGAAGTTCAACAGCCTTAGGTCATGAATCATAACTACAGTAGATGCAGAGCATAAATTATGTGTCCCCATTTCACAGTATTGAAAGACGTATATTCTTTTATCTTATTTACTTGATTCTTCCTATAAATCAAATATCCTGGACATGTCTGTAACCAGTAGGGTGTAAACAGCTGCAACTCCTTTCTCTAAAGTAACATTCCTAGCATTAATGTTCCAACTCCTTTCCTTTCTACAAAAATTACATGTAGATCTCATCACAACAATTCCCTATCATTCTGTTTTTCTATATACAACAAATATAGAGATGCCACATTTATTACTGTTCCTACTGCACAGTTACTTGCAAACAGACTGGTAAAGCTGTCAAGTGGCCTTAACTCATCAAGAACCTTTTCCGTATGTAAAAGGACTGTTGTGTAGAGGAAGTTGCATACATTTTACACTGCAGTTACTCTAGCATTTCTTAAGATACTTAATGCATTTCATGAAGATGCATATTACACTGAGTCACAAACATGGGATACAGACTTCCTAGGATGTTCAGTCATTGTAAAGCATTAGTCAGCTTTCCCAGAAAAATTAGGATATGGAACCTAAAATACCAAGTGCAAGCGTTTTGGTGGTGTTAGGCTATTTGAAAAGAGTCCCTCTCAATCAGGCACCCACCAGAATTCTCCTACTACAAACCACAGCAGAAGGGATGAACCTTTTTCCCCCACAGTCATCGGTATAAGACATGGCCAGCAAAAAGCACCTTTAAAAACTCAAGTGTTGAAAGGAACTAAACTGATAATTTGACCTGCCAAAACCCTCACACAGACTGTGACTATTAATGAGTCCACTTCACAGAAATCAACACTAAAAACATAAAGCTTTGCACAAATACTTAGCTATGAAATCTGGGCGAGCAAGACCCAGAAGTTCAACAACCCTAGTAATATGCCTGATGTAAAAGGAAAAGAATTTGCAAATGGAACAACCTTCTTTACAAGCTCATCAAATCTCATTTATAGTGCCCCAGACTAGAGGTCTACTGCACTGGTCACATAAGCAGATTCCAACACCTGCCCCAGCAAAGATCCTACATTCATCCTAAGATTGAGACATACCTGTACCCAGGGTTTTGCAGCAAAACTACAACCGTCACATTTTGCATTAAAACTCCAAGAACTTCCAAAGAGCACCATGACATTAGCCTCAATTTAGGGTGCTCTTTTACCTCTCTCTACTCTCCTGATCTAAGATGTTTACTGACCTAAGGGGGGTGGGGTGGTGGATCAAAAAAAACCAAACAGCCAGAGCCATGAAGATTCACTTATCCAGACAATTGCAAAACAGGCTAAGAAAATCCAAACAGCATACTGATAACCAGAAAAGATATGCATATCTCTACAATTGTGCTGTTCCAGCTTTATACATAAACAGCAAATTAGTAAAAAGATTGATTTGACAACAGAATGTGTCTGGAAAGATAAGAACCACCCTTCCAATTCTGCTGCCTATATTTAGACCTTTTTAACCCAGACGCTTAAAACACACCATCACTTAAGTAATGATGTAAGTACCTGACACACCACACAGTGAAGAGACAATTCCTTTTACTGTTCATAAAATGCAAACCATGCATGGAATTTGGGTTCAGTAAACTTTAGGTTGTGAAACAAGTTAGTCATAGGAGATGTCTCTGCACCTTCTCTTCATTATTAGGAAACAGGAAAAAGAGGTATCGCCTCTTGAGATTCTTTATCACATATTGCTCAAGTCAACAGATCATTTCGTACAGCTCATATTTCAACTGAATTTTGTAATATTATGCCGAGCTACCTTTTGATTATGACGACCACCTTTTAGAGAGCACTCTGTAGACTGCTGTGAAAGCACTCCCACCGTCTGATTAAAAAAAGTTGAGGATTCATCAAGACTCATCTCAAGAAACCCACAGCAAATCACGACTACAAGAACACAACCTGCATTGAGGGGCCTAGTTCATTACTCCACTCACCAGTCTGCAAGAGCACAGAACAAGTCCTCTCACAATCACAATGTTACCAAACTGGCAACTGCTTAAAAATACTTATTTTCATAACTCACTCTCTTAGAACTTTTATTGTGCCAGAACTTTATTTTCGAGAAAGATCCTTACATTTAGATGGATTTCTGCTTTATATTTTATGCCATAATTTCAACTAGCAATTTGCTATTTTAAAAACATTGTTTTACAAATGAAAGGGAAACACAGTTTGTAGTTTTATACAGTATTCCTTACATGTATTAACAGTACATACAGGTGGACGGACCAAGAATTGCTTTACAGAACAATACAGCTTGTATATTTTCCAAAAGGAGAAAGTTCAAGTAAAGTTTAAGATTTGCTTCGCACAAGTTTGTTTCAATAATTTTGCATTGCTTTTAACCTTAAAATGTGCCAAGTAACAAGTCACTGAAAGGAGTAATATTAAAAAACCCACTGAAGTTCTGCTTAGAAACCAGAGCAGGATACTTACGTACTAATTTAATTAAAAAGAGCTATTTTCCTTTTAAATACCCTCTAATGGCCCACAACCAACTCAGGCTGATTTAAAATCAATCACTTCAATCAAAATTACAAGTTCAAATTCTCCATGGATTAGCGCTCAGTGACTACACAGTCAAAAAGGCACATCCATCACACCCCTACTTTTTACCTGCTCCGAGTCCCAAGTAGGGAAAAGTAGGGTTATCTCCTTTCCACAAAAGGTGAATCTCAGCTCATGCAGACAGGCAGCTGCCAGTCCCTGAGCGCCATGTGCCCTCTGAACAGGCCCTGGGTAGCACACGCAGACCTCATGGTTGCCTTCTGTTACAGAAGAAAAAAGGATCTGCAAAAGATCTGAAACTATTATACAGTCACAAGGTGGAGCTGACTTGAAGCATTTCCCTAAGCGGCTCCATCAGTCTCTCTGCTATATCCAAAGGGGAGATGTATCGCCTTTCCTGCCACACAAGCACAGAACTCATCCCAGGTATTCGAAGAGCATCTACACTATTTTCCCTTCCGCATGCGCCAGCATTTTTGCACCTCTCACCAGTAGCCTGCCAAAACAGACATTTTACCTAGTATTTTTTTCATCTATACAAACCCACCATCTTTTGGCACAGTGTGGTGTACTAACATCAGATTTACCAAAGACAGACCAACCAACCACTTGCCTTCAACAAGAACATACATGCTCTACACGACAATCACACAGCAAGACTAGGGGTAGTACATGGAAATGTGTCAGCAATAACAACCAAGAAAACTGACATTTCAGAACATACACCAGTTGCCCAACATCTATCATGCTATCAAGTGCTTCATAGCTAAGAGGAACAATGGCTGATCTTTATGGATAAAAACAACTGCAACCTGCTTGAGCAGCAGTGCAACAGAACTTCAGCAAGAAATACTTGTAAAGGAAGCTACCCATAACACACACGTGTGCCAATAATAAACTCAGTATGGGGTAGAGAAGAAGGAACAGAGATTTTTGATTATACTCACATCTCTACAGATTCAGGTGAAGAGAGTTCTCTACCAAGACTGCCAACATTGCAGATACTTGCCACCTCCCCACCTTTGACCATGCACTGTTATTCTAGAACACTCAGAACAAAAACTTTAGTTCGACAGTTTCGGTTACGTTTTCCATAACCAAATTTCCACTACAACTCAACTGCACTCTCTCCAATGTAGCTGGAAAAATCAAAGGTGTTTATTTTACATATCATGTAAAATATTCTTTTCTGCCCATGTTTTATTTTTAAACATCTAGGTAGAACCTACAAGCTTAGCAAGAGGCTTGTGCATCTCAGCTGCCCTTGACCATACCTATTCCACCAGTACCATGCCAGTTTCACAGCTGTGGCAACACAGAAACACAACTCCCCACTGAAGTCATGGCTAGCACAGGTTATCATTTTGGGTAGCTGGCAGTGGGATGTTTATTCTGGCCTACACCTCCACATGCTGCACTGAGCATCTTACTTTCACAAGAGCATTATCACTACCTTGAAGAGCAATATTGAGCACATCTGTGAGGAAGCCCTTTCCTGGCAAAAGGCAAGCAAGTAAAGGGCAAGCAATGGGGGACACACTTAGTGACCACAGTGACATTTCACATTCCTTAAGGAAAACCATTTTGAAAGCGGAAAACCAAATGTCTTTAATGAATTGTCTTCACCAGCGTACGAAGCATAACAATGTATCTTTGGAGACTTAGCACAGACACAAGAAATCTGACAGTGCTCAAGTACCCCCAAATGACCTGAGAGAAAATTTCAACTTCTATAATCCTAAAGGTCAGAAGCATGATTAAACATGACAGATGCCCTCACTATTCAACACTAGAGGACATGGCTAAATTTATTCTAACTCCATTTTCTCTCGCTACATGTAAAGTAGCTAATGTACCATTTAGTACTTTTTTCCCTCCTCTAAAAGCTAGAAATAACTATCTTTTTTTCCTCCATATTTTCAAACTGACACTGATTTATTTAGCAGTCAATTATCTCAGCACCAGGTGTAGGAAACAGCTAGGTTTACTTTGGGTAAGAAGGAGGAAACAAGACAGTGAAAGAATAAATAATAAAAAAAAGCAAAAGATACTGAAGATTGTGCTACCATGACAAACGGCCTAACAACTAAAAATATGGGCAAGTCAAATATACAGAGGAATGTTAATAAATTCTATGGTTCCTGTATCTACAATCAAGCCATTGCTATTACACATGTTCTCATGCACAAATTATTAGCCACACATTTCCCTCTTGATAACACCGTATGGGAAAAGCAATCCTGATAATACTCCGCAACTACAAGTGGTCTGTTCTTGGTTTTCCCTGTTTGCTCAGTATCTGTTTTCATCCTTAGCTCACAGTTAGACGGGATGGGGTTAAACAGAATTTGTATCAATTGTGCTTCCTGCTTTCCTTTTTACAGACTTAGGGAAAATAACACAATAGCAATTTTTCAAAATTAGCATGGGATTTCACACTCAGTCCCATTTTGGTCCCCCTGCCATTCTTAGAATTCCCTTTTCTGCTTTATACAGAAGTTGTCTCTCAAACTAAAACAGCTTTACAATGAATGGAAGCAATTTTCTGATTTGAAACAAGCTGACAAACATCATCAGTTCATATTAAGGCACTGTCTGCCACATTTTCTGTTTTGGAGTGTGTATATATAACACAGTGCACACACACGACAAGCACCTCACCACCACCAGCAGTGCGAGATGTTCAAAGAGCTCTGCTGTTACAGGAAGGGCTTCAGCAGCTACTGGCTGGAGCCAGCGAAAGAGCCCACAGAGCCTTTGTTGGGGGTGAATCCTCAATAGCCTCCAGACAGGCTTTCATTTTTTTCATGTGACAAGAAGCCAGCAATGAAAATTCCAATTGCTGGCCTTCTGAATGCCAAGTGGTGCAAAACCAAACAGGGTAATTGCACACACACAGAAAAAAAAAAAAACACCAACCAAACAAAAAACAACCAACCCCAAAAAACCACCCACCAAACCAATAAATCCTGTGGATTATTCCATAGGTTGGTTTTTTTGTTTGTTTGGGGTCGTTTTGGGGGTTTGTTCTCCCCCAGCCTTGATGTAGCCCCAAAGTTGTAAGGTCTGGATTTCAACAGTGAAGATCTAGGCCATATGGAAGGGAATGGAAGAGGAGTTACGAGATGAGCCCCAAAAGATATACGTATAAGTCTTAACCTCCAGCTGTTTAATCCTTATACTTAACAATGCTACCATCTCTGTTAAACCCCCAAATATGAATATTCTCTCCCTTTCCAAAAGACCATGATGCAATTGTGACTAACATTGTAACTCTGCACAAATTGATAATACACCAATGCAACTAAATTAAAGGTACTATCAAAGCTACAAAAAAAAAAAAAAATCCACAGAAACGCTAAGCATTCCTTACTTGACAAAATAATGCCACTGAAGAAATTACAGATCTCTGGCAGTGTTAACCAGGTCTCAATACAACATCTTCACACAGCCCTGAGCATTTTCTGAATGCAAGATACGGTGGTTTAGCTACTTCAGAATAGATGGTTTCTGCTCCTGCCTTCAGAAGATATACAACAACAAAAAAAATTGCTATATTTTTCGACCAAATTCAGTGAAACTCCGATACCCGTAAATCCACAGAGCAGCCTCATTCCTTTCTTCAGTTCTAAACTCTCATCTGAAAGATTTCAAATACTTGCTAATTTAACACACTGAAAGCAAGCAAATCAACTCAGTACATGAAGAACAGTCTGTTAGTACAAAAAGATTTTTTTTTCCGTGTATGTGACAAAACCAAACCCTACTGTGTACCACAGCTTAATATCTGTGTGAAAATTCGAAGTGTCATCTGGGCAGAAGTAAACAAAAAAAAATCTGCAGGGAAGCACTGTAAAAAGGAAGGGAATTATCAAAATGGATTCGTATGCATCTGGTATGATTTTAATACAAAATGCTCTGCAAATCTCCCTGCACTGCTGACAAATCACCAGCTGAGGCAAATCCAAGATAATGAAACATTGTAAGGAAGGCTCTATTTAATAATTTAGCCCCTGTCAAGGAGTTTGTATTGATTCTTGTTTTCAGCACAGGGAGAGAATGTTATCTTCAGCCTTATGGCTCAATGACAGCATCAGTGAATTTAATCACTGTGCAGCTCCTGCCATGCAATCCTTTAACTGTCACCTCTGATTCTTCGTCATTCCTTGCTACTTTGTTCAAAGCCCCGTATACCCACATTTTCACACTAATCTCCCACCCCACACATGCCCCACTGTAATCACAGCAGCATTTCAATCTGCTTCACATTAGACATAAAAGTCAATCTCATTTGCAGACTAATTTTTTTTATTTTAAATAATTCAGCACTCCTTCAAACGTCTCATTCATCTATCTCTTATTAGCAAGTCTGCTCCATACCTTAATAGCAAATTTAGCCGTGCTGAAGGCAGGATTGAGCAATCACGGGACAGCAGTTCTAGCAAAGGTTTTGAGTAGAAAGAAAATCTTTCAGCCTTTTCTTGTCTGTAGAAGGGGAGATGAATCTAGAGAAGCAAGAATCTGTATTAATCAGCACTTTTTCCACACCAAAACGGAAAGGTCATGCTGCATCGTAACTGGCCAGGAAAAATTAGCCACAAATTAATTCAGCCGCAGTTCAGGAACAGAACATCAATTCATCTACAAACAAAATGAGGCTTTTAAATACATAAATGCTTGCGGCTACCGAAACCTCACCCAGATATTTGTATTCAAGAACACTAGCTCCTGTAAGAGTGCAGAGAATAACAGATGTAATTCTAACATGTTTGCTAAAATACAAGGCCATGTGAGGAAGAATGCAATGGAGAAGCAGCATATAATGCATAATTTAGAAAAACAGGGTGTTTTTTTTTTTAATTTTTCCCTTTTATTTCAGGTGAGATGCAATACCTTCCATTTTACAGTCCTTTGGATCACACTAAAATGATCCAGCAGGTCCATACAGACAAGGTCATCATACACAGATTTTCTATTACAGGGCACTACTGGCGTTTCACAACTGTCTTTTTATTCACTTCTGCCTTTCCATCCAGACTATAAATTGTTACAAGGCCCTGGGGCAATCCAGTCGTATACTCCATTCAAATCAGGCTTCAAGGAGAAAGCACCACAGTCAAGATGCTTCAATCAAGTAAACATACAGGCACAAAGGGCAACTGCATCACAATTAATAATGTTTTCTTTTGTATGGCAAATTCACCATTTTTCTGTTTTAAAATGTCTCTCTGATGCTTAGATTCAAAGTGTAGTCCATTAGCATTTTCAATGCAACATCAAAATAAGTCATAATATGACAAATCAGAAGCATGCTGCTCAAATCCATTTGCTGGGTTGGGTTCTGTCTCTCTGGAAAAAAGGAAAACCTTAGAAAAGGAATTTGGACTTATTTATCAAACAGGGGGAACACATACCCAGAAAAGTTTAAGTGACACGATTAGAGGACAAATTTGCAAAATATAGTATGTTTGTATAAATCAGCCTGTATCATGGTCAGAGATATCTTGTTATTACCAGCAGCTATGCATTTTTGGCTGTCAGTCATCACCCTTCAGTTTCATCGTCGTTTTTGTTTACTGAACTCACTTCACCTCTACTTGTTATCACAGAGAAAAAAGCATAAAAATTGCTTGGATGATAGTTCCTCTTTCTCTTTCATTTTGGATTTTGTCTTTTTTGCCACTCAACTTAGCAGTTAACCTGGAACTGACTTGGTTTCCGTAAATTTATCAGAACTTTATATTCAATAAGCTCAGAAGTGTAATGTTCTGTGACTAGCTACCTTTATGAATCAGTACGCTCTTACTTGGGATAGTAATTAAAACTTACCTAAGTTCACATTGTGCTTTGTTTCCTTCTCCGAAAACACTAATATCCAGTAATCTTATTTTACTGCCAATCGCTGCATACAGATAAACATCCTTCCAATAGCGATGGCTCTTTACTAGTATTGATAGTTAAATTGTGACAAGTAATCAAAGCCGGATAAGCATGGTTTTAGATGCATTACATAATTAACATTCATATTTGCAATGCAATTACTACTGTTGCATCATATATTTAAGCCAACAGCTGGTTATTTAAGGTGAGGAGAAAAGTTTTATTGGGGTAAACAGTCTTGTAGGGTGGTAAAACAATCTGCAACACTGCAGGCTTTTTTTGCTCATAACCCACTAAAGCAGCTGCTACTACTGTCCCCTGCAGAAGCAGTTCGCACCACTGGAGAGATCGAGAGCTTGGCCCAGTGTCCCTGTCTGTGCTCCTCTGCACAGAGACAAAGTGCTTGCCTAAGTTCTGCTGGAGTTAAAAGAACACTCCTGTTGGACTTCTCACTCACATCATATCACACAACTCTCCCTAAAGCCGGTTTAGTTTACGTAACTGGGTGCGTGTGTATCTGTGTGTTATAAAATGGTTACCTAACCCAGTGTCACGGCCAAGTTCACACTACCATTAACACATCCTCTCAAAGGACAGTGCCTGGCCAGTGACACGTAGCACCTGTCCCCAACACGAGGTGTTCAACAGAAAGCCACTTGGGAAGAACAGGCAGCAGGGTGATCCTTGCCTTTGTTACAGCACAGGTTTCCATACCAAATAAATTACACCCTTGAGAATTTCTAATATGCCTCTTCGCCCCTCTCTGGTAGGTCCACTGAACACAAATGGCAAATTATTCAAGCTAGTTAATCTTACCTACACCCCCCTATGTATCAGTCCTGCAGCCTGCCTAGATACTTCACACTAGTTGTAAGCTATTAGCTAGCACTTCATGCTGCCTCCCTGCTTTCCAGCCTGCAGGACTGCAAGAAGCTTCCTTCCAGTTCAGTGCAAAAGAGCCTCAAAAGCCATCTCAGTGACCACTGTGCATACATATTAACTGAATTTCTTCATATTAATTGGATTTTCTCATAGAAGTCAGTCATCTATTTTTAATCATGTATTTTCATCATCTGGAAGTAATCACGATCAACATTTTAATTAAGATAAAGAGAATGGACTTAATTTTAGGACTTGTTAACCATTAACAAAGAGATAAAGAGAAATGTCACTGTTTATAATGTACCAATTATAATGCAAACAATCTGTCAAGGTTTAAACTACAATAGAAAACCATGAAATACTACTATTCAATAAAAAACACCTCAGCTATGAAGCTATATTCTCAGTCTGATAAGAATCCAAATCTGTTTCTCCAAATGGCCTGATCCAAAAATGAAATTCAGTGAGAATTTCAGTTTTCAAAGCATAGCATTCTTCAATTAGAAAAAAAAAATGACTTGTTTTCTTGAAGGGGAGGGGGAATAGGGGTCTGGGTGGAATGAAGCAGCAAGGAAGTGCTGGTGTGTGAAAGAGAAACATGACTGCCTGACCAGATCCTGAGCTATTTCCTCAAGAAGTTCCAGATACTATTCTTCTGCAAGAAACTCAGAACCAGGAGATCAAAGTGATTTTGGTCAGGTTTGATATGTTCTTAGCAGAGCTCAGACTTCAATTCAGATACCACAGTAACAAGCTAAGTAACTGAAGCTGGGCTTACTTCCGAACGACTACATGAAATTAGTGAACACAGTATCAATTCTGGAAAAGTAGCATTTGGAGGGGTGAAGCAACATTTGATTCCCAGCTACTTATTTCAGAATTATTCAAGTTCAATACTTTAGGACTGTAGACAGTTCACCCCTCCTCACTTCATTGCCAACTAAAATATGACTCGCTCATCATTCTGCTGTGTATGCTGTGATCAGTGTAATTGTAGCACCAAAGAATAGTTAGAAAATACTTTGTGAAGTCTGTAGGCTTTTAAGATCTTTGACTCCTGCCAAATTAATGTGAGCGAAAAGTATGCTTCCAGAACTTTGTGATGACTGAAAAATTTGTATTTATGACAGCAGTATGCTGCTGTCAAAACAACTGCATTGTTAGAAATGCAGTGGTACTACTGCAGAATTAAGTGAAAAGCAGCAGACTGATTTAGAGGAGATACCTCGATGTAAAGAACCTTAACATTTTCTCACAGAAGAAAAGTGCATCAGACAGACTTACGTGGGAAGGGTATTTTTAAAAACCACACCTAAGCATTAACTGCTTCCATTATTGACTTGCCTACGTTATTTAAACCCTAACCTGTAAGATTGTTCCAGAACCAAAAAAAAAAAAAAAAAAAAATCAACAGTACATGAAGCCTGAATTAAGTTTTAATGGAACCCAGTTTCACTACCCTACAAAACACCATTTTCCTCCTCCTTATAGCTATTCAGCAGTCAAGTTATGTCAGTGAAGTATTAAAGCCACATCACTATGCCCTTTTACAAGCTTTAATCACATATTCCAGCCTTCCAATTATATTTTACTGTTTCTTATTAAAAAAAATTAAAGTAACTGGCATTGTAAGATGGGTAACACAGGCTTAAAACACATGGGTAAGGAAGTGCTTCCCAAGGAACAAAACAAGGTTAGAGAAGTTGCTCGGAAGTTAATCATAACTTTGCATAACCCAGATTTACAGACCACTTAAACCCAACTGTTTTTGTTTTTTGAACAAAATTGTTCAGCTGCCCTTATGCACTCCTGCTTGGAAGGAGGGAGAGTATATACTAGGAAGTAACTGAGAGCTAATGTGAGCAGCACTAATGAAAGAGAAGGAACTAATAACCACTTAAAACATGTAAAGCAATAAAGCAAACACAGATTTAAGCATTGCTTCACCACGGTTTGTTCCTAATCAAAGTCCTTAAGGATAATCTGGTCCTGAATCCTGAAAGAGGATAGTATTAATCCAGAGCAAAATGAATTAGCACTAAAACAGAGGTTAAAAAATGTTCTGGGTCACAAACAGCACAAAATAATTCAGTCAGGGAGGGGAGGAGGGGGCACGGGCAGAAATCTAGTAGCTTGTTTGGGGATTTTATTTTATTTTTTTAATGTAGACAACTATCACATACTCTTCTGATAGGCTAAGGCAATTGCAGTTTTAAAATGTATTAAGTTAAATAATTCAAAACTGGTGAAGCAAACAAGGAAAAAGGATTTATGGCATATTACACCCGGGGAAGAAAAAAGAAGCTGTACTTTTATCAGTCAACATTCACAAGTATAGTAAACACTTCAGTATGAGGGCAAAAACAGAACAACAGATTTGCTAAGAACTTGCTCTTCATAAAGTTCTGCAAAATTCCCAACAAAAAAACCCCAAAACATCACAATTAACTAACAAATAGCCTGAGAGCTACTGAAACATTACTTAATGTTTCTTACTTAAAAACTTACATTAGTTACTTAATGAAACATTACTTAGTATTTCTAAGTCTTTGGTATGTCACTTCTCAACAGAACTGCTGCCTTGAGAGAACACCAGAAGCACTGGATAAGAGTGGGTACCTTTAAGTGATCCAGCTTGGACAAAAGCGCATCTGGTTTTTCTACTGGGGAGAAACACTATGGCAACAAAAGCTGCATTATATGTTGCAGTACAGCATTACGTCTCATTAAAAAGAAAACTAATGTTCCCTTTAAGCACCACACAACTATTCTGCTTTGGAGAATATATATGCTCTTAATTTCTATTTAAGCAATTTGACTCTATAGGCAGCTGGGAAAAAATCCTTCTCTAAGCAAGACAAGATTCACAGGATACACTTCCCTTCCTATCTTTCAATTCTTTTCCACTAATTCCCGCCGTTCCCCTTCCCAAAAAAATGGGTTAACTAAATCACCATCTACTGTTGCAGAAATCAAGATTTCTAGTTAAAAGAAAAAAAAGAGAAGTTAAAATTCATGTTCGTAAATTAAAGCACACACATTCTTAGCACTTGAGAGTTCTCTTGTCATCAGCGGATGACAGCCATACTGAAAGTGTACCTGAGTATTTCCAGGCATAAATTTAAAATTACAGGGCAATCACTGCTATCTTTAAAAAAAAAAAAAAAAAAAAAAAAAAAGCTAAATTAACTTTATAAAGTCTATTAGCAAAGACATCTGGTACAGTAAAAAAGTTAACATAATGACACCGTGTGGAAACCTGTAAATGTTTTTATCCAGCAGGTCTGTTATTGCACTGTATTAGATCTGTGCATCTCTGTAGAATTTAATGGATCTCTGTACAGAGGAAGCTCTGCCAACCAGATCTGGTTTAGATCAGGCTACAGTGGGTTTGGCAGCATTTTTTTTGCCTTTTGAAGAACCATCAAACTTTATGATAAATTCTGCTGACCGATGGACTTCCTATAGAATATCTTACAAACACAGTTGAGATGGTTTGTCAAATTGCCAGTAAAAAGATCACTGTGCCTCTCTGTCAAATTATCTGATACTGGTATAAATTCTAGAGAGTTTGTAACACAGAATGAACCCGAAGACAGAATTTGTCAAAATTAATGCCATAACTAAAATTTACTATTTAGCAAATCCCAGTTAGTGGACACTACAGAAATTGCAGCAAAATCCTTGATTATGCAAAGACAAAATAGATTAGAAGGCAAAAGCTTAAAAATATGACCCGATAAAGAACAGAGCATTTTTTTAATGGTATAAGGACGCATCAGATTCAACAGACAAATTGGACCAACACTACACTTTAATTTGCTGAAAAGCAGACAGACAGCTGTGTGTTTTCGCTACTACTCCTTCCCTCATCCATCCTGAAATCTTATCAACTTTTGAACCTAAAAGGCTTACAACAGACAGCTGGTTTTTGAACCCACTCAGATCTCAGCATGCAGCCAGCAGCTGAAATGTGAGTTTTCACTTACTCCCAGCTTCTGCATACCATCCGTCTTCTTTTTGAGCAAAGTTCAGACAGACAAAAATAACAGAAGAGATCCAACACACTGTGCCTTAAAAACACTCACTGCCACCTCACTCCTGATTTCTAGCCCTTTGCTTAGGTCCTAAACAAGCACTGAATTCCCTTGGATTCTAAAAATACTACTACTCCAGAAAGGCGTTGTATCTATGTAGAAGGTGTTTTTCACATCAATTGTCATTTTGTGGCAAGGCAAAGTAAAAGGAAGTATTTGTACTTGCTGTGGCATCTTCCACTGAAAATGACACAAGCAGAAAGTTCACACATTATTCTGAACAACAACAAAGTGAATTTGACTAGTTTCTTAAAAATTCACCATTAAAATAAGTCTCAACCACGCAGTAATTCTAAAACCAGAACACAATATTGCAGGAAAACACCAGGGAACTTAAGCTGCCACAAGCTACCGAACTATCTCCCATTCATATTTACCATGTCACCATCAATTAATTAAATAAATAAAAAATCCTCTTTCTGTTTGTGCAAACTCAAATTTACAAGCAAATTAGTCGCAAGATTATCAGACCAGGTAATACACTTGGAAACTCCTGGATTTGTTCCTCTGGCTTTTGAGTACTCTCCCTGTCAACTGAATTCAATGGAAGATGGGAATGCTCAGCATGTCTGCAAGCGATCCCGAAATGATTCAACGTGAACATTTGCCGTAAAACTAGAGATTTCCCAAACCTGAACTAAGCCTCCAAAAGCGCAAGACAAATCTGAACTTGGAGCAGAATAGAACCTGAGTAGTAGGATGTTAGGACCAAAGCTGTAACACCATGAGCTTAAACACAAAATGACAACAAGGCAGACCTTAGGCCACTGCAACATTAGAAGTTCATACACTGACAAGCTCCAAGCAATCCCACTGTAGTCTTCGTGCTTTTAAGCCATAAAGAGCTTTTAAAGAAGGCTTTCTCACAAAGACTATTCTATACATATCATTAGTGGGGGAAAAGTGAAGCGTGCTAGCTCCCCAGGGAGCGGGAGTTACCACTTGTATCCACAGACAGTTATGGGAGAAAGGAATGTCAATAAGCATTCATATTAAGGACTGACAGTTTCATCATCTCCAAACCCTACCAAACATCAAAAAACATACACACACACATCCTACACCACCAAGAAAACCTACCACAACTACAGGCCAGGTAGATTCATTAGATTAACACAGTTCCCTCTAAGTATCAGAGAACTAGGCATAATAAAAACTATGAAGTTTGACCAGGAATGAGTGTGTATTTTCCTTGTCAAGGTCTTAAGTGCATTATACCAAGTAGATGCTAAACAGTTTTCTGAAGTCATGGCCAGCACTACAGAGTAGAAAAGGACAAGCAACCAAGCAACAGAAGACTCTTCTGTCATTATCTTTATTCCCTAGGAGAGTTTTAGGAGGCTCGTACAGCTTGCACATCAATACTTTTTCAAAGTGGTTTCCCAGCTGCAGGAACAGTCACTCGTTTCTTATAAGCATGCTACGAAGTTCACATAAGCAGAGCAGTACTCCTATCATACCATATCGTATCATTTGGTGCTGGTGTTGTTTAGCGCTCTCCTCAAGAACACATGATACTATCAACACGTTACTGGAAGCAATTTTGAAAAATGGTCTTAATCTTGGAGTGAAACCTGTGTTACAGAAGTAATGAAACAACAGCAGACCAGAAAGGACAATTAGAGCACCACTTCTTGTTGACAGTTTCCCTAAGACACAACACATCACAGTTAATGGTATTTTGCTTCTCAATTCCACAAAGTTGTTTACATGAATCCCAGAAAGCCTGAAGGAACCCAGTACCACAGAAACGGTAAACACAAAAGAGGATAAATGTTACCCTAACAGTTTCTGACATAGTTAAGCTGGACCGAGCAAATCACTTTTTCCCCACACTGCCAGCCTTAACACACCATTTGATTTTTTGACACCAGAGACAGACCTAGAAAGCTAGCTATGCTCCTCCGGTTTCCCTCAATGCTTGGGAACCAAATCTGCTGCTCTCCTCTTATCCTCAGCTTATCATAATACAACTAGTAATAAAATTCACAAAGGGAATGACCAACCTCTGCAGCATAACAGCTCTGCTTCATGCAAAGCAACACACAGCAACGTAACAGAGGATGGCAACAGAGACAGATTACAAAGAAATTAGTAAGTAAAGCTTCATCACAAGGATTTTATGGCCACTGGTGAAGTACAATTGTTCTTCAGGAAAGCAAAAGAGCCCTTCTAGTATAATTTTAAGTCAAACTGGTTCATCTTAATGTCAAGAGAAACATGTGATAGAAGCATGAGCTACAAATGCGAAGTACACTATTTAACCTGCCATAATTGCTGGAACTGCAGAGAGCATGCATGGAACAGTTACAGGTTTGTCCGAGTCACAAGATCTAGATGCTAGAATGCAAAGCTGCTCTGAAACTATTTGCGACATCTGCTTCTGGAGTAGCATGACTAGAAGTCATACTACCAGTAGTAAGTTATAAACAATCTCACTCCATTTTCCACATGGTATTTGTGAAAGTGAGGCAGACAAAAAAAATAGTTCTAACCACAAAGATGCTGTTTCTAATACAACTTGAGTAGCATGAAAGGAACTAAGCGCATTTACAGGAAATACACTACTCCATACTTCAGTATTTGCTCCTACCTTCTTTGCCTCCTGCCATCTGCCTGTCAAATGAAGGAAATTTGAACACTAAACTAGAAGAAACTGCCAGACTTCATAGAACCAGTTTCTAGTTCTGCAGTAAACAAAATCATATGCAATTATGATCTAAGATCTTACTGGAAAAACCAAGTTAAATCTCCGTTTACTTCAAGAATGAACTGAATGGTACTCTAGCCTCATCCCCAGAATGACCCTCAGTACCTTTTACTTTGCACAATAGTGCGTGTGCCTGTGTAACAGACAGCATTTGCTTTGTGATTTTTAACACTTTTTTCTTTTTTTTTTTTTTTCTTTTTTAAATGCAAGTTCACTTTCTTTGGTTTTAATCGGTGAAACACCACCATAACTCCTATGCTTGACCTGCACCTACAACACCACAAAGTATAGGGTAAGACCCATACACTCAGCCAAAAACTTTAAATTTATGACAATCAACACGATAGTGTACTTAATTAGCAGGCAACATTTAAAAGCTGTTGACTTTAACTTCCCTGCTTCACTTGATTATTTAGTTGAAAGCAAAACAAGACTGTTTTCCTGTTGGTACCTCACACTAGAAGAGAAATCAAATGTCCTTTCCACTATATATCATTCCCTCAACAGTAAAATCAGTGATAAACCCATCGAAGATTCATTTTTGCTAGTATGATCAGCATCAAGGGTTTTTTTGCTGTTCTCATTTTTACAAGTTGCTTGTACGCAGATTAGTAAGGGGGGGTGAGGGGGTGGAATCTAATAGATAAACTAAAAAACTCAGAGCAGGCAAAATAAACATAAAATAGTGATACTATTTCTGTGTGAAAAAATACGCAAAACTGCCAGCAGCCCTGATGTCATATCCTTCACATGCAGAACACATGAGAAAAGAGGGGAAAAAAAAAAATCTAAAGGTACTAAAACATACTGCAATACGCTTCCCACAGTTTTGGAAACAGCTTTAATGTGTTGTACAAGACTAATGCTGACAACAGAAGCTTCAGTTTTTGTCGTTAATTTTCTAAGCAATTAATGCAACTCAGCAGGAATTCATTGCCCAGAATGGCAACTATCACATTGTAATTCCAGTCAGACACAAAAGCACCTGCTAATGTGCAATAGTAGTACAATGGTGGCTTAACCCATTGCTACAACCTGTTAACTCAAATACAACAACTTCAAACAACAAAAAAGCAGAGGGGGAGCACATGTCCACAAATGCCAAGCACTACCATGGACATCAATACTGAAAAAAGCGTACACATTTTGCTTCACTGTGGTCTTACAAAATAAACTTTTAAGGAGTAAAATGGAAGACTTGAGTAAGAAAGCTTAGAAAAGGAAAATACATTCTGGTAGCAACAGGTAGTAGGCGATCTACACCTGTAGACTATGTATAGGGAATAATAAGGACAGTTTATTACATATTCAGAACTTCCACAAACCAACAACAGCAAGATGATCAGCAGTAACAGTTACCTTTTCCGAGTATCCTGCTTACACTACCCAAAGCACTGCCAAGTCTAAAACAAGCACAGGTGCCCTCTGTGTTGAACGGGCAGCAGCCTCCTGCTCTGCACCGCATAAGCAGCAAGTGGTTTCCTGTGCAGCTCCAGCATTCTGCGAAGGAACTTGTTTAACCTTTTAAGCGTACAAATTCAGATCAAAAGGGGCAAACCACAACTCCAACTAATTTGTTACTACACAGGTCCCTGACTTTTCATTTCTGAAGAACAAAGTGCCAAAGCATTCTTAAATGTTATTTTATATTTTTCCAAAATAAACAACATATTGGTCTAGTCTGTTTGCATCCTCAGCTGTCAGTCCACAGATCAGCTGAAGTAAACAGGCCACCACAAGTCAGCCCACACACCTCCATTTACACAGCTACGCCATATAAAGTTACAGGTAAAGGCACCGCCAAATTTAACTTCCCAGGAAAAACTTAACTTCCTGAGCCACAATTTCCCAAAAACACTCAACTCAAAGTTAGTATTTCTGTGGGCTGCAAAACCTTAAAATTATGTAGACCACAATTTGAACTCTACAGCCCAGTAAACTAAGTCTGTAACAAAGACACATTGCTGTCGTAATAGCAAAACAGCTACTATTTCAGAAAGTAAGTATTTACTCAGAAGGAGTGAGGAGCTACAGGAAGAGATACAGACCAATAAATATTGCCATCACACTGGAGTATGGGGCAGGGGAAAGGAACAGATGTGAAATTTTTCCTTACCAGTTTGAAGTCTTGAATGCTGCAGATGAAATATGGGGTATTCGGCCGGCGACTTTCAATATATACGCAATCTTTAAAAAAACAAGATTTTAAAACAATGGAAATTAACTTCTGTACCTCCAAGAAAGAACATAAACACGAGATAAATTAAAAAACAGCTTAAGCTTAGAAAGAAACACCATTTCATTTACATAACGTGTAATTTATTCCAAGTGTGATCTAAAAATAGAAACTAGATGCTTTACAGTAACAAATAAGGGAATTAACTGCATAAAAGTTGACTTTAATTTGAATAGACATTTTGCTGGAAAACAAAAGGAAGTCTATATAAAGATCATTCTGAATTTAGTTAATAAAAATGACCAGGTCACAACCTATGAACCAGATCAAAATAAGACAGGAAACCAATCAGATCATTTGTGGTTAGCTTGCTACTGTTAATAACCCAGCACTAACAAATTTTCTCTTCTAATTGTGAAGAAAACCAAGGCAACCAATAGAAACTAAATTAGATTTACCTCAGGGAAGGACTGAGCTTTCTCAAATTACATTTGACATGACAGAAACTGAGTAATCATTTTTGTTTGCTTTTGACAACTGGACTCTACAAGGTTGCTGTAAAATAAGGGCTGATGTATTTAAAACAGTCTTGGCAATTACCACAACAAAAGCTGTGCCTCAGAATAAAATTACAGGGATGGAAAAGAAGCGCCTGATTAATGATAATGACCTTGGAAATCAAAAAATTGACACAGCTTGCTAGAAGGCAAAGATGCTACTCCCAAAGTTGAACAAATATGTAAAGATAGTCACTGCAGTCTCCTTTCATATTCAAATAGGTAACACTACTATTGAAAACAGAGGATACAAAGAATACCAGCTACTCCGGGAATGATTTTCCATGACCCTTTCTATATTTCTACAGAAAAAAATCCAAAGTTTTAAGAGCTTTATAAGACATGTTTCAAAACACAACTAATACCCTGCTTCGAGTCTTGTAAAATCTAAAAGTTGGTCAAGACAAACATTTTTTTAGTTCGTCTGCTCCACAGAGAGCATTCCTAAGGATGCACTGGCATTGTTCATAGCAATAAAACATCTTCCTCCTGAAAGAAAAAAAAAGTAACCCTTCAATAATCATTTGAAACCCAACCTGTATTTAGGAATTCACTCGCCACTGAGAGCTAACTCAAATGTTAATTTAAAAGAAAAATATAGCACGAGTACCTTAGGACTATCAAAAGCGCAGGAAAAGTCTTAGCAGCTATGTCGACCAAGCCGGAGAAAGGCCAGGCATTTCAAATCAATAGCACTTCAATAATATATGCCAGAATTACATGGTTGTGCATCTGATTTTAAACGTTGTAGCAGTACAATATCCTGCCCTAATGAGACAGAGGTGTACAGTACCCGTCTTCATTCATTTTAGATAACTGATGTTTTGCCAGGATCAAAGCAACTTTGCTGGCAAACCAAGCTTTAAATGCACTTAGCACCATTCCCCAAACTCTGCACTGCTTGTTGCAACCATGCACATCTGCACTTGCTGCTTTTGGCTACAAGCACAGTCATACCCAGCAACACTAGATTATACTGGTATTCCAATAGAACACCATTAGCTTCATTTTACAGGCAAGAAATTGTAGCCTGAAGTAGACAAGCAACAAGCTGATATTTCAGAGAGTTGTGGGGTTTGCGTTTGTTTTTTTGGGTGATTTCTGGTTTATTTGGGGGGGGGTTGATTTTGGTTTTGTTTTTGGGGAAGGGGGGTGTTTGGAGTTTTGGTTTTGTGGTTTGGGGTTTTTAGGTTGGTTTCTTTTTTGTTTTGGGGTGGGTTTTTTTTGTTTTTGTTGGTTTTTTTTTTTTTTTTTTGGCAGGGGGATATTAGTTGTGGGGTTTTTTTGGATAAAGCAAGAAAATGAATTTTTGATTTACAGTCCAAAACCCTTCCTACACAGAAACGTCACAGCCACAGAATCTGTGTTTTGCTATACCAGACGATGTTCCTCTCCATCTCAGTAGACAGATAGAGGGGAAAAAACTTAGAAATAGTACTAGCTTTTTTACCAGTCATTTAAAATTAAATAGTGAAATTATTTTTTCCTCTATCTTCCTTTTCTGTATCTTTCCTTATCTGCCTAAATTCTGTTATCAGATCATCTCTGCAAATTTGCAAGTAGGCCTTTATTTTGTCCCATGTCAGTAGTACATGAAGGCAATGTACCTAAGTTTTCTAAAAAACTAGTCCCAGAGGAATTATACCTGAAAGCTAGTACACTGCATTTCAGATGCAAAACTCTTCACCTCCAGCATCCTCATTACAGGCACTACCCATCAAATTGACACTTTTTAACTGCAAAACCACGACAGCAGAGCAGTACTACTTTTCCTCAATAGGCTATGAAATAATTTCTACGTACTAGTCTCAAATCAAGCCTGCTGATCAGTATCGCTAAAATTCCACATTCAATGGATGGATTTCAAAGCCAAATGTATTTCTCAGTTATACTGACCCATGATTTCAATCTAGGCTGGAAAAGATGCTGGTCTTTAGGTGGTTACAGATCAGGCTGAGGTAAGAGCACGTAAGTGTCAAAGTCAGGCAGGTCAGCTTGACTTCTGCAGAAGCTCATCAAGTGACAAGCACAGCTCACAGCGGTCTACATCCCTAGAGAACACAAAGGCTAGCAAACAGCTGAACGCAATCAGTGCGACTGTCACCAAAACCTTGCTGCAAGAACTCAAGTATCAGAGGCTTTTAAAACAGTACTGGGCTAGGGTTAGGTTACTCACACCATCCTCTTCAGAATAAAACCCATTCAGCACAAATACTACCTAGTTGTGACTAGGTTCAAAAAGTAAACTCATGGAGCTCAAGTTCACAGAAGGGATGACCTGCTCAGGAGGATCTCACAACCACATGCAGAAATGTATGAACTGATGGCAAAGCGACAGTGCCCAAAGGGTGGCCTGGAAGACTCACAGCAACCGCGCCCTCTCTAATACTTGTCCTTTGTAACCAAGGAGTCACTTCCTGCTGGTTTATCACATAACCATAGTAACCATCTGAGGCAAAGCATGTAAATCCAAGTGTCAAATTTCTACCTGCAACACTATTTGTAAAACAGGCTCCTTTACCACACCACTCTCCATCCATTGCAGATTGCACTGTTAACCACTTTGCAACAGCATTTGATAAAAGTCAAATGCGCTTGACAAAACAGATCACTTACAAACTGACAAACTATTGCTTACTTTATAGTAAACGCCAAAGACACAGGATAAGAATCTGGATTAATCTGAAATCATAATTTTATCAGCATCAGTGAAGTTCTCCAAGTGTAAAAAAGGAACGTAACTATAGCAGAGCTGCATCCACATCCCCACTAGAAGACACACAAATATAACAACTCACAGTTTGAGTGTTCTGAACCAGAATTTAGCATGCAAGGTCCAAATCAAGCAGTTGGGTGGTTTTTTTCCTCCCCTATTAACTGGAAGTTAATGTTGTTTAACTTACACAAATTTAAATGAAATCTTTGAGATTTTCTGTTTCTGTAGTACGTTTTGATCATTCATTACAACAGCATCCAAAAAAAAGGCACTGAAAATAATTAATGACTTCTCAGGCCACAAGTTTTAAAAGCCTTTTTTACATGAGAAGCACCACTACTGACCTTCATCCCTACAACTGCTATCAGTTACAGTTTCATAGAAGTCCTGACCCATTTTGAGAACTTCTGCACAGCTCTTCCACAAAAATGCGAACAAAAGAATTCTACTTCAGTACAGCTAGCATCTCTTTACCAGGTGTTGACCTGATGTAAACTTAACCCCAACTAAACTGAGTGATAATAAAGACAAACTGGATAACGGAACCAACTAAGAGTGAAACCATCAACACTAGAAAGGCAGGTGTTTGGAGACATTGTTGTGCTATGAGCATTAAATAAAGTTTCAGAGAAACTAATCCTGAATTTCATAGCAAAAGGGAACAGTAGAAAGAGTTAGCTCATATATTGGATTTATTATGAATCCTTAATACCACTCTAGCATTAGAGCAGAGGAAGAGAGATGGTCAGAAGTACAACCTTTCAAAAATGCTAGCACTAACCAAGTATTTACTAAATTTATGATTTATCTTAAGGATGATGGTATCACAGGAAACTGCTAAACAGACATGGCTACACAGGTATCTATATAAGCAGCATCAGTTTGAAATTTTCTGCTGCGTATTTTCATTATGTGACAGACCAAATGTCTTGCACCAGGAGCCTCAAGAGGCATAGAAGTTTCACAGATGTAAAATGCACTATGAACTTGACTGGTTTTTTTCTTCTTTAGTAGGAAAATTAACAATAAACAGTTTTATATAACAACCTCCAGTATCTCTGCAGAATCAAGAAGAATTATGTCCATTGTTTTCAACCACAACTTGCCTTTTCCAAACAACCAGTTTCAAATTGTGTATCTCCTAGCTAGGACAGTAGCAGCTGTTGCAACAGCTCACACATACATTTCAAAAGCTTGAAATATCATGTATGTAATCAACCATCAACACCAGAACAACAGTAATTTGACTTGTAACTCACACTCATATAGCACTTATCCAAAATCCTGAAAATCCCACAGAAGCTATTAAGCCTGTCTCTCTTGGGAGGTGACCTTCTCAACACACCAAACGCATCCTCTTTGTCTCCGTGCACTGATACAGTATGTCTCAATCTGGTTTATTCAGAAGCTACAGCAATTTAACCACATCAAAGTATTCCTGCACCATTTTGTTATCCCAGACTTCCTTGGCTAATCACTCTATTTAGACACCCCTATTCTCACCACAACCGACTGCTCAGTATCCCAAGTGAATCATGCATTTACATGGTGTTCTATCACTGCTCCACAGGAAGCATCTCAGGATTCACTGGGGCATGCACGAAAAAAGCTGCAAGATTTCAGATACAGAAAACACCACAACTTCCAAGATTTTTTTTCTTAATATCTCAGTTTTGCAAGCCTCATTTGATTCAGAGTTACCAGACAACACAATAAACAGCTAAGCATCCCTCTGAAATGGCTGGCACAAGACTAAGATAACCTGGCATCTGCTATGGATATGTTGACTCACTGGTATACTGCATTTAAGTAAGGCACTGCTGGCTGCCTGCAAGATTTAAAACAGAGATGACATCCAGTTAACATGCCTCCAAAGCAATAGAGGCCGTACAGATAAGAAAACAAGTTAATCCAGGTGCAAAGCAATGTCACTAACACTAGAAACTGGAAAAATGCCAAAAGGAGAACATTTACGCATGCATCCACATTAGCCACTCAAAACTCACTGTACAGAGCAATTACTTTCATTTACCAGAAATACAACACACAAATATATTATTTTCAAGAACAACTTTGATGTGGACCCAAGCTAGGACAAACAGCTGATCTTCTTTCTAATGCACCCAACCTGTATAGCTAAGATTGACACCAATGAAAAACACAGAATAGCCTCTCCTTACCCTTAGTGCACTGGAATGACCTGCTGCACCTTCTTTCCCCACTGATCATGTACTTCTGGAATATTTTTAGCTCTATATGGCTACACAGACCCATACAACTTCAGTCAATTCTCATAACTGTTGCTTGAACACAAAGCAGCCTGAGCATCTGTTGTCGCTTTGTGACAACTAAAAAAGATGGCAGAACAGTCAGTGTTGGAAAGGACCTTTGGAGATCATCTCATCCAAGCCCCTGCTGAAGCAGAGTCTCCTTGAGCAAGCTGCACGGACTCACATCCAGGTGTATTTTGATTGACTCCAGAGAAGGAGACCCCACAGTCTCTCGCAGCAGCCTGTCCCAGTGCTCCGTTCACCCTCTAGGTAAAGAAGTTCTTCCTCATATTCAGATGGAACCTCCTGTGTTGCAGTTTGTGCCCGGTGCCCCTTGTTCTGTCACTGGGAATTATCAAAAAAAGAGTCTGGCCCCATCCTCCTGACACTCACCCTTAAGATATTTACAGACATTGGTAAGATCCCATCTCCGTCTTCTCCAGACTGACCAGGCCCAGCCCTGTCAGCCTTTCCTCGTAACGGAGACAGTCCAGTCCCCTGTCTTTGTCGCCTCTGCTGGCCCCTCTCCAGTAGGTCCCTGCCTCTCTCGAAGTGCGGAGCCCAGCACTCCAGACACAGCCTCACCAGGGCAGAGCAGAGGGGGGAGGATCACCTCCCTCGACCTGCTGGCCACCTCCTCCTCTTGCACCCCAGGGTCCTGCTGGCTGCAAGGGCACACTGCTGGTCCATGGGCAACTTCCCATCCAAAAGATGCTCTGTTATTCAAACAGCTAAAATACTTCAAAATCACAAAATAATGATGATCTTCATGCAGACAAGCTCACTTGCTTCTGAATTTTTTTCCTGATCAGCAGGTTCATATAAATTGAGTGACATGTACTCTCTTCACACTAAATGGAAGTCTGAAGCCTGAGGCTGTCAGCCTAAAATACAATGAACCCACATGCACTCTCCCTTCAGACACTTAAATTCTAGTCAGTTATTTCAACATCTATTATTCTAGAAAGGAACTCACAGTACAGGTACATTTTGGACATCTATTTGCTCCTGCAATATTAATATTCATTCCTACTAACCTTAACATTCAATCCTTTCCACTCAAGAAGCCCAACAAAAATCAAACTGACTATAAATTTCCTAAATTAAACGTGTCATCAGTTGAATGGCCCAGCGCCACGTCCATTGAATCTGCTCTGCAGGGATATACAATGCCTAGCCCCCTGGTTTTCAAATACATACTAACCCATACTCAAAATGCTACTCATCTTAGTACAATCATGGGATTATGAGTGGCCCAGAATTGTAATTAAGCCATTTCACTTTATGCCTACTCACCCAAGTTAAGTCAGTCACTGGTCTGCCCTCTCCAAGTGTACTATGTCAGACAGCGGACTTGGTTGCTGCTTCTGACATCTGGCAACTTGAGGGCAATACATGTTGGCACAGAAACCCTGAGAATGTAACAAAACAACCCTACAAAAAAAACCACAGTTCAGGCCAACCAATACTCACCAACACCAGTACACTGGATCCACACCTAGTGCCTGGCCCTCCAGCGCTCTATAGCAATCCTCCCCCAGTCCCCAGCTGACTGAAGGCCAGTCTCACAGGAGGCCTCAGCTTAAACATACACAGTTCCTCCCCTGCATACTGCAGCACCCCTGTTCTTTCGCTTCCCTTCTCCCCATTCCCTTCAACTTGCAAGGCAGTGGTCAAGCCTTTTTCTTTGCCTGTAATTCTGTCCACCTCCAAACCCTTCAAGTCTCCTTCCCTTCCCAGACCACGTTTTCCCTTTCTAGTCCTTATTACAGTTGCGTCAACAGCTACATTCTGTGTTGGCTGCTCTGTCAATCTGAAAATTGAATTTAAGGATGTGTTTTGTTAGGCAAGGTTCATGACCCCCTTTATAGACAAAATCATACCAGTAAAGAAAACTAAAGGAGATGCCTATCTACATTGACTCAGCGAAAAATCAGCAAAACCACAAAGAAATTACTGTAAAATAAGCTACAGGGTGAAATATAGCAAGCAAAAAATGTTGCTCTGGACATCCTTACACAGTTACCAAAGTGTAAGTTAATTTTTTTTACTGAACAGTAACAGCAAGCACGAAGCAAGTAACCACACAAGAAATGGGTGCACTAGTGGCCTTTCCCCACAGCAAGGTAACATGCACGTGTCAGCTTCCAAAGGGCTACCTCCGACAAGTTAACCACCTCATCTGTTAAACCACAGAGTTTACTGGTGACAAACCAGCAAACTCTCCAACTGGGGAGCAGGGAAGGAAAAAAGAAAATAAAGGGCTTTCCATAACCTTTGCCACTACAGTGGCAAAACAGAATAAAGAAATAAAAGTCCCCTGCACAGCTAAGTGGAATTCATTGCCTGTCTCCAACCACGAGTGCATTTGCTTACTTTCCCATTTCGTGTGAAGTGTCCCGCTGGAGATGAAGTATTTCTCAGACACATGGTACAGAGTCATTATGCCTTTGGGCTTGTGATATTCACCAGATGTGCCCTAGTTCTGAAGGGTTACATTAATATTCCCACACTAAGAGCTGTTTTTAAAATTAGAGCTTGAATACACGGACTGAAAAGATCTTTCAGGAAAAAAACCGCAACCACCTCACTTTCCTGAGCACACAAACTTTTATCACCTTAAACGCCGTAGTTTATGTACGGATCATCTTTGCAATTAGAATCCTTTCTGTTTTGCCTAATGAGTCAACACCTGCATTATCCAAGAAACAAAGCTTTAGGCTCTCTGCACAGCACCACACTTCCATTGGAAAGATAGTCCTTGAAAGCCATTGCCAAAGAATTGCCTGCAAGCCCCCGCCATCGTATTTCAACAGTCACAAGCTCAACCTTCACAGCGTAGCTGTAAGCAACTACAGTTCCAATACACACTAACTTTCCAGTTTTGACACCCCAGTATCTTGCTGGATTACACATTCTTTCCCTTATTTTGCTTTCCTTCAGATATTCTATGTTAGAGTTGGATGTTCTGAAAAACAATATGCCAGGTATGTAAAAAAACTCCACTCTTCTAATAATTCCGTTATAACTTAAGGGAGCTCATTGGACACCAGTGTTGGATAGTTCGTACACCAACTCTTACACCGTCACAACCAACCAGATGAACCATCAGGCTCACGTAATCAGTAGTAACACGTGCTCTATATTCAACCATTCAGTGTGCTAAAAAACATGCTTCAGGTATACTTATCCCCACAGCACACATGTACACTCCTGTTTCACATCTACCACCTCTCTAACTAATACAGAGACAGCACTTATCCCTACACTCCCATAGTCTACAGATGCAGTTGCCCCACAGTAGGAATTTGTATGATGATGTAAGAAACTGATGAAGAGACTGTGTCCAGGCAAGCCCTGTGAAATATGTTTGTTTCGTCACAACCATCCTGGATTTAAGGAAGAAAACAAAATCCAACTGTTTATTGACACAGACTCCAATTCTTTGGTAGATAAAGAATTTTATTTATAGACTTTACAGAGTCATATATATAAGGACTTGGGAAGGAGAGAGACAGAGATACAGTTTTTACATATGTGTGTGTGTGTATATATGCTGAACACAAGTCATGGAATAGGCAAATAATTAAAGGATATTTACATCCCAGAATTTAAGGATATTTACATTCCTCCATTCTGGTGTCTAAAATTAAAAAGTTTAGCGTCCTAGTGCCCTCTGCCAACCAGTGAAGAAACATAAGGCAATTCTGCACAGTTCTCCAGAAATACCTCTGCCCAAGCCAAAACTAGCAGGAACTCCAAGCAGCACGGCTCTTCATTTCAATGTCTCATTTAACTGAAAAGTTAAACGCCACAGTCTTTCACCATCAGCATCACCACCCAGAATAGTTAAAAACAATTTGGAGCATGACACATTAAGCAGTTACATACCAGTAATAACCAAGTAGTGCCTTTCAAAGGATCAGAAAAATATTTGCAACGTTCAATGAATTCTCAATGTCGACACTGGAATTTTCCTGTATTCCAAATACAGGAGAATTACTAAAGTCTTGAAAACAAAGGTCAATAATGGAAACAGACCTCCAACTACAGCCATACACTTGGCATGATGGTTTAGTAACAAATGTAAAGACACAGGGCAGAAAGCACCAGAAATAACAAACACATGGTTTTAACTGGAAAAATATTACCACTGACAGGTAGGGAGCTATACAGTTGCCTCTCTTCCCCCCATATGGCTGACGACAAACAATTTGCTAGTCTGATCTTTTAGTGTCACTTCCTGCTGAGCGGATTTCAAGCAACACTGCTGGCTCCTTGTCAGAAAACAACGTGCTAGAGCCCTGTTCTGCAATAAATGGTTCAACCAATTTACCGTGTTCATTTCAAACTCACAGGAGTACTCCAAATGCCTGGACTATAGTTTTTATTTCACAAATGATTTTATTATAAACTAGTATCATAGTGAATCCATTTTCTTTAACGGGTTTTGCTGCTGTTTAATGGACTGTCAGTATAATTTAGATTTAATCTATTTAAACTCATTCAAGTCTGGCTCCTCATTGTACAATAAATGGAACATATTTCTATTCAACAAAATTAATGACAGCTAATTGTAGTCTGCAGGTCCCAATTTTGTAAAAGCAACTGCTCTGCAGTTCAGACACCCAACTACATTATTTCCCACACCAATTATTTTTCTGCACTTTTCATGCACATCCACAACACCATACAGTTGTTCTTGCAAGATGCATTCAGACATACTTTGTTAACAACTTTGACACAAAGTACACCATACACTTAGAGAAAGTAGCGTTACCAAACAATACCACACTGAAAACAAAGACATTGTAGATGCTCAGCCACTAACTGACACTAGGGTATCCTCCTGTCCTATAATTGTTTTTCTTTTCCAATTGAACACATAAAATGGGAGGAGGGGTGGGAATAAGAGAGCAGACCGCTAAAAAAAAAAAAATCAGTTAGTCTAAGAGCTGTTTCTTTAGCAACAGATAAGCTGTACTGCATGCATGCCATTCAAAATAGTCTTTTCTGATCTTTTAAGGTCACAGCAAACTTTTGCTGGAACACTTCTCACTGATCTTATACAAAGGCCTACATAGCCACATCCCTCAAACCTGAGCTGGATGCATTTCAAAAGCTTTTCATAGGGACTCACTTCTGAAGTACTGCGGAATACACAAAAGGCAAGCAACACCACAAACGTACCATGCTGCTACATGACCTCACTTGATTTAGATACCCTTAACTTTTTTCTATTAAAAAATATTTAATGTGCAAATTATCCATAGCCATTGTCCCAAGTGTGGTGTAATTTCTCTGAGATCTTAAACACAAGCATTAATAGCAACCCTCAGGAAACCAAGAGATCCTGAAATGTCATTAAATCAACCGAACGATCTCCACAGTGTCTTTGAATAGCGCACGCAATTGGCTAATGCATACACAAATCTTAAGAGATTAAGGGATCAAGAATCTCTATCACTTGAGACGCAGAATCTTTCATCTCATGCACTTTCCATTCACTTGTGTTTCCCAACTTTTGGTAATGAATCAATCGTGTCAGAAGAAATCAATGGCATAGTCGGCCAATGAGGCTATATTTAATGTGAAAACTGGCATCTTTATATGGCTTTAAGAAGTTCTTCTATTGGACCATGCATAATTATAACTCCATGCTCTAGTAGGCAAAACAAGCACATCAAGAGGAGTTGAAAGAGAAAACTCTTCTATTCCCCAGCTCACCACAAACACCAAACGGCTGCTTAACTTCTCTCCCTTAGCTACGCTCTTGATTATTAGAGCGCAACACAAAATACCTCATCAAAACATGGATGGGCTTTATTTGTGTAGCCCTCAACCAGAAAAACAGTCACAGCCATTACTACATCCCTAGTAATTGACCCATCACTTCATCTTCCCGATTAGACAAATGGATAAAGAGTAATCCATTTTGTAAGTTGTTGGTGCAGCCCTTAACAGAAACACATGTTCAGAAAGGGAAAACTATGTGTCACTTGAGTAAGGATGTTTTTTACCGAATACTGTATTCCAAATACTGCAATCTCTTGCCTCAAAGCCTGCTGTGATACAAATACAGACACTCTCATCAAGTAACCGTATGTGTTAGAATCCCAATAGTCTGTTAACCCGATAAGTCACCTACCTGCAAATACCTAGCAGCACTGAAAAGATCTATTGAAAAAAAATATCAATATGTATTTTCTGAAACAAAAAATTGTTTTCCTATTGTTTAAATTTGTAAATAGCACTGAGATGCCTTTTCATTTTATACAGAACGACGCTTTCCTCACTATTAAGAAAAGAAGAGTACAATCACCACAGTAATAATGCAAGCATAAACTTCCAAGCCAAAGAAAAATACATACATATCTGTATTTAGGTATATTTCTTTCCTAAACAAACAATACAAATCTAAGCCTTAAATCTGTATCAGCTTTCATGTCTATCTAGGCACTCCTTTTACAGCAAGGTTTCTAATGCTTTCTTGCTTTAAATATCTTTACTGCTTTTTGTAAAAGCATCCATAACACATTTTGGACTTTGAACAAAAGAGACTAGAGAGATCCACTCTTCCTGCCAATGCTGAAACAAAGCAAAAATACTTCCATGTGTAGTTCAATTTACTTGAGATGCTTGTTTAGAGCAACACGTGCTCTGCTACTGGATATTGTTTATACAAACTATGTGTCTTTAGGACAAAAGGAAAACCAAATAGGTTGCTCAAAATTTACAGTATCACAGAAAAAAATAATTCAATCATCAGTTAGAAGATATACAGTTACACACACAAATACCTTACCAGGGTGGCCCATCATGCAGTAACATGAAAACCGAGAAAACTTTTAAAGAATAATTCATTTTCATCAATGCTGTAGTTACATTTAACCTGCTGCATTTTGTATTCCACTTGGAAACAATACCCAAAAAAAAGCAGGCTCACTTTAACACACTCTCTTCACTTAGCCCACTTACATGTGGTGCTGAGTGTCAAACCTGTAGAGAAATACCTCCCCACCCATGAATTCTCTCCTCCATCCCCCCAAGAATATTTCCAAGATATTGGCACAAAACCTGAAACCCAAAATGAAGCAGCAAAGGTTAGTCCCAGGATCAACATTTTGACAGATTATATTTCACTCACTCACCTAACTTATCAGAAGAATCTCCAGATGCAAGTTAAAGCAATGTTCTGGCATAAACTGCTGTGCTACATGGGAACCCGTAGCACCATTCCCAGTACAGAAGCTAAAATGGAAATTGTTTACTGCGTATACAGGTGTTGTTATTATAATTGATCAAACACTTCTTTTATCTAATTGTCATGGAAGAGATGGCAACTTCCACAAACTAAAAATAAGAAAAAGGGCTGATAAATTCATACACTAGAAGTTCACACTACTTTAACCAAAATAAACTGAGGACAGGCCATGAACAATTACTGCGGCCACAAACTATCACTCCTTGAAAACCACTACTTCACGGAATTCCTTCCCCTTAGTCCAATTTTTCCACAATTTCCACTGTGTTTTTATTTCAGAACTTCCATTTGCCTAATTCCATAATGGCATGCTGTGCTCCCCATAAAGTACTACTTTTTGCTTAGGTTGCTATATTTCTCCTCTGCAAAAATAATTCCCTAACGCAGGTCTGCAAAACTGTTCACATCCAATTTCCTCAGTTACCTATGGTAGTTTAACCACAAGTTTTCAACTACAGCTGCCATAGTCACACAAAGAAAGCAATGTCAGTAAGATGCTCATGTTAAGTTTCACATTCATCCTGTAATTCTTTCCAAAACTCCGCAGCTTTACAAGGTATTTATACTTTGCATTACAAACTTCTCAGGAACACGTCATGAAGTTCATTTAGTACACAGCATATGTTTATAGAGGTCACAATCCATTTCACTTCTAGTAGTCAAGGGCAGTACATCTTCTATTGTGCAAGGCCCATGTTTTGTTGTGATAGAACACAGAGGATGACTCGCAGAAGAAGTATTAACAATAACCTTATAAAGCTGTATTTAAAATTCCCCACTTGAACAATTAATCTGTTACAAAAATACCATCACAATTTTATGTAATAACAAAGACAATAGTGAAAAACTACCTGTTTAGACCAACGCTGGCTAAGCAATGTCCCCGATCCCAGATATCCAGTCCCCAGCCCCAGGTACCCTCACCTCCTTCATGCTGCTGTTCATGATTTGTACACAAAAGCCAAACAAAGCCAGAGGAATCCATATGCTAGATCAACCTTGATCTGCACTTAAGACTCCGTCTGTCAAGCAACAACAGCTGTCCATACACAGAGCAATGCCTGCCACCATATAACAGTGAATATGAACTCAGTAAATGCATAGTTTATTTGGTTGGGTTGGGGGGGGCGTGTTTGTGGTTGTTTTTTTGGTGGGGTTTTGGGTTGTTTGGTGGGTTTTTTTGGGGGGAGGGGGGTTGCTTGGGTTTGATTTTTTTGTTTTGTTTTGTTTTTATTTTGTCGGGTTTTTACAGTTTGGCTTAAGTTTACTGCTTATGCTAAGAGCACATACACAGAAAATTATTTCTATGCAGTTAAGTAGTCAATGTATGCTATCATGTAGCCTTATTTTCTACACAATCTTACTCACCTACTCACCTGACCATTAAAAAACACACTTTTCAGAAATACCTCAAATGCTGAGAATAAAAATTACAACCGCTGTTACATCCAACTGTGCAGAACAGTAACTCAAGTTCCAGCTGCACATGTAAACAGTTTTCTACAGACTTCAATCAACTTCTGAGAAAATCTTTCTGTGATGCTTTTATACATTTTTTTAAAGCTTTTATCTTTTTGTTAACCCTCCGGATATGTTTTAAGACTCACTTACTAGTCCAGGCCTTTTTTTTTTCCTCCTCCTTTTAATTACTACAGGATGAATGGATAAAGAATGCATTTGTTTCCCTTGAAACCAAAGTCTTAAAGATAATCTCTTCTGCTAAAAAAAATATTGTTGGAAGTATTCCCCACTACTATTCACATATGCAGAAAAGTTGAAAACACAGGGGTGTAAGTGTGAAAAATAAGGGAACTCAAACACATTAAGCAGCACAGCTCCTGAGGTTATTCCTATTTACAGCAGCTGGAAGTCTATCACTGAATATCTGATTATTTCAACAATCTAGTATCACAATGGTAACAGCCTTTCAAAGGAAGAGGGAAATACCGTCTGTCACATCAGAATATATGGTCATTTCAGCTATGAAGCTTTTGAGGGAAGAAAATACTACACATTCAAAAATGCACTTCTCCATTGTAAACTTGGTCAATCCAAGCAACATAGACTGGCCAAAGACATCCTAAAATTAAAACATACAGTTGTTGCATTTCTTCTTTCTATCCAAGCATAACATTCAAGTTTTAAAACTTTCCAGAAAAGTGTTAACTTCCCAAAAAAAAAAAAAATGTTAGCAGTCTAGAAAACACTTGCCATAACTTCAGTGTTTATATGAAAAAAAAAAATCACGTTTGTATTACATGTATTTCTATATTTAATCCAGCATGGCTACCTTTCTCAGCTGGTAAAGCAGTCAGAATAAAGGGAAAGCAGCATCTATAAGAATAACAAACATATGGGTCAATGTCAAATACAAGCCAATCACTGTCAGACCACGAGCCAAACGCCTGCATTTCAATTTCACTAGCATTCAACACAAACACTACTGTAACACTTCCTAACAAAGTAAATGGAGGGAGGAAGCACTTCTGTTTGGGTTTTGTTTATATATATATTTATAAAGATGGAGGTGTGTAGATTGAAACAAGAATTTCAGCAAATTCCTTCAGTTACAACAATGTAAAACATCTCCGAGCAGTTATAATAAAGGGAACATTTAACAATGCCAGTAAAGCCTAAAGCTTAGAAATTTGGAAATTCTAATACCTGCTTGCTAACCAAACTGACTGGATTCTAAGGTAGCTAGAAGAAATCTCATTCCAACTAGATCTTTGGTAAATATAATTCTGGTTCCACTGTGATTGGAACCCTGCTGGCCACATTCCACAGGACACTTTGATGTCAGGCCTGGAGATTCACACAAAAGATGACCCACCATATCTTTTGTTATTTTCTCATTTTGATAGCGCAATAACCCAACATTTGCAGGCTTCAAATCTGAGACACTGAAGACTGCAAACTATTTCCCAGTTTATGAGGTGCTCCCTTTGAAAAATGGCCACATACTCTATGATCACAGAACGTATGAAAAGTATATAAGATCTCACTTTGATACACTTGGTGACAACTGAACAGCACTGTGTGCACAATGCACCTGACCTGCAAATCCAGTCTCTCTCCTTCTCTGATGCCTGTCCAGACAATAGCTTATAGGGTTACGGTGCCTCCTGAACAGCACTCAAGGACAGAAATCTAACAAAACTTTATCCATAAATCGAGAAAAAGTAGTACTCAAGTTGTGTTTTCCAGTAGCAATATCTCACTTCCATCCCACTGACAAAGATTTCCCATACCTTAAAAAAAAAAAAGCACCAAAAAGCCCAACAGCTGTCCCAAACAGTGACTGCCTAAAACAGGGGTCCTCAAACTTTTTAACCAGGGGGCCGGTGCGCGGGTGAAGTGGCAGGCAGTCATCTGCGGCTGCTTGGTTCCCCACCCCACCCCAGCGGGGGGGGGGGGGGGGGGGGGGGGGGGGGCGGGGCAGGGGGGTTCAGTAAATACTGGGGACCGAATGGAGGACCCTGGGGGGCCGTATCCAGCCCGTGGTCTGTAGTTTGAGGACCCCTGGCCTAAAACATCTCAAGGCGGCAGAGACACATTCCTATTTTTTCATGTACTAGGCCAGATGTTTCAGGATCCACATAAAACTAATTGTGCGTCTTTCCCTGCACCACATCAAACCACGCTTCCCATATCCAATCTGTACCTCTTCTTCCAGATTCACACAGATTTTAAAACACCTAGAACAAAGAGGCTCTCATGTAAGCTATTCCAAAGCAATTTGCTAGAAAATTATGAAGTCCTATAATGCTCTACTCTCCCTGCAGAAGCATTTCACCTTGTGTTACCTCATGTTGATTCCTCTTGCTGATGTGCTGTTTATATAGCTACTGATGTCACTGCAGAAACAGATCCTCATAAATCCTTTTAATTCCTGCAGATCCTTTTAAATGGTTCTACACAGGCAGAGCAAACAATATTGTCCTCGTCTCCAGGTGAAGATGTTTTCCTGAGGCTCCAAATCAACTCAGACTTTCATCCAAAGTTTTTCCAGTCCAGCATTCAAGGTGCCATCATGATGACATTACAGCAGCCTGCTCAGTAGCAACAATATCCTCAGTATTAAGTTCTGTGGCTTTGATAAAGTACTATGCCTTCCTAACGTGTTGAACAGACTGAGGATGAAAGCAGACAGAGGACCATATAGCTTCCTTGAGCAAGAAATGCATGCAAGAGTTCAACGAACAAAAACGAACAGGGCAATAAGAGTATTCACATAACCAGCTACTGTTTTGATGAAGATATTTCTGGTATGTACTTTTCTGGAATCTTAACCTACTTCACTTCATAAGAGCAATTTACTGGGATATGGGATAGAAAAAAAAAATCCCCGTGTCCAAGGTCAAGCTGAAGATACACAAGAAAGATACCTCCACACATCAGGTCCTTGTAAGACATGAAGCACGTTGTTGACCTACAGGACACGGAGGGAAAAAAAAGATTCTCTGGAACAGTATCATCACTACCTGTTTCATCTTTCATCATGTTGGTCAGAAATTTAGTGTCACACATGACTATTTGTCTTCCATCACATAGCTCCCTCCTCCAGCTAGGCAAATGATTCTTTTAAACCAAGCATCAAAAGCAGGGCCTGTACAACAGCTACTATATCACTCAACAGTGCTTGCAGTAGCATGGCACTTGGGAAAAGCCTGGGCAGCTGTTCCAAAAGCACCTTCCCCACTCAAGTCCAGTACAATATATTAACAGCCATCTGATTGATAGCACTTCTGTACAATCTTCTACACAGAAAATCCTACGTGGAGACCAATTGCCTAACCAAAACAACAGATGTAGTTGTAAGGTCTGGTTTACACAGCAGAATATCAAAGTATTCAAATTCGCTTACAGTCTGACAATCAAAGTAGAACTGCAAAAAACATACTACAAAACAAGACCACCAGTTTTTGAGTACATCCAATTAGGAGCCATGTGTTAACCATATTGCATGTGCATACAAACTGTATGGGAAATCAGCCCTTTCAAACAGTGCTGTATTTTGGCAAAAGCCAGTAGGATAGAAGGGAACCAATTTGCACTAGAAATGGAAGGAAATTCAGCATTAAATAATCTAACCAAATCTAAGAGGAGAAAACAAACACTAACATCTCAGTCTTGATGCAACTATCTTACACTATTACTACCTTATGCTAAGGAAGCCTACAAGCAAATCACATTGTACAATAAATTTGTTACCGTAACAGTCATTGTGACAAAAGCAAGGTAAGAACTGTGGGGGGCAGGGGGTGAAGAAAAAAAAGAAAAAAAAATCAGGTTAAATTAGGAAGGAAACAGGAGGGAGGTCGTAGAAACAGAGGACAGATGGGGAAGTAGGCCAACAAGCTTTTAGGATAGGCCTGTGTGATTTTCAAAGTAGAGAAGATTAATTGCATCGCATTTTCTAAGCCCTACTCAAATTTTAATATGTTGTTTAAAGCGACCCCCACATTCATTATATCTATGCAAATTAATAAGAACAGTATTTATATAGTAACAATATAGTGTAACCTTTCATTGGAAAGAGTTCAAATGATCTTGATTATCTACTTATTTACAGTTTATTTGCTATGACTCAAAGCTGCTGAGCTCAGCAGAGAAGAAAGTAATATGAAGTGTTTGGGTTAAGTACTACATAGCAACAGGGTAACAGAACAAGATTTTACCAAAGGACTTCATAGTAAGACAATGCAGGCCTTGAACATTCATCCATATCAGATAAGAGCATTTAAGAGAAAGAATCAAATGGATGGAAGAGATTTCCTTTCCTTAAAGCATGAAAGATGTAAGCTGAAGATAGCTATCCATTCTGCACACACCTTTTAATTTTCATCTGTCTAATCCTTGCTGTGCAAGTCTCAATAAATTAAATTCTCTTAATCCCTCTCAAATTTTATGTAATTTGCACCCTTAGCTACACATACTTCTCCCTAACCACAAAACAGAAGCTAAGATTTTCTCCTGTAATAGATGCTAAAATTTTCTTAGAATATATTACACACTGGAATGTGTATTCAAGATCTCATTCCTATTAAGAAATTACATTTTAAATAAAATTTAAAAATCACTATAGTCAATTAAGGTTTCAGCTAGGCTCACATCCCTCTAACAAGGAGCTAGCCAATAATGCAAGTTCTCATTGCTCTCTGCAGTTTTCAAGATAAAAGGATAGATGCAAGTTTAAAAGAAAACACAAGAGCAACAGGAAGAGAAAATTTTCAATGCTTGTGCTAATTACTACTAATACAAATGTAAAATTTAATAAGCCAATTTTTAAATTACCGAATTGGTATAAAATCTCAATTATCAGGAGTTCTATGGCTTTTCCTGGTTTTACACTAGATAACCTCCCCACACCTCCTTTTCTTCAAGCAGTGCAGAAGGATGGGCAAAGCAGAAATGAAGCAAGCTGCCCATGGCCAGCACTAGTCTTACTTGAGACTGGGCAGCCCAGCTTTCAAATCCTTTATCAGATCATGCAACATCTTCCCAACCCTGCCAAACGACACTCACTTAAGGAGGAGTTGCTCCCCAAGCAGACAGCTCCCTGATCATGGGTTCTGCAGCCACCACCACCAAAATGTGTTTGATTAAGTACTCCGTTTGTCAGAGACTGTTGTTCTCCACACTATCAACCATGTGTGCTCCCTGAAGTCCCATAAGGCCTGAGTGGTACTCAGCCAGCAGTTACAGGGCACTACTTGTGTGAAGGTTCTCCAACACATCTCCACACCTGTGCTAGGACTGAGGCTTTCCCTTGCAGTTCAGTCTATAAACAGTGTCTCCCCCACAGTGCAATTGCTTGTAAGCGAGAACACACAAGCTGTAACTGAAGCTCTTGCCAATCCATACATAGAGAGGATTCCTCTTCTGAATAGATACTCTCGTGAAAAATACAGCACAAACGATCTAAGCTTTCCCCACACTACCAGCATTTACAGGCTCTCTCCCCTCCTCCATCAGTTATCTGGCAAAGGTGTAAGCTCTGTAGAACTACAGCACTGATTCCTGCTGTTGTATCCCTCTATCCAAGTACTGCTACATTAGAGCTACTCCAAGCACTGCACCTACTGGATAGAGTGCTAATACTTCTCCATCCTATTACAAGCTAAAAATGAGATCACAAACTGATTTTCCATCTTAATTTTAAGCAAAGTCTTTCTGCAATAAAGCCAATGTCTCGCGTTGTACTACTGGGCCCACCTAACAGCTGCTCTTAACAGATTCCAAATTATTTTTTATCCTGACACTGAAAATAAGATTGCCACCAAAGCTGACACTTCTGCAGGCTCCCTGTTGCTATTGATCAACCAACAAATACTATTCAACTGCAAGCCCCGACCAAGAGAAAAAATGTATCTTTCCAATGGTTTGGAATTATATTTGAAGCATTTCAACAGATAAACTATTCTGACAAACGCTAGTAGATTTAAGTGAAAACAAGATTACAGCTTTCACACAGAAGAATAAGTATGGAGTGCAACACCTCCAAAATCAGCAGAATTTCAGCCCATCTGTATAGGCAGATGATAATGCCCACACATACAACTAGCATTTTAGAGCATTTGCAGCTACTATGACAGGATAGAGCATGTAAAATATTTACATCTGCACCCGTACTACAAGCTCTTTAGTAGTTGAGATATACAGCTCCTCCTGGAAAAACAGGACAAGTTTTCACATCCTTAGTTTCAATCTATCTCTATTTTGCTCCAGCAGTGTTACTACAGCACAGTGATCATTTTACAGAAAAGTAATTTAAAACTACCAGAGCCCTTAAACCAGCACTTTGAACAGTAAAGCCAAACACAACTATTCCTTGTGGTGGAAGAAGTAGTTACAATCAACACTTTTAAAATGCTGTGGAGATGAACACAGCTGGTTTTACTCAAAAATGAGATTATTCAGCTAGCTGTATTCCTAAGTACAGTTTCCTTCTTCTGAGGAAGAAGTTAGCTGACAGCAGCCACAGGTTAGATCTTGAAACCTTACATGAGACCATACAAACCTTATGTAAACTTGGCAGTAATTATGAGGCACATCCAGAGCGCACTGCAAGCTTCTGCTTCTGTCCCTAAACATCCCTGACACTTACTGATACTGACACGGTTTTGACCAAAAGCTAAGCTGCTGTGCATAGGCATTAACTAGCTACTAATGAGGGAGGTGAAATCAATGGCATAACAGATATGAGATCTTAAGTCACCTCATTTATATTTCACAAACAGAAGACAGGAGAGGAGCTCTACAAAGAAATCAGATATGCAGAAAAACTTGTCAGAAAGGTTGGAAGATACCTCTTTATGTCACCTAGTCAAATCTCTAGCTTAGATCAGGTCTCATTCCGAAGTTGGAGCAAAGTGCTCTCCTGCTTTATCCAATTTAGTTGTGAAATTTCCACGGACAGAGATTCCATAGGATACACAGATAATTAGTGTAGTAGAAAGAAAAAAGGGTGGCTCTTTTTCAAAGAGGAACTAAGTTCTTTCCAACAAATCAGATATTGCAAGATACAGTGGAAAGCTTTTGCATGCATATCCATACTTGTCTCCAATGGAAGTGGGGCAACCTGCCCCTAGGACAATCATAATTTAAGTTAACAGAGAGCACATTGTGCTGTCTGCTGCAGCAAAGTAACTGGTAGCTCTGGTACACAATTACTTTCAAAGGAAATGTAAGAATTCCTTACCTCCAGGCCTGTATACAACATCATCCTCTGTGATAAAGGACGTTATTTCACCGTTGTCTGTTCTCTCGTATCGGGACTTCTTCTTGGGTGGTTTCTTTTTGCTTTTCTTTGTGGACTCCTCTGTGGTGGCACTGTTGTTGTCATTGTCCTCATCTTCACTATGGTCACTTTCTGCATAATTCTTGGCACCTCCTTCCAACGTACAGCTCCGTCGAGGGCGTGAGTTCTCACTCTCCCTCACCTTGTCTCTCTTGTCTCGCTCCTTATCTCGGTCTCTATCCCTGTCCTTCTCTTTGTCTTTGTCTTTTTCTTTGTCTGCTGTCATGATTCGCCACGTGCCTTCTTCTGTCCTCTCACGGCTGGGCCTCCGTGAAAGGTAGACAGTGAGCCTGGGCTTCAGTCTTCTGAATTTCTCACTCAAATCCAGGAAAAATTCAACCACTCCAACAACCCCAGCGTTTTAAAAAGGTTCTTGAAGGGGTGAAGGGGAGAAAGAGGGGAAAAGCCCATGTTAATATTCAAAATTCTTTCAATTTCTGAAAATAAAAATTACAACCAAAGAAAACCCCACATCCTAAAGCAATTGAGTATGGAAAACACAAGACAGTAAAATACAAGGTAGCATTCTGAAGCACTCACTGAAATAACAACATGAAGTGTCTGTAAAATGCCTGAAGCTATCTCCATCCTCACAAAGATCTCAATACTTATAAAGATTCTTTTGTTCACTACAGAAATACAGTAACTTTTTAGATGGAAAGTCCTCGCTGAGAATATGCATCATTTTATACTTTAAGCTGAACAGGAAGCATGCAAGTGAAAAACATTTAGGAAGGGACAAGTGCAAGAAAAGAAGAACCTAAAACTTTTTTTTTCCTGGAGCAAATGGAAAAGTTTAGCAAATGGCCGTATTGTTTTACATCTCAACACCTCTAGCAATGGATGCCCTGCAAAGCTGATACAGAATAAAGAATGCCATCTGCCACCTCCAGGGCAATCTGTTAGGAAACCTTGCTTGCCCCTAGCCTGCTTTTACAAAAATAGAGCTAACCTGTAATCCACAGATTACAGGAATTAATTAATTGAAACCAAACCACAGCAGTTACAAGTGCACTAACAAAATCTTCTTTTTCATCTATCAAAAATATGACTTTTCATGCTTGCTTTACCAATAAGCAAACAATGGAGATGGATTTTATAACTCATCAGCTTAACACATTCAGTTTCATGCAGGCAAATAGTAAGGGAAGAGATAATCCTAATGTTTTTAATTCCCTGATGATTTAATCAATACAGTTAACATCAACTGCATCCTTTTCTTTGTTCAATGCAAGTTTAGATTTAAAAAATTTTACTTGCTCTTACAAGGATATTTGCAAGCTTGGATCTATGGGACAGGATCTTCAAACCACAACCAAGTGCAGAGAGCAGCTGCATACTGCTGTGGTTTAACCCCCGTGGGCAGCTACACACCACACGCAGCCACTCACTGACACCCCTCCAGAGCACCCTGCAACTGGGGCCTGGATTAATTCCCCATGAGACACTACTACCAAACCTCAGTCAAACTAAAGGTAAAGGATACTGGCCCTATGCAGTTACATCCTTTAGTCTTTTGACTGAAAATTAGGAGTTTTCTTAAAATGTCCTTTCTGTTGGTTAAAGCAAAATGATCTGGACTGACAGGTTGCATGATACATCCTTGAGTGACAGCCAGCAGCACATACATAAGAAAAGCTCTAGTGAATTTTCAACAACTAAAGTATTTGCAAGTGCCTTTTAATATGGCTCAACAGCAGCAGTCCGAACAGGTGTAGCTACTGATGAACAAGAATCATAACATACCATTTTTTCTGTAAATATTCATATTCATGAAAGGAGGGATATTTCAAGAAGGGTGCATCCAACTTAACTTATTAAGTTGCCTTTTTTCCCTAGTTCACCAGTTCAGGGTAGAGCTGATTTACCCACATCCACTTCATAGGCTTTCAAGAAGCTACTATTGGGTGCAACCCAAAATTAGTCCACTGTGTAGAACACTATCACATGAAAGTCAGGGATTAGTAAGACTGAATGTTCATGCATTAAGCATCCAAAACCACAGACAAGGTTAAAAAAAAGACTATTTTGATTTTTAAGAAGTCAGCTGAGAAATCAGTGATCTGTGATGTCTTCACTCTTACATGAACCTCAGATTACAGTGTTCTTGCCCCTGTTGACTACTACTTCCAGCAAAGGAAATAGCCAAAGAGAGACAAATTGCTTTTGCCGATACAATTCAGGCTGTGGCTTGAATCTCTCAGGCATTTCCTGAATGAACTGATCATCCAGGTAGGAAATTATTCCGTTTTCTTTCCTCCTTGCAGCAGCTGCCATCATTCTGATAACACACAAGGGGAATCCAACAAAACTCCAATAAACTACAATGAATTTGTCAATTGCCAGAGAAGTCGCAGATAACAGTGGTAGCAATGGTCTGCAGGGACTCAATAAGAAATGCCTTAAATTTCCAGAGGTTAGGAAATTCCCCAATAGCAAGCTTGAGGGTTTTTTCTATTGCTGTCGATACAAGATTATCTTTGGAGAGTAAATAATCTATTAATTTTCAAAGAAAACTGATTACTTTCCCAGGGTCATCTAAAATTTACAAGTTATACGTAGGCATCTCAGCCTATGTACAAGAGATCTTTGCTTTCTTTTGAGATCAGAAATTAAACGATACAGGATAAACCTAAAAAATGTTATTCAATGACTTCCAAGCATGGATAAAATCCAGCCACTTCTGATTATTCTTATATACTAGCCCCAGATCTCAACAGCTCAATTTTTGGAGTTAGGTACAAAAGCCACAAGAAACTGAAACCTAAACAAAAACCCTATTCTTTTCAGAGCTTTTTACATTGCTTCTTGTCTTACTTGTAGTAAATCACTGCCCTCTCCTGTTTAGTAAGACCTGAATGTTGTTTACAAGTTAATTTTGGAGAACTTAAGAGAAAAAAGCCAAAGAGCAAGTCCTTTTGTCTTGTTTTCAGCAGCATCTAAGAAACACTCACACAGTCCAATATCATTAAGAGACAATACAATACAGAATTCAGCTCATATGCTGATATAGGCTTACCACCAACATAGGATTCTTAAGGTTATGCAAGGTTCAAGTTGCACAAAATCATGACCAAAAAACCCACATTCTGTTCAATTTCCAACTGCGCTAAAAAAACCCCAACTTCGCATATGCACAGGTAATGACTAAATGCAGTGCAGCTATAGCCAAATGAATTTATGTTCCACCACCACTTCTTTGATACTAGCCCACTTATACCTTACAACAGCAAACAGATAATACATTCAGGAAACAGCTCTTAAAACAGTCCCATCTGTACGCAACCTATGTATTTTGTTAGCGCTCTCTCTCCTGAGCATAAAGCACTAGTTTTTATGATAGAATTACCACAACCTGGTATTATCAACAGACTGAAGTGTCCCTAAAGAAGCTGCATCAGCTTTTCTGTCCTCTCTCAAGAGTGTCAATGTATCTTCCAAGTGGAAGACCTCAGTATCACTATCTTTCCAACACTGTAAAAAGATCACACTTCTCTTCTGGCACAGGCAACTGCAGCACAAGCACCATCCTTTGACTGCAAAGCACAGAATGTCCTTTTATAAAGACAGAGTTTTATTTATTTACATATATATATATGAAAAATTTCCAAGTTAAAAAAAAGCAATAACCCATCAGCAGTCACGACAATAGTTCTTTATCAGGGATGGGTGGCAAACAACAGAAAAAGCAGGCTTGAAACCTGACAAGCTACAGGGTTTTTTGCGGGGAAGTCTCAAGATGAAAGGCTGAGAACGTGTCAGCCACCCCACATCTCTAAACATAAAGGAAAAAGGAATTTAAATTTCCTGTCTGAAGGAAAAACCCCAAAGTTCATTAGCAACTGACAGATAATTCATCCATATTAATTTTATCTGCATCCTGAAATATTCTGACCTGTTCCTTGTATTCTCCAAGTTTCACAGAACCAGAGTTGTGCAAGTAATTTGGAAAAAGCAGCTGCAATTTCAACGCAAGCTGCTCTTTGCCAAACTTTAAAAGTAAATTTCAAGTGAACCATATTACATTAGCAGAGTCTATTGAAGGGTCAACAACACATCAAATACAGTGACCTCCATATGGCTGGTGGGTAAATCGCTTCACAAAAGTAACCCCCAAATGCACTTCCCCTTACTCTTGTTTTTCTATCTTCATCAACAGTTATTAAGGGCATAGGCAAAGCCAACTTGCCAGCAGAGAGAAAAATCCCTCTACACAACCTGCCACGAAGCACAACAAGAGAAGCCTCTGAATATCAAGGGCCACACACTGCAGGGGAAGCACTGATGAATTCCAGTTCTTGCCATCAACCAAGAACAAATACTGCAGGACTTAAAAGAATGTTCCACATAACTGCAGATTTAAGTCCTTGCTGTTTTTCCCAGATTAAATTGAAATAAAGTACTTCAATGTTTTTATTAAAAGTCCAATTATTGGGGGCGTGTCCTCCCACCCACCCCCCCAAAAAAAAAACCCAAAAAACCACCACAACAAACATTCTGCATAGAGGAGCAGCATCAGATAAACAAACACCACATTCATAATGATTTAGTTCACTGTAGGGCTATGCAAGGATTTGTATATACCACAATTTGCTCAGTCTGTTCATGTATGAAACTTCCAGCTACCAATACAGCAAAATTGCCACCCTCCGCCCCTAGCTCCTGTTTCAGGAGAACCCATTCAAAAGTGCTTTTCATGGCCAATGTATTTATGAACAGTACAGGAAGCCTCTTCTTCTAATCATAGTTTGACTAGCATTAAAAGGCAAGCAATAAAGTCTCACAGCAAGCACTACTCAACTTTCTTACACAAATGTCACATTTCCAAGACTATTATAAAAAAATACTAAATTTCAAAAACATTGCAGGATTAAACCAACATCATAACAAAAAAAGCCTATTTTTGTCTCAGAATAAAGCAGTCACATAACCTTAAGAGTAGTTGCACCATCACCAGGGGAAAAAAAAAAAAAAAAAAAATAGAGAGGGGAAAGACACTGTTGCACAACCTGAACTGTGTAGCAGTAATCCAGACCTCCTAGAAGACCAAAGAAAAATTACTTTATCAGCAGCCACCTAATTAAGACTAAGCCATTACTACCACAGAAAAATAGCTGATAAATAATCTTCATTACTTAAGCAATGATCCAAACATGTTTTAAAGATTCCAAGGTATATTTTGCCTCTACAGTGAAATACAATATTGCCTCTTGCTACTTCCCCACTTTTTATTTACTAACATTAGAAACCAAAAGCAAATAGGGTTTTATATATCAAAGCATATACCCAACATGTTGAAGGATCTCATAAACCATAAGAGCAGAGAGTTACCTTAAAACTGAAATACTACATCATCTAAACTTACACGTTTCCATTTAGTCTCATACATTTTTACTTCACACACCAACCACACTGGAACAGGAGAATACTACCAAGTCCACATTCAAAAGCTATAATGTTGCCCAATCACTCTTGACCAAAATGTAAATACTGTGAAAAACGTATCTGCTGATTGAACTTTAATCATCAGTTACAGATGTTGTGGTGGGTTACACACTTTTATCATTCTATATGTAACAAGGCATGAATGTGGAACCCATAAAACTTAACACCATCACAAAAATTACAAAAATATTTCAAGCCTTCTTTTTTTGTTCTCTGAAGTAAACTGGGATAATACACCATGTATATTGCCAAATACAGTAATCACACAGATGTTTAAATATGGATTAGGATAGCAGAAGCAAATACATTGAAAATCTTAAGTGGGTTTTGGCAAGCTCTGTAGCTTGGATTTCCAGTAATTTTAATCATTGGCAGCTCCTCATTCTCACTATACCAAACCACCACCAAAGCAGCTGCTCCTGTCATCATACTACAGAAATGCAGGTTACAGCACCCCTGGTTAAAGAGCATTAACTGGCTTTGATACCTGTTTACTGCTTCTTCCATAGGGAATTAATTTCAGAAAGAAGTATTTTAAGCTAAAAGGGGAACCTTCACTTTACAATGGCCGAGACCAATATAGAATATACATATATACATGGATATATAAATATCCAAAGGAGTGAAAGAATAGCACAGCCATTATTTGTTCAACACACATTGAAAAACAAAGAAAAATTTTAGCTTCACTGCAATCACTGTAAGATTTTTTTCATTGTTATTTTTTAACTAGAGCCTCAGGATATGTCCATTTATCCAAGCAAGATTTTTATATCCAGTACGGGATAACTTTATATATCTCCACCCCACATGCCATCAGACAATTAAAGATCCTTACCAAACATAAGCCAAAACTGTGTTTGCAGAGCTACTCACTTAAGTCTTCTGTTCTCTGCTTTCTAGAAGAAAACACAGGTACCTGTGACTTCACATCATACTCAAATGCTCTTACTGCTGTTAAAATGTTCAGGTCTCCACAGAAAAAGAAACAGAGGAAACTACAATACTGGTAGGAGACAGGGACTTTAGTTTAGGAATAAGGGCCAGACATGATAAAGGCAGATTGGCAGTAATCGTCCCAAGTAAAGGTAAGTCTGAGAGCAGGTGCTTCACCAAGACAGAACATTGCCCCTACAGGGTTCTGCAACTTACTACGATATCCCAAGTGCATTAAGTGCTTGCGAACGCTACTTTTCTATATAAAAGGTGTTTAACATTGTTCTTACAAACTGTAGTGCAGTTAAAACTATAAAAACTTCAGACAAGTCTCGAGGATGGCTCCTCTGCCCACAGAAGTTCAAGAGGAACACTTCAGTGTAAATGAAGCTAGAAAGAAAAATGCTCCAGTTACAGTCCCCGTGTTCCTGAAACAGTCTTTTGCATCCTTCACCTATTTAACAGGCAACGCGAGAGCAGCATCACTCCAGAAGGACACACACAAAGGCCCCAGCTGCTTTTCAGGACACAGGATATACACGCAGCTTATTACTAGTCAAACCCAAAAGTAGCGAGGTGTTAATTTGACTCTCTCACTAAACCCTTCTCAGTTCCACTCCCAAAGACAGACAGAACAGAAGATGTCATAACAAGTACGATTAGATCTGCCTATACATTTTCAAATGCAATCTAAAAATAAAGTTACTGCCAAAGTATCTTATGTGAAATCAAGCAGGCATGATTTAGCCTCTAAATTTCACTTTAGAAAACCAAAGTGCAGAAGTTCGTAATCGTTTTCAACTGATCATTACCCAATATTCACATGGTTAAGGTTTTTCCCCCAGCATTCTAAATCTAGTTCAGATTAAAGTTTCATCATTTGTTCAAACACAAAAACTTTCACTTCCTCCCATCCAAGTCAGGAGAGCAGGACACTTACTTCTCCCACCAGAAAAGAGCTGTAGTCAGATCACGGTGGGCACTGAGTTATTAAGATGGCCAAACTGCAGTTACCCATTACACACAGCTCTAGTTATTTGATCTATACACCTGGAAATCATTATCAGAGCAAAAAGGCACATATACCACCTCTTCGCAAATTTAAGTACTTACAACCTCTTAACTGGTATTAAAGAGTCAGGTTCTAAAGATAATGTGAAAGAAAATTCAACAGAAAAGCTACGAGACTGAAACTGGAAGGCATCCAAGTAGGCAGGGTAACTACAAATATGGAGAAGAGCTCCTTTTTCTTATTTAAACCAGACAGATAAATCTTTTAATAAGATTTGTTTGGTCATGTGATACCAGTCCTAATACACACAACAGGATGTTATTCTTCTTATTACTAGTCCTTCTGGTAGTAGAAGGACTTCTACTTCTGCATTCTTCTGCAGGCTTTTAGCCTCATACTGCAAGACAAAAAGGCACAGTTTCCAGCAAATGCCAGTTTAAAGGAAATGTGCTGTAACTGCTAGAGTTCCTTCCACAGAGTTTTTTCTAATTTTTATGTCAAGGAAGAATTTTAACTTGGTTTTAGCGCAAAGGATTAGATTTAAATAAGAGAGACAAGAAAACAGCCCATAAAGATTCCACATACAAGGTTTGAAGAACTGCTTTAAGAACACCTTCAAGATCATTTGTGAAAAATAACCTTAATAAGACATTAGGAAATCTCAGCTGAAGACAGACAGAATGAAGTGCTAAACTAAGTACCAAAATGCAATACTAGCACTACAGTTCAAATACGCACATGCCTGCTTCAAACACACAAAAAAGTGGCTTCTATACAGCTTACACTTCAAAAGATCCCACTTTCTATGATAAAGCTCATTAATTGCATGGGCTCAACCTCACTGGGAAGGCACACAGAAGTTTAACCTTTTAAGTTTCAGAAAAGACTAAGAACATCTATTGCCAACTTTCTTCCACGTTCTTTCCCCGTCTTCCATTTGCCGCTGAAAACGCGAGTTGCAGATATTCAGCGTGACAAAGTATTTTAAGAGTCCATGCAGGATATCCCTCAGAATGTTCCATTCATCATCTCAAACTGGAGAGACCAGAGCCACCAGCCTCATGGTAACACACATCCACAGATTGCAAACTGAAGTCAAATTCAGTGATAAGCCAGCATAGGAAGGAAAAGAAGAAAAGATACTGCAAAAGCTTTATACCATTACGCCTGGATGGTATTTCTTTCAAGTTTCAAGTGACTTTTTACTAAAGATACTTGCCTCAACTTTTGTAATACAGATCCTGCTGAGTTTACCTACAGTATTTTCCAATCAACTGCCACATACAGAGCCTAAACACAGCTCTCTCCCTGCCATAAAGAAAGGAAAACAAACTCAGGTCCTGAAGGCAGCAGCAGGGCATTATCCTATCTGACAGCATACACAGAATTGCAACCTCATCAATAACAAAACTTACTAGCTAGTACTGGGCCTTGTGTTCCTTTAGACTTGGTATTTCAACAGAACCAAAGACTTACGTCACATCCCACTACACTGCCAAAAGAACCGAGATTGATGCATTTTTTACTACTGCTGCACTACCTGTTGTGCTGTGTTCAGTGTAATGCTGATTTAATATCTCTACTAGTGCCCTGAAAAATAAGAGTGAAGGCTTGGCAGGGATGGAGTTGAGAAAAGATTACTCCCAAACAACAATTTCTGACATGCTGCACAGTGACTTCTGCTTGTTTGCTGTTTTGAGGTTTTTGTAATGCTGAAGCAGGAGGGATGGGGGTGAGTGGGAGGCGTCGGTTAATAGTTTGAGAAAATCTGGAAGTGTTTTCAAGAGGTCTAGAAAAGGCCTGCTTATGACTGCGAACACATCCACGTCAATTCAAGTCACAGTCTAACACCAAATAGAAAAAAAAAATATATAACCAACTTGCACAGCCTTGAATGAGAACAGGTCTTCCTGACTGACGTTACTGAAAGAAAAAGATAATGTTGATAACTAACATCTGTCTAACAACACCATGCAGCAGTACCTGTTGCAGAATCTTAAGATGTCTGAAAAGGATTTGAGCATTTGTAAAGCTTGGAGATCTACAAATGAAGGTAAACACGATGAGCCTTTTATTACAGTTTTCTGCGAGCTTTAGAGGATAACTGGCTTCCAAAGTTCTCACACACATACACACACACAAAAACATTTTTTCCTACAACAGTAATGCACTGGTCAAAAAGTTTATTTTCTTCCTCTGTTCTTGCGTACCTTATGACCCTCTGAGGACTGTGTCACCTAGTCAGTGTCTTACCACCTTTACAGCTGAGTGGGTGTTGAAGGTGTCCGCTGAACGGTCACAGGACTATAGTTTGGAACCCTCCTGGAACCAAGTTTGCTGAAAATCTTTTAAAAAGCTCTTACAAGTCTCTTCAATGAATTATATGCCTCTTATCAGCTGTCTTCCTTGCCTTTTTCATGGGCATTTTGAGTTTATAATGTAAATATAGCACTGGAACACTTTAGCCAGTAATGGTCATTATGAGTTACATATTTACAGTCCAGAGCTCTTGTAAGCCCTGTAAGTGCATGCAATTAAAAGCATGTTTGTTCGCTTTGAACTGCTCTCTACTAATCATCCCCAAATGATTCAAGAAGCTAGTGTCTAGAGAAAAACAAACAGGCACTGACTTCATCAGCATCTCTCACAGCTGAGAAGTAATCACTTGAATAAAGGCAGACAATTCAAGGTGTTTCTCACGATAGACAGTAACTTCTTTTTTCTCCCCCTGTTATTTACCCAACTTGACCTGAGAAAAGAAAAACAACAGATCTTGTATTTCTGAGCCATACCTTACACCAACTATGCTCACAGCTATCAGTTTTTAAATCACGATCTGTGTAATGCCACATATCAGGGCCCTCCCACTGCACATTCCACCCTTCACATCGATACTCTCTGACTGGGGATATTATGGCATCATTCTGAAATCCAGGTCAAGGGTCTCTTTGACAGACAAGCTATGCAGGGTGACAGCTTACGTAAGACCTTCAGTCCCTCTTCAACATAATGTCGATGCTACAAAACTTAAAGGAACAAGAGGACACAAGCAAAGCAGGATTTTGCAAGGTGAAAAAATTACTTCTGCGTTTATCAAGCTAAAGTGACAGGCTACTTTGCATGTCTTCAGAGTTACATTTTCAGAGGAGGAACATGTTTCATTTCACTCAACAATGTTTCACACATCTTTAAATACTTCCTCAGAAAGCAGCCAGGGTTACCTGGCAATTGTGATGATTTTTAAAGACTAGAGTGGTAAGGATCTAAGAGGAGGAAAGTGATATTTCACTTTGTGGTATTCTAACTGGCACAGGACAAGTAGAACAACTATCTACCTGGAAGAGGTAATAAATTCAGTAAGTACCATGAACAAAACTTCACAAGACCATTAGCTTTGACCACGGAGTAGACAAAGACCAAGGATAATATTTGAGGTGAACGTATCAGCTCCCACCTCCTCTGAAAATGGTCAGGCAATTTGCCTATGATACTCACAACAGCGATCTGAGAAAAGCTTTCTGAGAACACCTGCTTTTAAGACAGTTTTACACACAGGCTTTCATAGAAGTAACAATTCCAAACAAGTCACAATTGCTCCACAAATTCAAGAGCAGCAACATAAAGTCAATACTATCCTAGGAAGTTTCTGTACCCTCAACAAGATTTCCCAATTTTAACAGATAAGTTAGCTGGACTTTCTATTCTCTCTATTACTGTTTGGTGAGAAATCTAAAAAACAGCAGGGACACTGGAGCTGTCTGCGCACTCGCTTTGATATGAGGCTGTTAGTTTGGTCTCCACCTGAAGAGTTCATCCCTCATTTACTGTGCTGTGTTGTGATCCATAAAACACTGAAGACAGCCCCTCCCAAATCCTACACCCTTTTCACCTCCCACATATACCAAGAAGCTTAAGGGCTAAGCAGCTGGGTGGCCACTTCAAAAGCAGAGTGCAACCAAGATCCAGAACTATGACTACAGTACAAGAATTCTGATCCCAGACCACTGTATTGATCCACTCTATTAAACCATGATGCTTAGAATTCCTCTTAGTCATTTAAAAAGGTGCTTTAGTGGCCTCTATAGTCCTACCATATGGGAACAATGATCCACAAACAGTAAAATACAAAGCCATGTATTTATTACTTTTTCTCTAAAGTCATTCAGGCTGATGTAAACAACTACTCCAATATAGGTCTAAGCAGTCATCCCATAACACTAATTTAAAAAAAAAAAAAAAAAAAACAGGACTTTTTAAAAATGTCCATATAACGCAACGTAGCTCCCTCACTTTAAAAGGCTGTTAGGGGAGAAAAAGGCCCAAGGGACCCATGAAGAGCTGCTATTGTAACAAGAACTATTATCTAGGGAATGTAATGCCATTTGGAGCCAAGAAAACATCTGCATCATAATCTTGCTTAACAACATTTAAAACCAGAAAAAGTTAAACAAGAACACATTATGATACAGAGCAGGTTATTTTGAACATATTCTACTTTTATCAGGCACAATTACTTTGCTTTCCTTCCAGCAACCACACCAAGACAGAAGTGGATTTGCAGGATTACTATTCAGCCAACCAAACACAGATGAGAGAGAAACAGTGAGATGTCACTCCCTGCATGTATATAGCTACGCTTTTTAGTTATGCTTATCTCCACTGCATGTTTCATTTTTGAAAGAGCTGAACACACTGCTGCCCTCCTGCAATCCTTTCATCTTCTAGAAAGCCTCCAAAATATCTTCATTTGAATCACCCAAACAAAAACTCGATCAGGTTATTTTTGGAAAACCCCTTTGAGCAGCAAAGGCAAAAACTCTGGTTTTCAGCCACATTACCTATTTTATTTAACTCCATACAACTGCCTATGTATTTGAATTACTCAAAATGGAAGAATAACTGCAGGGTGAGCTCCTACTATGAGCTGACTGACCAGGCATTTCCACTGAAATGCAGCTATAATTAAAGCAATTTTTCTCTAAAGAAAGCAGCATTGTGAGAGTTGCTGAGACCATCTACAAGACTCAAGCTATAGCACTTCAGTGCTCCATAAAATTCCACAGCAGCAGAAACAAAGAAATTCTGCTGTATTCCAGTGCTATGGCTGGGGTGGGCTGGGGGGTGGGAAATGGTACAATGGTACAACCTTATCAGAATTAGCAATAGATACTAACAGGACCTATTTTTTGTTGTTCACTATTTTAAATACTTTTTCCATAAGCATCAATACAGATGATATTTCTGTCTAGAGAAACAGTCTTTGAATTCAGATACTGGTCTCATTTTCTCTGACAAGCAGCTTATTTTGATTAATGACAGAGCAGACGTCAGTTTTCTTTCCTACAAAGCCTCTCTTCCCAGTACAGCAGCACCGTTGTAATCATGAGATTAAGTGTGCTTATTCATGTGTGAAACGCAGGCTTGATCTGTCTCGTATTATAGACTGTCTACAGCAAACGGTCAGCATATTCTTCATAGCTTCATAATACTTAACAAGTGAAATGTATTCAATTACATCTCACTATCGCATTTACAGAAAACAGTAAGAAATACTTTGTACTTCAAGTAGTAAAACCTTACTAGTGGAAGTATGACCTTCGGTCTTTACTCTTCAGCTACACAAACAGGTTCTGCTATGAGGCAACAGGAACACTATTCAAAAAGCACACTCAAAATACTGCATGCAAGAAAGAAGAAACACAAGCACAGAAAGTCGTGAGACAAAGACATACTATTTAAATGTAACTCTGCATGCAGTAAACCTACACAACAGCTAGTTAATGTCAAGAGAGCCTGTATTTCAAGAGATCATATGATGTCTTGTATGACCTTAAGTGATAGAAAACCAAAGCTGTCGATACTGGCATTTGACCTCCAACACATTTTCATCCCAAAAATAGAGCTAGGTGCATTTCAGTCATCCATGAATACATCCAGCTTGCCCAAGGTCACCCTGAGACCCTGGGAAACCTGTGATAACCTGTCTCCAGACTATACTCATAGGACTGAGTAAGAAACAAAGCATTACACCCACCTCCTCCCCTCAACTGCATCACTACCACTAAGGAAAAAAAAAAGACCAAACCACACACCATGAAAGAAAATCTACACTGCTTATGCATACAGGTGTATCACGGCAGAATTTGCTACTGTCCTAACTCCCTGGCTTTTATCTTCCTGTCTCTTCAAACAGTAAGGACTTAAATCACCACATAATATTAAGGCATGATTCCCTTGTTCAATGTTTAATGTTGTGCAACCGTAAACCTTTGTTTTAATCAGAAAGGGCCAGCTTACTCCCAATACCATCATCAGCTATGACTGATGTGTAAGGAAACAAATTGCAGTGAACAGGCAATTAGAAGATGCTCCATCTCTTGATGTCATAAGTTTTTAAAAACAAGACAGAAATCACACAAATCCCACAGATTTGTTTTTCTTTACAAATAGGAAGGACAATTAGAAGACATAGGTTATCTTAACACAAAGGATCATGAAGTAGAACAGATTAACAGGAAAAAAAATCTGTAGTAATTTTCAGATAGTTCTTTCTAAGTTAGGGAAGTACTAACAATTGCTCCACTACCAGTAACTTCTGCTACAACTCTGCTAGCACAACTGAACCAGTGACAATCACAAGTACTGTACACATCTTGCATCTAGAGAACAGACAGAATTCACCAGCGACATCAAGATTAGTCTTTATTTTTGAATTAATAGATAGAGCACAATAAGCTTAATTTCATTATACCCATAAAACATCAAAATTTACACAAGCAGGATATTCTAAAGGTTGGCTGAATTCTGAACCTGCTTTTCCAAGGTATTTCAAAGTCTTGAGGTTAGTTCACTAAATAAATTCAGTATACTCCAGAGATGCAGTGGTTAGCAGGAATACCTCATGGAACTACAGAATGCATTAAACCAACAATGACTTAATGGAGAATTTTTAAAAAATTACAAATTGTTCATTATGTATTTTTCTGCCCAGCAGAAACTTTTATTACTACAAAGCAGCATCTATTCTAATCTACACTTATTTTAACAGTGTTTGCTACAAGAGCCACCACAGAGCTCATTTTACCCTAGCAAACCACAGCAAGGAAACAATAGCAGTCCTGCTCAGTTCCTACGGTTACTATCATCTGCAACACTGGAAAGTTCTTTAATAAGTTCATGTAGGCAAACAGAGACTGTATTTAGACCATCTTAAACAGTCCTGGGAACCCACCTACACACTGTTCTTGCCAGTTTCCATACTACACCTGAATACCAGATTTCTCAATGGCATCCAATACAACTTCTCACCATCCAAGCTTCCATTTTTTTCTTTCCCTTAAGCCTGGATCACTTCTCTGCAAGTCAATGAGCTTTCTTTTAGAAGAAATACAAATAAATAAAAAAAATGTACATAGCACAAAGATAACAGAAAAATTCACCTTTTTTTGTAACCGTGTTACTGCTCCTGGGCAGCAATGAATTTAATTCCTCATTAGATTTGAAGCACTATTTTTGAAAAAAAGGACCAGCTCACAGGTCTCACACATGAGGAGTTGCAACACTATGCATGGTTTCAAAAGCAGTCTTCTCTACTACAAGAGCGATGGCATCAGTACTCTGCTGACTACTACCATTTGTAAGGGACTTCATAACTGGTCACATATTTCATGAGAGGAGGAAAAAAACATTAAGCAGTGTTCCAAATGATTAGTCTGCTTCCAATCTAAACCAAGAGGAAGTATTTTACTACTGCATGAAGTAACAACTGACTTTGACCACGCTTCAGACATTACTGTAATTTTTACTTCCAGTACTCTCAGTAGATACTCTTAACTGTTGTAAGACTAAAGCAATGGAATCTCATGTAACAGAATGAGGCAATACAGACATATTAATGTATTTAGGTCTGATATGGTAAACTGCCGAGAACAATGCTGCAAAATCAGCACATAAGCATAGAATAACCAATGCAAATGATTATCAAGCCACACTGAATTTGGTGACCTCATTCACCTAACAATACTACCACATCTCATCATTTACCACTAATAGTAATTGGGAGATGGCAGAGGTACTAGGGCAAAAAAGTTTGATTTTGTGTTTTCATGCCTTGTTCTCCTTAAGTCCAGGACTACTTATCCTTTGCGTACTGAACAATACATTCTCGCAAATTTAAGGGATGTGAAATGTTCAGAGAGAAGAATGAGCACATGGAAAAAAAGGAAAATCTCCTTAGTTTTCATAATGATATGCTAATACCCCATGACATGCAAATTAAGACCACACAAGCCATGCTGAAATGCCTTTCATGCTGAAAATACCTTCAAAAATCAATCTTATTTTTCCTATTACTAAAACTACTTGCAGTCTACAGTGGAGCTAAGCAGAGCACCATAAACTGTTCGTAGCAGCATTTAATCAATCTGTGACCAAGACATGGCTTTTAACACCACCTTCATTCCCACAGTAACATAAACTATGTTTATCATATTTCGCTGCTTCTTCCAAATAAAAACCCAAGATTATTCTTTAGCAGCTGAAGACAGCAAAACAAATTACACTATCATAAATATGATGCAATAGAGTTTTACTTGTAAAAGCATACCTTTGAAGATTCTTGTCTATGAAGTTTCCACCATTTACTGCACATGTGCATTCAACAACTAAACAATCAGGCATTTAGAAGGATGTCACATCACATTTTTTTTCCTGAAACACTAACCTAATCGGGAGCTGACTTAAAAGCTACTTTCAAAACACTACAGAAGAAAATTCACCAAGTCCCAGTTACCCAAGCAACTAAGACCTAATTAAAACTATCCAACACTTCAGGGATTAGCCTGTTTTCTCTTACAGTCCTGTAGCCTCTCCCATGAGATAACATATACAGCTATGGTGAGATTTATTACTTACTAACTAGCTCTTAACATACACTGAATTATGATCTGGCCTGTGAATCAGAATGAACTTTGGTATAAGTGACATTTCAAAACAATTATGTAACTATTTTTTATTCAGGATATGAAATAAATATTTGTGTCTAGTATATTAGTATGAAATGGCATTGACAGGGCCAATAAAAAAAAAAAGCTCCTATAGATGTTTGTCTGACATACAATGCTTGTAATTTTTCTCCAAGTGTCTCTATTCAAAATGAGCAGAGATGTGTACTAAGCAAAGATTTTGCCGTCAGAAATTTCCTAATGCTCCTGAAATCCTAAACCACTGTTGAACTCCCACACAAATGTAACATAACAAGATAGTTATATTTACGTTTGGCATCTCAGATACCACAGTTATGTCCTCAGAAGAGGAGCACTCAGCCAAGTGCATGGATTCAATAAAAATTTATGCCAAAATATAACTAGATACAGCAGCATTTGTTAAAAGAAGTCAGACTCTAAAGTTCAGAATGTACATCTTCAGCTCCGTTCCAATTTATATTACTTACTCCATGCTTTCAAAATCCACAAAAATTGCTTTGACCAACTACACAGAGTTTGCACATCTTTGAGGGACTAATTGTCTGAAGCTTGCCCTAGAAATACAGACTGACTCTCAAGTACCAGCAGGCAGGAGTGACACAATACAGGAGGTTACCACTTGCACCTGTCCACCCTCATTATCACCCTGCTGGAAGAAAACCACAGCAGTACCTGTAATCAGGGCACACTGCTAAATTCCCGTAAATCACCAACTGCCTCACAAGCAGCTAAACTATCCTGCCAGTAGGGCAGGGACTTCTAAAGGATGCACAGGTAAAAAAAACCCATCCCCAGGTAAACTGTTCCTAGTTAAGATGTCACATCAACAGTATTTTAGTCACAAACTGTATCACTCAAAGCCACAAATCTCATTTATGCACAAAGTCAAGTTAGGTTAAAACTTTGGGGTTTACTTTTTTTTTTAATCTTAAAAGTTCACATTATTGATATTCACCCTGTACTGGAATATTTGATCATGTGCTACTTGAGTTGGAAATTGAGCATCACAACTGTTTCTTTCCAACCACCACCTTTTCTTACATCAGAGCTGCACAGAAATGCCCTACCAACAGATGAAGTTGCAACAGCCCTGGCTCAGTTGCAACTACTACAACCATTCATGGAGGAATTCTGACCAAACATAGTTCAAATTCCCTTAGCAATGGTGGCATGTACTACTGTAAAGAGAACAGACCCAAGGTGAAATATTATCAAGAACCGAAAAACCTCACAGAAAACCTACACAAACAGATGGCATAATTTGTTTTTTTAAATGCTACTTAGCATTTACAGCTGGAAGTGGCAAATATCTAACATGCCTTGAATATGCAAATTGTAAGATCAACACAAAAGAGGACAATGCAATTTCTTTTAAAGACAGGCAGTCATAACATTGAAACAGACTGCAACCAATTTTCATACACTATTCATAATTACTTTATTACACTGTGAAAGGGTAATCAGTTTCCAAATGATCTAATAACCTTGGGCTGCTCTTAAGTCTTTTATACCATTCTTAACTACAAGCACAGGCTAGGTCTCCAACTTCAAGTTCATTACAATAGTGCAATATTAAACACGCATGTTAGATGTGTTCTTCCTCTCATACTTTTGCACAAAACCAGCATACAAGATTACCTAAGAGCATTCAATTAATAAGCAGTAACTGCTATATATATATATAAAAAAAAATCTATTCCCAGCTCTAATCTCAAAGGAATAGCTTTATTATCAGGAAAGGGAAATCTGATTTTTGGCTCCTTTGTTAGATTTCAATAGGAAACGGAGCAGTATGTTTTGACTGCTTGGAAGAGTAAATTCTATAGGGATCTGTTACTATGTCAAACCTTAAAAAAAAAGTTCCCAACTTTAAGTTGGCTTTTTACAAAAATTTAGGCTTGTAATCTACTATCTGCTGAGGCTGCTTCTAGTCATCAGGCACTGACTAAATCCAAGAAACTTCACAACATGAAAAAACATATAACTAAGTTCCAAGGTCCAACTTGTGCTTGGGTTAAAATACCAACTACTGTCTGCTGGGTTTAACAGAAAGGCTGTGAACTTCCCCTCGGCTGAGGAAGTAACATATCGGTCCTGTCCCAGGTAAATGTGTTTATTTTGTAGGCCGATTAGTTAACAGGCTGAAACCTCCACAGTAAAGAACAAACCTAAAGCTACGTCATTTTTAAGTTTTAGAACTTTTTACTGGCATCATTTTACTAGCTAGATGAACAAGTGATTACTGAACTATGGATCAAAAATAGCCAATGAAATGTAAAGCTATCTGCACTTTCTCCAGTTCCCAACAATGATCAAAACAAAGGCCCTGATCTTCCAAAACAAGATTAACACATAAAACCTGACAATAATGTTCAAACTACTAAGTGTTTTTAATTTTAAGCATCTAAACAGAATAACAGCTTATCAGAGCCCAGCTGCTGCTGAAACATTTACTGCCTATTAACAAAAAGTCAACTTTTTTCAAAAACAAGTAATTTTGATCTCTACAAATAAGCAAATTCAAAGAAAACACTGCCAAAACCAAAGAATTTTTTTATTGCTTATTTCAAGGAAATTCAAACCAGCACGGTGGACAAAATTCATTACCTGTACAAACTGGTATTACAAAGCAGTGATGTTGTCTATAACAAGGTTGGTTAGTTTTAATAAAAGGTTTACCTATCACACAGCTTTTTACAGTCAGTTTATTTAATACCAAAGAAAAAAAAAACACCAAAACACCACCTATTGAAAAATCTTCAAGTATCTAACTAAATAAATGTAGGAACCAATATTAATGCATTCCAGATTTTTTATTTCACACTGAATTGTCATATTATATGAAAATTATATCCATTTTCAGACAAGCCTAATCAAACCAAGTTTGCTTTCAAAATTTGCCATTACTTCAAGAGAAGTGTAGAGCTGCATTGTTAACAGTATATTTACAGCCACTATTTCTTCCGTGCTTTTGTTGCTAACATTAGAAAAGCCTAAATTCCAAACCTACCATGATATAAAAAACCCCATGTGGTTATTAAGACAACCTACACATCACAATCAAATACCATTTATTCCAGTAGTAAAATGTTTATCCAGTCACCAAGACCTTTTCTTAGCAAAACTTGACAAAAACATATTTCCTAAAGAAGGACAGCTTGTTTTAATTATTTACATTTTTCAACACTATTTGTTCTCACTTTGTATCCAAAGGTCAGAAATCAAACCACTACCTCAGGCAAACTTTGGAATAAATACTGATTTTGTCCACTCTTCTGGAAAGAATTTCTCTTCTGCTAAGGAAGTTTAAATATATAAAAAAAAAAACCCACAACAGATTTCCCTCCGATCCATTTAAAGATGCTTCATAATACTTTTCATAAGCAGCTAGCTTACAGGAAGTTTTTCATGAGTCCAATTTATTACTTAATTAACAGTTACATGAATATAGGCTTTTGTGTTCCTTAGTAACAGAGAAATTTGTTCTGTGAGGAACACACACCCCAACATGAGGAACAGTGTAACACAGGTCAAGGCTGAACAAGGTCCAGTTGATGTTACTATGATGTAACGATGCCAACCATGATTCCAGTTTCCCTGACACTGCCCTTCTTCCCTAAAATGCCCTTATGAAATCATCTTTTTTTATACATACTAGAAAATACTGGCACATGAATCTACATGTTATCGGCTAGTAAATTACACCAAGGAAAGGCCTGCCCATCTTTCTTTGGGAATCTTCATTTCATTGGATGCTACTATCCATACGATGTGCAGCTCAGCTCTGCATTAATATCAGAAAAATGGAAGAACCTCCCCTTGTACAGCAAAGCCACTCCTGCTTTAGAAATAGGTCTGAGGGGTAGCAAAGTTCAGTGCTCTACACACAAAGATGAAAAACTTTGTTTAAAGATTCATGCAATTGAGCATCAATAGTACGAGATTTACACCAGACTATCAGGTAGCTTTTTATTCTAGGACTACAGTGACTTAAGATACCACTTCTCTTACTTAGATTTAAAACGCAAAATAGAGCTACGCGGTGTTAAGTCATTTACTGATCAGAGTCTGACACTTTAAATACACAAAGTTCAAAAGAAGAAAGTTATTTTAAGGAAGTAGGCGTCTTGGCCAAAACAACACAGCCCACAGAAACTAGTAAAGCTAATATGCAGGTCTGCTGACTGACCCAATCACATCTGTAAACCACCACTTTGGTAAAGCAGTCAGGTCTACTCTGTAGCCTTTATAGAGATGAAAGTGCTGAGTATTTGCATCAAACAGCACAGGCTATATGGAATCTGTGTTTCCTAATGTCTAGAAAACCCTGCTAGTTCTATCCAATTTTCTGAATCTCTTTGCTATGGAGCCAAGTCCCCAACAACTATCATACCCCTAAGAAAGAACTCTCAGATGCAACTTAGCTCCTGAATTGCCTTGGTTTTCTGCTTAGTGCATCCAGCTAAAGCAGAATTAAGAGTTTAACTGAACAGGTCTGGCTGAGAACAGTGGCCGTTCAAAAAAAACAAAGTTTCAGTCATAATTAAATACCTCTGCTTTGGGGACCAGGGTAACTGTGGCCATCAGAGGGGTAAGGCCAACCTGGGGACTGCAACAACTCCGGTCAATACCTTCCAACCCATGCATCTGTCAGGGCCTGGGCTAACGCTGCAAAGAAAGGTCCACAATTTGAAAATCACTCGGCCAGCAGAGCATTTCATGATAATCTCACCACATGATACCTATTTCTGTGCTCTGCCTTCATAATTGTTTTTTCACCAGCAACTGGATCTCAGGTGAAATATCATGTTTTCCATATGTTTCCACAAATTACAGAAATATTCACTGTCAGTATTTTACAAACCCTTTTTACACCTTATTCAACATATACAGCACCAGTATAATCTCTGTATCACTTGAAAGAGTCCCAGAACCAGGAAAGATTAACATAGGCACACTATCCTAACATTCAGAGCCAGCTCTATAAACATGCACATTCATTAAAAAATACAAAGCATCTCTGCCAGAGAGAACCTTCATAAAAATCTATAGCACCCCAATACCAAGATGAAGCAGAAAATTACTGGAACGATGGGGTTTTTTCTGCCAATAAACCTCAACCATATGAAGTACTACCAAATAGTTAATTCAGATCCTCAGTACAGGATTTTCGGACTATAGCCTGGACATTCCAAGCTGTACTTGAAGTCGATGCTGAAGTAACTCCGCTGAGTTTGCAGAGATTGAAGTATTTCTCACCTGCTGAAATGTGGTTTGCTAAACCAAAGTTTCAGTAGTATGAAAGCTATCTCAGGTGCCAAAAAGGAATAGCATTGTTCGTATGCTTTAAAAATGGTTTGGGTTTTTTTCCAGACAGAGAGTGCAGTCACCGTTTCAAGTGCCTTATCTACACGTAGGTCAATCACTATAGCAGGAACTCATTCACAGCACACCAGAAAAAACAAAACAAAAAACACCAAAAAGACCCCACACACAAACAACACTCACCCTGTAAAATTAGGAAGTTAGTGATTCATTCTGGCTACTCTTAACCAAAACAATAGGTAACATAATCCCCCTGCAACCCAAAAAACAAGGAGGTTTAGGATTAGTTTATTATTAAACAGCTTCTTTTCTTTGCCACACACAGAAATCAAAACAAAGCCCTGTCACAGACAAGCTATTAACCACTCACATCAGGAAACAAAAGCCCCATCTTGTCACCTTTACATAAACAGAAGTCAGCAAAAGAGGGGTTGAGACACACACCAAGGGATTCTCTACAACCTGTAGTAAAATTGCAAAGACAGTCGATGCATTCTGACAGAACAGCTGTATACATCATTACATTAATTAAAATTAAAGTCTCGTCTACTTAACATACAAGCAATTCACTGAATCTTAGTGACAAAAGGAGCGAGCCATTTCCTCAAAGCGGCATAATCACACAGAACTTTAACAAGTTGTCTGCTTACACTAAAGGCTACAGCATACGGGAGCCAGAAAAGTATTTAAGAAACAGTCCTAGCTATTTTAAGTAAAACAAAACACTATCAACTATAAAACACACACAAAGGAAGTGGTAGGATAGATTACGTCAGCCCTTGCCTCAATTCATAAATCCTTACGGCAAAACAAGACAAATTCCTAATTGCCTTTCTCTGGAAACATGGTTAAAGGGAATATACGCTTTATGTCTTAAAAATGCGCTACTGAACACCACTCGCTGATGCATCAATTTCAAACTGCCGGGCGGGGGGTGCGGATTGTGTAATCCTAGTCAATTCTATCGCGCAGCCAGATCAAATAACATTTAAAAGAACTGCCTGCCAAACACCCAGCCTGCCAGAGTACAATAAGCACTCAAGTGCTCTGGACTCAAAACACCTTTCGCTGGTCCCAGAGATGTTTATAAAATAGTTTAAATACTACTAAATTACAGGGCTGGGGGAAAAAAAAAAAAAAAAAGCTTTTCAATGCTGCTCCTACACAATTCTCAACTTGCTGTTAAGCATCTGAAACGTCTGTCTTATGATACTCACTAGCCATAGATTATTCAAAAATGAGATTGCCTATAAGAACAAAATCTGACGGAAACCGTAGAGTTGGTTGCACGTCTGGAACTAATTGCCTGAAGATTAACGGTTTTACACTGAAATATTGCTGGTCTGTAGGGTTTTAAATCCAGTTTACTTTGTACTGAGTTCCCAGAAAAAATACATTGGTGGAGCATCTAAAACTACACTTCATTAGATTTCTACTCTCCACCGCCCTCTACTCCATGCCTAACATAAACGTTAAATTAAAAAAAAAAAAAAAAAATCGCCTTGTCAACTGCCATTTTCATTCCCGCACAATTACAGAAGCCCCATATGGCTGTAAGGAGGGCATCCAGCCACACAATACCCCGTGCCGTGCAAAGCCACATGTACTCAAGAGCAGCTTAAAACCGGTTGCAAAAACAAAGCAGGGCTGATTTCTTCTTAAGGAAACAAAGTGGCCCCGCAGGTCTCCTGTCACTATCTCAAAGCACGATTAAACATCGCTAAAAAAAGAAAAAGTTACGCCACACACTGTACCAATTAGTACTTCAAAGGCATTCCACTTTATCAGACGCAGTGAAAAAGTACTTTCTTTCAGGATAAGGAAAATGCAATCCTTACTTCCTTATCTCATTTGCTAAAAAAAAAAAAAAAATAATAAAAAAACCCCACACAAACCACAAACCACAGAATTCAACGCAGCACAACGTTCAGCTTAGCTGTTTATATTTAGAATACAGAGGTAAAGCATTTGTTACAGAAAGAAAACGCTGCGGTCTTACAACATTCTGAACTTCCTAGGCCAATAAAAACTATCGCCTCACCTACTGCGCCGATCCAACTTTTTCCTGAAAAAACTGAAGCAGAAGGGAAAAAGAGAATCAAGTCAAGCTGCTTCTCCCCAGGTGCCTTCTGTGTTATCATTGGCCACGGCGCAATTAGTAAACTTTAAGAGCAACCTTAACAACCTTCCTCTTCCCAACGCTACTTGTAGGCAGAAGGCACCGAAGTTGCCCGGTCGGCCTGGCTCGGAGAGCCGCTCTCCGTGGCACGGCGGAGACCGAGCCCCGGGCTGCTCCCGGCAGCCCCGCGGCGCGGGTCCCCGCTCCGGCCCCGGGGTGCGCCCACCGCCTGCCCGGGCTCCGCCGCTCACGGGCGGACAACCCCTCGGCGGCCCAGCCCCAGCAAACCCGCACCGCGCGGAGGCTGGGGGCCGGCCGCCGTGCCCAGCGGCGCACCCCGCCGCCGAGGAGGAGGCGGGAGCAGGGCAGGGCTAAGAACGGAGGAAGCGGGGGCCGTGGCGACGGGAAAGCGCAGCTGGTGAACAAAAGGAGGCCCCTGCACCTCACCGCCGGGCAGCTGGGCCGGGGTTGCAGAGCATGCGGCGCAGCGAAAGGCGTCGCCCGGGCCCGCCGCGGCCCTCGCCCCCGCCCGGCCACCCCCTCAGCAGCGCGGCCGCCGCCACATGCCGCGGCCGCCGGCCCCCACCCGGCCCCAGGAGGAGGCGGGCCGCGCCACACGGCCCCGGGTGGGGGGGTGTGCGGCGGCGGCGGCGCGGGGGGAAACCCGGCGCGGAACTTCCCCCACCCCCACCCCCTTCCGCCCCGCCGCGCCTCCCCCCTCCCCGGCCCTCACGCACCGGCCCGGTCCAGGCGGCGGGACGCAGGCACGCACACGGAGGCACAGGCACACGGAGACACGCGCTCCTTCCCCCGGCGGCGGCCCGCCTCTGCCTCCGCCCCGCTCAGCCGAGCCGGAACCGGGAGCCCCGTGATTGATGGCAGCTCTTTAATAGCGTGGTCAGCTAGAAAATGCATCTGCAAGCAAGATATGAAGGAGGCAAAGCACCCCCGGGAGCGCTCGGCGGCTCACACCCAGCGCTGCAGCCGGGAACGGCACTGCCGGCAGCCCTCCGCGCCTCTACAAACGCTGATCAAAACACACAGGGGGTGGGGAAAATGCAGATAAAACAGACGGGCGGAGGGAGTGCATCCACACGCGGCATTCGCTCCTAAGATGGGTAAGAAAGAGACGCCCGTCCAGTGTCACGTTAAAAGACGCTTCCACACAAGGATTTTGTTGCAGTGTGTTCAATTAGTAAGCCATTTTGTTTAAAATCCCTTCTACGTCTTCCCTCCCCCCATTAGAAATAAATTAATCTGCTCGGCAAAACATGTTCTTTTAATTGTATTCAATTGGCATTTTTTACAAACGATGAATATTAATCTCTTTCTAGGCATCTTCATGCAAACCTGCAACTTGACTGGATCTCACAATGTCTCACACTGTTCTTTACCACCACAGCCATGACCTTTCAGCTGCTAGTACCGACTTAATTTCAGAGCAAAGCTTTGCTATTTCCTTTGCAGAGTAACATGCAAAACAAATCATCTATGTAATCCATTACCTGAGGGCAACGTATACTTTTCCCCGACAAGCAAACCCATTTCCTAGCCACGTAGTAGTATTTTACCCATAAAAATGAGGGAGTACACCTTCTCAGAGCTGGTTTTACAAAGCCAAGCTAAAAAATAAAAATGTAAATAGTAGTAGTAATCATCATCATCAAGGTTTGTGGACCCAATTAATTACAGCAACACTGTCAAGTACTGTCTGCCAACTAATTCCTTCCAGATGCTGTTCATTACTCATAACTGTATTTTTCCTCTGTTTATCCGTACACATTTCTGCCATGTTTTGTACTACATCACAGAGTCCTTCAGAAGACAAAGATCCAACTTCAGAATGTTTTCTACACTTAGTAGAAATAGCTACCTAAAACCACTAACAAAGCTGAAGTAGCTGATTAATTTTAATGCCATTGCCACATTGCAAGCCTGCTATGATCAATACAAATTGAAGATGGTACACCGCACAAGCTTAGCTCCTGCAATAATCACTGTACAACAGCTTCTGAAATGGAGTGTATCTTCAAAAGAATTGGTTCTGAACTTTGTAACCAAGTAGCCGTGGAGCCGTAGCTCCAAACCTACCAGAGCTGAAATCCAATCCTGAAGTCGGTATAAAGCAACGACACTGCATTTATCCTCACTTCAATTTTCTAATCAAATGTAGCTTGACACGTGGCAAATCATAGAAGGGAACTTACTTCGCCAGTGTGTATTTAAATCGGTGTTTAATTCTAATGACTTCCAAAAGAGCTTTCCAGCACTAAGTTGAATCAGGCCATGTTTATTTATTTGAGAAACAGCCCCTTTGGTGATATTTGCTCAAAACCACCTTATCCCTTTAGGCCAGATGACTCAGCCAACTTGGATCACAAATCTTAAAGTCACTATACATCGGGAAAATGCACTCAAATTAAAAAAATTAATAATGCATCTGTATAATTTTTTTAATCCCATTCGGATCAAAGTTGTTCAAGGAATATGGAGTTGAGCATCCAGCAGCTTGAACACAACAACAGAATAGGAGAGTACGGAGTCTCAGACACTGTCTCACAAATCCAAGGCAAACCAACTTCAGAATTCAGCAATGTGGTAGATGGCAGTGGAATCATCTGAAGTCCCATCTGTTTTCATATAGCATATTGAAGATTCTTGAATGAACTGAACAGCTACAGCATTCAATCACTGACATCAGAAACAACTGAACTTTCACTAATTGGCTTTCCTATGAGATATGGAGATCTGCCCCCATTTCACAGACTAAAATAAAACAAACATGCACAGTGTACAGCCTCAAGCTCAGTTTTGCAACAGGGACTTTTTATCTTGTCTTTTGGAAATTGATTTTAAAAGATTGAAATCTTCTCTTGGTCATGAAATACACCTTTGCTAGTCACAGCATTATAAACTTACAACAATATTTCTTTTAATATCAATGCTAAAATCATGCATGCCTGAAAAAGGGAAGAAAAGTGTCAGTTATACACACACAAAAGCCATCAAGACTTCTTGCACAAAAACTACCTCTACAAGGGTTAGGCAAATATACTGCTAAGAACAAGACCTAGAGCAGGCTTGAGTGGAGATTCACTGAATGATGGCTTTGGAACAATTGCTAACAGACCTCGCGCAACACGTCATGTTTGGTCCAGTGTGCTTTAGTTATCTGGTGTTACACAATGAAGTAATAAAGCTCAATTCCACTGCATGCAAAATCCAGTCCAGTTTTCCTGGCAGCCTTCATTTATCTAAACCACCCTGTCATGTTGAGTACCATTAACAGATAATGAACTGAGACAAGGGATGCAGTTACAAGCAAAGCACTCTCCATGCCACAGGCCTAAGCATGCAGCCAAGGGAGCTGATATTTATTATAAACATTATAATAGAACACCTAGTTGAAGAAACATCAAGGTCATGACAATAAACAACAGAAACTGAAAATCTGAAAAAATAAGGCTTTGACTTGCTGTCAGTAAATTCCTAACATTGCTTAAAGGCAGGTACACATACACCCAGGTACACCATCTCTCCTTACAGCTAAGAAGTGGAAAGCACCCGTTAAGAGTTTTCAGCGCCTTCCATGAATACTGTAACACTTCGTTTACTGTACCTATGCACTTCAGCTCATGAAAGATTGAGCAATAAGAAGTGAGACAGTGTATCTTCAAAGGGCTGTAAAATGTGCTGCTTTCTAGACATACTACTCATAACAAACAAGAATAATTCATAACTTCACACAAGAGTCCTACCGTATTTGAAGAGTATTAAATACAGACATACAAATTTGAAGAATATTAAATGCAGATATACTCCCTCCAAGCCACAAGATCTATTGATCAGCAGCATTCTCCACTTCTGACAGAATTAGCTATCAAGGACACATAAACATTTCACCTGCTAGAAAAACTGCTCCAAAGGAGCCATTTCAGGTCTACCAAATATGTATACACTTCAAACACAAACTAACCATAAACAGGCTTAATGAGATTATACAGATTAAATGGGTAAATGAACTTTTTTTAAAAAAAGAAGACATACAAAACAAAGAGGTCTCAAAAAAACACTTAAAAGCAGCTCACTCTGAAGTCATACAGTTAATACACCCAGTTAACTCTTTTAAATGCAGGCTCAAGTACGCTGACTCGCACAAATGGTACAAAAAACCAACCTTAACCTTAACATAGAGGTATGATTACAACAAGTGTTTTCTACAAGCTAATGTAACACTACTTCCCAGCTTAGGCAAGCAATAAGTGTAACACATTAAACCCCTGCTAAGCTGAACCTATTTTTAAAAGGGGACTTAATAGTGTCTTCAGAGCTCCATAGAAATAAAGCCCTCCCCTTGGATCTGGCATTGGGTAAGGGGCAAGAGAAAAGGAGTAAGCTCATGGAGAACAAGTTAACAGCTTAATATTATTGTCACAGCACTGTTTTTCTTGTGTGTCACTTAATTCCAGACCTCATGAACAGCTTCCCTTTCACCGTCAGTGCATGTATTCCCAGCCAAAACAACAGTGATACCTCCAGTCAAACCAGGGGTCTGAAGCTGAGGCAGCTTAAGCTAAAAATTAGCTAGAGAATTCTGGAGGCCACCGGTCAACTAAAGATTCCTCGGCAAAGCAGAGGAAATGTAGGCTGGGCTACTAGCATGAAAGGTCACCTCTTAACTGCGCAGAACAGCAGAACTATTTCTTTCCCATTCCCATTTGTTTTTAATTCAACATCAAAGCATCTACCTATTCTAAACACGGAACCTTTGGTCAGGTTAGAGGTGATGTTTTCTTCTTTTACACTGTTTTATTAGCACAAATACAGCTGAGTAACTGACACTCAGCTCTTGACAAGACAGTTACTACTGTCTAAACACAAATTTCTTCAACCTTGCTTGAAGCAGGAAAAGTCTTTTGTCTACACTTGCAGATCTGTGAGCCCATGTGAATACCCAACAGGAAACATGCACTGAGTTTTAAGCAGCTTCTTGCCACAGCTCTAATTCAGCTACAGTTTGCTCCACAAATTATACGAGGGTGCTTTTCCACACTACTAAAATGTATTCCTTAGGAGGAAATTCAGCGAAATGTTATTATTGCTCTAACACAATCAAAAGGCCATTTCATTCTGTAATCAAAGTCTGCCTACGGATACTGCAAACCCTGCACACAGTTAAACGGTCTTGCCCACTTCAGCCCACATTTACATATACAGCAGACAGCAGGTTTTAAAAATCAGCACATGAAGAGTTATTTTAATTTAGTGTATAACTGTTGGATCAACCATTTCCTTGCCTCTCTCAAATCCCCAAATAGAACTTGTACCCTTTTACAGACCATGAACCTTCAGAGCTTTGGCTTCTTTTTGTTGGGTTGGATTTTGCTTGGTTGGGTTTGGTGGCAGTTTTTTTATGGGGTTTGGTTGTTCTTGTTTGGGGTGAGGGTGGGGTCCACATCCGCCTCTCCCCCTGCTCTCTCTGCCCCCCACCCCCCCCAAGCCTCTAGGTACGCAACGTCTAATCTGCTAAACTGAAAGACTAACATTATCACACATCTCACAGTTCAAGAACTATGACTCCTTTTCTGTACTTACACGGTGTTCAGGTTCGTGTTTCAGAAGACTTTCAGTCAAGACATAAGTCCTTACAGGTCACTTAAAATCTGATGCCACGTCAATACTCTGGGAAAAGGAGGCCCCTATCAAGCGCAGAAGTCTCAGGAACTTCAGCCTTATGAATTTCCAGGCACTGCTGTTGCTGTAACTGTCACCAACAACTCCTTAGCCACCCCTGTAAGGTAACGGCTTTGGACCAAACCCTACCTGACAAGAGAGGCACAATTCTTGAGAGCAAAGCACAAATGCAAAAAAATTCCTCCAAAGAAAAAAAAAAAAATCCCAGGACCTGTGCACTTGTGGTACTCAATGCTTGTTATGAGGTAAAAAACAAACAAACAAAAACACCACCACAACACACACAAGTTGCCTCAGATTCCTTCTCAGCCCATTCAAAACCTGTGACAGCCAAAAACTTACTGTTGGTATAGTCAGTACATCACTAGCTGAAGTGCTGCATAACTCCATTCTACATGTCTTTGGAAGAAATCTGGTACGGTTATTTTTATACATCATCTTGGATGAATGCAGCATTGCTGTCACAGTAGGAAAGAAAAAACAAAAGTTGTTCCCCAGGGAGCTGTGAAGACTAAGGCAATTCACGTGCTAACATGTGAAATCTCAGGATTTTACAGGAAGGCCTAGCTTAGTAAGTGGGGGGGTGCGGGGGTGGTGGGAAAGCAGCAAAACCCAAACAAATGAGCCCAGCCCACTAGGAGTTCAATCTCAGCCCCCCACGTAATTAACTGAATGTTCACAGTAGGGTCAACCCATACCCTGCTCCCTGTTCTCCCCCCTCCAAATGCTGAAGACTCAATTCTACCAGCTACAGAAACCCAAAATAGTTGCACATCAAAAAGGACAAAAATCAGCCAGACAGTATGCTTTCTTGGTCTGGGCGGGTGGGGTGGCATGGAACACAGACAGAAAACACACACACACACACAAAAAAGATTAAAAAGCTGAGGGTTATTGTGACCAAGTCACAAGGGAACAAGTAATGAGTCAAGTAACTTGAAATCCAGATATAGCTTTCATATCCTGAAATCAAAACAAACTAGGCAAGACAAATCTAAGCAAAAAAGTTCATGTCAGCTAATCACAGAAATCACTTTTTTCAATATTCCCGCTCTGGTTTGTTTCCCCTTCTCTGTAGGGATCAATACTTAAGTTTAGAAGTGTTTTTGTAGAAAATCCCTGCCCTAGGAAACTCCAGATTATGAAATGGTACATTGTAAACCAAGAATATTAGAATAAAGTCCAGTTGTGTCTGCCAGATTATATGGTATTTGCGGCAAGACATCAATCTGTTCAGCAACTTCTTGAATTTAACAAAGTGACACACAAAATTCATTTTAGAAGGTATTATATTAAACAAAACAAGAAAAAAACCCAAATATTTGTCAAGAGAGTCATATTTAGAAGGACAGCTTTACATATTTGAAAATTTTTTAAGTTTTTAAAAAACAAAACCAAGCAGCCATTTTTTCCTCAGCTGTATATAAAAAAAGCAAACAAAATAAAACTCTCATTAAAGGGGGGGAGAGGAGTAAAGCAACAAAAAATAATAAACATACCTTTTTGAACTCTTATTAAAAGCAACTGTAAACCCATGGAAGTTTGTGTGTTTTTCCCTCCAGTTTCAACTACAAGTATCTTCACAAATGGAAAACTTGATACCTCTATCAGCCTATGGTATGTTTAGACTATTATAAAGCATGCTTATACTCACAAGCTCAAGGAAATGACTGCCAAATGCTTCCTTTACAACCTTCCTTCCAGAATAAGATTATTTACCAAGAGATTTTCTCAACACCCCAAGTATAGCAGAAATTGAACTAACAGATACGTAAAATTTGCAATGGATTTACAGTCTTCTATTGAAATCACAGTGGACTACAGCTCGCTTTTTTTAGTGTAGTAATGACTTCCACATTCAAAGGCTTCAGAAAAGTCAACAGACTTCTTTTCTTAAAGTGACAGTAACCACAGGATGTGACCATACCTACAATAATCTTTCCCTACAGACAGAGAGATAAGCTCTAAACCCAGAAAGTTTCTACTATAATCTTGATAAAATGTTAACACTCTGAAACCACATGACCCCAAGTTCAGTTACATAGGGAAGGAAGTCTTGATTTCTTGAAACTATGTAAGATGCCTAGCATATGAAAATAACGTCAGGCACTGCTCCACCACACCCCTCCAGAATCCCCCAAAACATGGAGTAGTAACAGGAAAGTTTAGTTTATTATTCTTCTCCTCTTCCCTCCGGAAATTCATAAGAGAAAGCAAACGAGACAGCTTCCATCTCATAGGAAGAACTAGGGTTTTTTTGTCAAAAACTGATACTTTCCCACATGCACATGCATCCAGACATCTTGAGAGCCTTAAAGGGGGGCGGGGGGAACACCACTCACCACAGTAAGAATTACAACTAAGTGTCAGGCATGTATGGCCTTGGCCATACTACAGCCTCTTACAGTTAAGAAACTATACCTTTTATCCTTCTGGAAAAGGTCTCTTTTACACCTTGGAAGACTTGATAAAAGAGATAAATTTAAACTGTACTGCTCAGAGCATAACATGACTTTTCTTAAATCATGCAAATTATGTAATCAGTTTGCTGGACTCATCTCATTTTGATTTGCTTTTCAAACAGACAGGGAGTTACTGATGTAGGAACATATTTCACACAGCAGCATTCAACCACCTACACAGAAGCTGTAAGTGAACTAAAAGCAAGTAGCAGATTTTTGATAGCTAATATCAACCAATTAACAGTCAAAGAGGCCTTTCAAAATTAGTTTCACAATATTTCTCATACTGTAAATGAAGAGGTGGCAGTAGTTAAGCGTGCTTTATGCTAGCTTATCAAACACTCTCTCAGAAAGTAATGCAGCTTGCTGTATATTTTAACATAAATCAGTTCTGTGCCACTTGTCAGAACAATGCACGTTTTCCTATCAGCATTTAACATAACATAAAAATCACACTAAGGGGCTTAAAAATCCTGTTCACATGACTATATTCTGACTGAACTTCCTTCAACATTCTTAAGTAAAAAACACACTAGTCTTAACTATGTTCACCTGTTTCATATGTAATGCAGCTACTACATAAATACACCAGTTAACTTAGTGTCTTTAGGAAGGCTATACTGGCAACAAGCCAGTTTTTCCCTGACACTGTTCTTTCAATGGCCTATCAGTAAAATAGTTTAATGTAAAAGGCCTACAGGTCTTCTATTTATTTGTCTCTTCTTGCGATATGGAGAAAAAAACAGCTATCCACACAAGCCAAGACAGAAAAACTTCCCCATCAGAACTGTGCAACCAAGTAATTTCAAGGCAACATTGTAAGAAGGATAGCTCTCACCTATTAACGTAATGTCTTGAAAGTACTTGCAGAAAACTGTAAAACATCAGAGTATCATTCCCTCCAATTCTAAACTGGGTTCCAGCCATTACATCTTTGATGAAATCAACTGCCTGCAAACTGCAAATCAAGACCTAACTGAAACACACACACAAAGGAACAATTCCATAAAACAAACATTCATTTAAGAAAATATTTACATGTTCTACATTAAATTTACACAAAAATCAAACATTCCTGGACAACAGGAATGTATGAATTCCAGACAATGTGAGGCAAGTTTCCAGTGAACAATAAACAAACAGCTTTAAAGCCATGTTGTGGTTTAACCCTGGCCTGCAACTAAGCACCAGGCAGCCGCTAACTCACTCCCCCTCACCCAGAGAGATGGGGAGGAAAATTGGAAAGGAATGTAAAACTCAAGGGTTGAGATTAGAATTCAACAGGTAAAGCAAAAGCCACACATGCAAACAAAGCAAAACAAGGAATTCATTCACTACTTTCCATTGGCAGGCAGGTGTTCAGTCATCTCCAGAAAAGCAGGGCTCTTATCACACGTAACGGTTACTCGGGAAGACAAATGCCATAATGCCAATGTCCCCCCGCTTCCTTCTTATTCCCCCAGTTTATATACTCAGCATGATGTCATATGGTATGGAATACCTCTTTGGCTAGTTCAGGCCACCTGTCCTGACTGTATCCCCTCCCAGTTTCCCATGCCCCTCCAGCCCTCTCACTAGCAGGGCCCAAGAAACTGGTAAGTCCTTGATTTAGTATAAACACCACTCAGCAACATCTAAAAACGTCAGGGTCCTATCAACATTGTTCTCACATCATAGCCAAAACACAGCACTGTACTAACTGCTACGAAGAAAATTATCTCCATCCCAGCTGAAACCAAGACAGTATCCACCCCTTATTCCATACCATTTACGTCATGCCACACTTTCCAATGCAACCTCATTAACCACCATCACCCTTCACATCCTTTCATAATACACAAATAATTGTTCCCCTAGTCTATGCACCACGCCATAAAAATGTCTATAAGAGTGTCCACTGAGTTCATTTAGTACATGAACACAATCTCTTATGGTCATCACTCGGGTGAAGAGAGGTTGTGTGTTGTATGGAGTTATCGGGCATCAAAGCCAGCTCAGGTCGGGTCACTTCTGCACTTGCACTGCTTCTTGTAAAGCTTGTCCTCCAATGGTTCAGGCGGTTCTTGCTATATTCATTCCTATAACATGAAACTCAAGTCATGGGTTACAACGATTTAAAGGTATACCCATTACAATCTCCACCCCTGGACCCTTCAAGACTGGCTCACAGGGTTTAATATTGCAATGAACTCCTCCCCTTGCCCCTGCTTCAGCTTGGACTTATCCACAGACTGCAGTCCCTTAGGGTTGTATCTGCTCCAAGTGGCACCTCAGCTACAAGCCACACTCTCTCCAGGAGTTTATCTGCTGCAGCATAGACTCATCCACAGCCACCGTCTCTTCGAGGTGCATCTGTTGGAACTCCAATATGGCCTTATCCATGGCCCATGACCATAGACCTGCTCAAGCCTCGCCTTACCCACAGCCACAGTCCCTTCAGAAGTAAATCAGCTCCAGCATGGCCTTATCTCTGGCCACAATCCCTGCAGGGCTGTACCTGCTCTGTCGTGGGCTTATCCACGGCCACACACTTTGAGGTACTCCAGCATGACCTCATGCACAGCCACTGATGCTTCAGGGTGTACCTGCTGCAGCACGGACTTGTCCTTGGGCCACTATTCCTTCAGAGGCATACCTGCTGCAGCGCCGACACAACCATGGCTACAGATGCTCCAAGATATACCTGCTCAGGCATGGACATATTCATGGCCACAGATGTTTTGGGGTTTCCTGCTCCTACATGGACTCATCCACAGGTCACAGTCCCTTTGACTCAAGTTCACACTGGAGTTCCAGTCTGTCCAGTACAGCAGCAATGCCCTGGCCATCTGCCAGCCCAGGCACATCACCATTACTGTTGTCAAAATGTTCCTGGGCACAGCAGAGTAAGATAATAAGCAGTACAGCAAGCAGCAGAAGCAAGCAGCAGACACTAACTTGCACTAGACTTTAATACACAGCAAGGCAAGCAAGCCACATGGTAAGCATAGAAACCTGCTCTTTAATAGCTAAACAGCAATAACAGCTATAAATTTCATCTAGCACATTCCAATGTCTTCGTTTCTCCCCTCAAGTACTGACAACAGCCCAACTGAAAGCATTAAAAAACCCATAATGCACAAAGTTAAGCAACACGTTTGGTTTCCACAGCAGCTAAAAAGTTGATTCATTAATCAAGACATGAACTAAAGAACAAAAACAGTGTGCAAAGTGCACCAAACTCCAGAGGTGCAGGTCTTCAGGCAAGTGATACATAGAACCCTCGAGGTGCTCTTTGTTCCAACTAGGAGCTATTACCTCATTCTTCTGAACACAGGATCTAGGCCAGGGGTCCTCAAACTACAGCCTGCGGGCCGGATACAGCCCCCCAGGGTCTTCAGTCCGGCCACCGGTATTTACAGACCCCCCTCACCGGGGTGGGGGGTGGGGGTGGGGGGGAACCAAGCAGCCGCAGATGACTGCCTGCCACTTCACCCACACACCGGCCCCCTGGTTAAAAAGTTTTAGGACCCCTGGTCTAGGCTTTGACAAGGTGACTGACAGGAACCTCTGAATTTTCATGCTACTGTTTCATCAGGAAAAAGTGTACATGTACATCTCACAAGTTCATTAATAATCCATTAATAAGACTTATTAAAGTTTGGCAGACGACTTCCTCATGAAATAAGATCTGCTTCATTGCTTTTTAGGATCTGAACATGTCAAGGGTGGCATATCAAGAGGTGAAAACATAATGTGAAGGTTACACTTTGTTTCAATTTCCCCAACATAGTCATCACTAAGCAGTCACAGAACACACACTAGATTATCCATTTCACTGTCGTTTACAACCTTCAGTCATCAACTTTCAGAATGAAGATTTTCAAGCGACACGTCTATAACAGCACGTGCACGTGTAACTTCACTCATGTAGCCACAGACAGACAGCAAGAAAAACTACTGCTCTGAACAAATGAAAAGGTCACACTGCACACATCTAACTTCCATGAGGATGCCAGTGCACGGCACAAGTCATGGCTGTAAAATATATTACACAGGGAATTGTCAGGAGTGAACAAACGGGGGCAGAGGGAGGGGTATCAACTAAAAGTTGATGGAGGGGGAACTGGAGAGCTAACCAACTAGAATCAAACCCTCTATTTTCAGGCTCATTGTAAAGCACAGTTGTTAACAGTGGTTAAATATTAACAGTGAATGCAATTTCAAGAAAGCAACATGAAATATACTCCATAGCCTCCCTTTAAAGGCATGTAAGCAGTGATTGCTTAGTCTGTTACCCAACTTAGAGTTAAAAGTCAATCAATTCCAACCCCAAAATCACCTACATTTTTCAAAAGGGGGGGACTACAAAATACACCCTTGTCATTTCCCTTGCTACTTATTTCTTAATGAAATCTACACTTTGGGATACCAATAACCAGATATGCAATGGATATATTTTAAATAAGCAGATCTCACTGGACAAATGAGGTCAAGAACAAGCCTGACAATGCTGTTTAGACTCAGATCTCGGAATGAATAGACAAGAGAGCCTTTCATGGCTTCCACTACAAAGAAACCCATCATTAGACCTCATTTTTGTCAGTCACCCAAGAGCTGAAGATATATACAGGAGGTGGTGTTTGAAAGGAAGACTCTGAAATCAAATAGCTCCCAAGAATACAACTATACCCTTTCCAGATTAATACTTCTACTACCTTCCCCTCCATTAGTTCAACTTAGAAGTGGGAAGCACCATGTTTTGCTCATTAGTTTCAGAGCTTGGGTGAGGGTGTTCAGTTTGTTTGTGGGTTATGGTGTTGGTTTTTTAAATAACCTTTAAGGTAGCTCTCTGTTGATTAAACCATTTTCATCCTTCAATGAGTTTGGTTCCTATTAGTTCAGACTGCAGAGAAGACATTGATTTTTACTACAGTCAGGATCAAGAGAAATAGCAGCTTTTCCAATTAAACAACTGCTCACTATGTTAAGTAGAAAAATATGTCCACAGCAATAACGTGCAAGTGTCCAAAGCACTCTTCAATGCCAACAAAAGCTAACAGACATGCCTGTAATAACTTCAACCTTTAACTTGAAAAAGGAGGAAAACTCCATGTATTACAGACAGTTCAGCTTCTGTTAACATTGCTGATAAGAAGCTGCAACACTGAGAAAAGCTCAAAATTACAGACAACTCATCTTCCAGCTCTGAATTACCATCATTATACCACACAAATCACAACACTGGGCTCCAGCCTACTACAACAGAAATCACAACCAGAAATGGTCTAGTAGGCTGCTGCTGCTTGTCCTGTTAAATGAACCTTTTACACCAAACAAATCTATACAGTTCTTGCATTATAGTGTTTCACAGAGTTGCACTGTAAATCAAAGATTTTATTCCACAGCCTGCAGCTATTCCCACATTTAATAACTGACATGGGAGACAAGTTTTAATCTCCATCAGACTGGAAGAATTACTATCCTCACAACGACTCAAGGCAGAGGTAAAAATTATTAATTTGTATTACCTGATTATATATTTGGGGAAACAGTTATACTTTTCCAGAGGAAAAGGCAGAGTATATTCAGTGCAACAATAGAGGGGAGCCTGAACAATCATACTTCCCAATTTTACATGTACCAGAAAGACCAGGCACTCCAAACAGTCAAGACAAGACTTTCTTTTAAGCTGTACGAGAAAAGCATCATTCTTGCAACAGAGCAGCAAAGAGAAATCTGAACAGAAACTATAGTTGCAATTGTAAATGTTCTCCAAACAAGCACTTAAGGTACAGCTGTAGACAATACCTTGAACAACTGAGGGACTATTTTGGTCATTAGGGAAACAGTTCTCATGCTCAGAGGAAAATCTATTAAGAAGCTACCTGAATTAAATGACCTGGAAATCTATGCAATTACCGCCAATGCTGTGTTTGCATGTTTTAAAATACTTGTTAAAAGGACTTCAGCTTTTCATTTAGGAAGTTACCCTCACAGCCACAACTGAGAACAGCAAGACCTAGACTCTCCCTAAAACACAACTGGCACTTCTAATACTCTGCCTTGATCACATACAGTTGGTCCATGTATATACACATAGTACCACAACTGCCAAACCCGAAAGAAATTTTATATGGAATCTACTACCCTATGCTACAGTCCAACACTAAGCGTTAAGAACCATCAGCACTCTGCAGCTTTACAATCTAACAACGAAATGCCCTCCCATGGACAGTTACTTTGTTGTTTGGGAAAGGATTACAAGACTGTACGTGAATGTAAGAAAAAGAAGAAAAATGTTACAGGCACAGTTATGAACAACAGGGGAGAAAAAAATCCCTGTGTAAAATCTCAGTGTGGAATTTGCACATAATTACATGTTTTACTACCAGTTATTGCTGCTAGTAAAGGAATATTAAAAGCCACAGCAGGTCAAGGCACTGCTTCTTTCTCTTTGAAAATACTGAGGCAAAACCACAGTATTTTACCTGTTGTCCAAGAAAGGAAGAATATGCCATCAAGTTGGAACCATTTATCCTTTTGCTTATGCTCTATAGAGGCCTGCAAAGATACTTCAAACAACCCAATTATTTAAGCCAGCATGAAAACGATAGGTAGGGTGTCAGAGCTCAGTGTTTTAGAAGACTTGTGAAGGAATCTCCCCCAGAGGTAAATAATTAAGACGCACCTTCCAGAGTAACTCTCCAGGCCAAACCACTACGCATGTTTCCAATGTACTGAGAGGATATGTGGTTGCTGAGAAAGACAGACGGAACGCAAAGTGGTTTTTACTGCTTTTCTACAGCGAAACGTCACCTTAGCGCGCTGACGAACGGGAAGGAGCACGCGGCCTTGCTCTCGGGTGCCCTCTAGAGTCAGCTCCTCGTTCATGACAGCGGGCACGAACGGCCACCTTCGCTCAAAGAACTCGCCACCACTGCTGCCTGCGGGCGCCTGAAAACTGCTAGTACTTTACACACAGCTGGTAACAGACCCGTTGTACATTGGTAAACACAACAGCGTTTCTCAAATGCCAGGGAATAAACGTATTCTTTTCTAAATTTACACACGGGGTGTGTGTATCTCCATAAAGATCTATCAGACACACATCCAGCACAGTCCCAGCGGGGAAGAGGGGTGAGTGAAATAGCACTGGTGGAGTGGAGTCTCATTGCATGAAGCGGCAATTTTCACAGTTTTAAACAACAATAAACATATTTAATCAGGTTGTTGATAACTATGTAACAGTACGCAATGAATTTTCTCAGAGTTTGATTTATGAAGGGGGTGTTGTTTTTACTATATATGGTACAGCTTTAAGAGTACAACATCCACAGGAACAACAGTTTTCCTATAACACGCGTTTAAGTAAAGTTCCTGGTCTTTTGAATATTGCTAAACAACAAACACCATGCAGCAAAGCTTCTTATTTGGTATGCATGTGCACTTGCACATTTTCTTCCACCTACTAGCACTGTCTGGATAAGTTTCCACTCCATGCCCCCCTGGTGGGGCGGGGGTGTGTGTGGAGTTTTTTCTCTCAAATACCAGTGCCCGGAGGGAGTTATTTTACTGGGCTGCATTTAAAAAAAAAAAACAAACAAAAACCCCAAAAACCTAAATAAACACAGTGTAAAAAAGCATTTCAGTAGTAACCAAACTTCAAAATCATCCAGGCTGAAAAGTCTCATTTTCAAATTCCTCTCACAAACTTCCATTCACAACCGCTTGGCTTAAGTGAGACCATGATGTTGCAACACTCTTCCCAGTTTCTCCCCTAAAGATACCATCCTTCACAGACCAGGAGACTTGCAACTGGTTTCACTTGTGACAAATGTTCCTACCCATGAAAATTTAATGGCTAAGAATAGAACTGCATCATAGTTACCAAGCCCATTTTGTCATTAAGAAACGTGTCACAGAGCAGGAAAACCTAATTTTTTCTTATGTTGGAGTTTACACGTCTCCTTTTTATTTCCTGTCCCAGTTTTCTGGGAACACCAAAGGTCTTCACAACAGAAATACATCCCATATTCACAGACCCAAAGCCCAGCATAAGTTATGTTGTCAGTTAATAAAAACCACCAACACGCTCAGCTAAAAAGATCTTGAGCTTTTTACGTCATATGCCTGTTAATTATCTGCAGCTTATCTAAAAAAAATTGTTCGTGTTGGACAGAAAGACCCACCATCTTTTCTATTGACAGGCAAAAAGAGATTAATTAAAAAAAAAAATCAGTGCTTTACAAAGGAACACAGCCTAACCTGTGCCCCTTTATACAAATTTCATTAAGTTAACAATTAGAAGGGGTTTAACTTTTGGAATTACATGAAGTATAAGTCAATCCTAGACAACGCAACTATTTTTAGGACTTAATTTCCATCACTTAAAGATGCAGGTCCTTCCATCCTTATCATCCTTAAAGGGTGTCACAAGCTACTGATTTTCAACTCCAAAAGCACCGAAGAATTCACAGAAAACATCTAACATGAGATGAGCTACTTATCTGAAACCCCAAGGCCATGGGCATCTTGACCTCTTTTTCCCTATGTATGAAACCTTTTGAAAGACAGTATGGCACAGTCTCTGCATAAACTCCTACTTGTTTTTTCCTCTGGGTATCAGGTGACTCCTGCATATTCTCAGAAGACCTAAGCAGCAGTAAGTCCTTTGATTTTATCAAGTAATGCACGTGTCCAAGTCAAAAAGGTTCTTTCTTCAGACATGAAAGCTGAATAGGTATGCTACCTTTCCTGCTACAGGATATATTAATAACAAGAAACTGACCTTCTCATTACTAGCCCCATACTGTCGGCCACTCCAGCTGGCTCCCTCATCATGGCGTGAATAAAGCTTTTTAAGTATTCAGGTAAATATCAAAATGTCAGTAGAATAAAAAATTTCCCTGAAATCTGTCCTATCAATGTGCTGACAACAAAATAAGACAGTACCTCTGATTAAAGTACAAAGCAATTAAAAAGATTGCTACTTCTTTGTCAGTCTGAAGGAGACCTAACTAGCCTATGAAGCTTTATTTGCAACGACTTCATGTGCAGCTTTCTACTGAAGGGAATAAGGAAGCCACCCTTTCTCAGAGTTTTTGTATCAGGCTGAGTATGGATTGCAGGAGCCATTCTTGATCTGTTTTAACATCGGTCATGCCTGTAAGATTACCTCATAGTCATAAGAACCAAAGTTTAATTATTATTTGTAAGTGATAGATTTTAAGGCATAGGATTTCAGTTAATTAAAAATCTACCTAGTTATCAAACTACTATTAAAAGATCTATTTCAACCTCAAATGAGGGTAAGTAACTGCCACGTGGAAATATATCATTAAATGAGCGAGAATTTATTAAATTAATAATTGATTAAAAAATCAATTATTAGCAATTTATTTAATCTAAATCTGAGCCCTTGGGAGGAAAAAAAAAGAAGAAAAAAAACCCAGAAAACCAGACTGCAGAACCCAATTATGTCTTTTTGTTTTAATCCTCTAAATTAAGCAGACTTGCAACTGATGACTGCGAACAAGTTACACAATGCAAACAATTTCTAGTGAGCTGTGAAGGCAATCAAGTTCCTAACCAAGGAGCAAGGTTTTTGCCTTGTTTTTTTGCCCCCACCACCCCCCATCTTCATTCTCCAGTCTGAGGGCCACTTTTTCTAGTACAGAAAAGCAACATACAAGGTCACACTCTTGAGCCTTACTCATGTATCTCATACCCGAGACCTATCTTGTGTTTCAGAAAATCTATGATTATCCTTCTAATCTTTCTCGAAGAGGATATTTATCCTTCATCTAAGGGTATTCAAAAAGATCTCTTGAGGAACCTGCCTTGGACACAGGCAGTAACTGTAAGAATTCTAAGTGCCATAAGAATTCAGGGCCATCTTCAAACAACCATTTCCTTTAATCATAGAAGAAATTAGTTAAGTGGTTTATATTTTTAAACAAGCTCAACATAAAGCCAAAGAGGCAGAATAAAATAATTTGTTTCTCCAACACACTAAGTCATTGCCAGGAAGATAGACTTAGGGGGGGAAAAGTTAGAAAAGTTATTTGCAATACAAACAGGCAGAAACACTAGCATACAGAAAGGCTATAATAAGCTTCCATCACAAATTATCTTGCATAGAGAAATTTGTTGCAAGAGAACTGTTCAAAGTAACAGCTGCTCTTCAATTGCCTAACAAGTACAAGTCAAACTCAACTTCACAGCCACAACAGCCACTTCACAGCTAACAAAATTAAGCTAGGCCACTTGGGCTGCAAAAAACATCACTCAAATCCTAGCATGTTTAGTGTAATTTAAAGATTAAGCGGTGTCTTCCTTGACAACTCTACATGTGCTTTTTTTCCTTGGTTTTGATCAATGTATCAAAACAGCACCTATCCATATGCCTTTTTTACAAACAGAAACATGCATCTATGTGGCTGACCATGGTTTCTATAAATAAATATAAATATATACTTAATAGTTATTAATACAAATATAAATAATATATTAAATATAAATAAAACCAGTTTCTGTACACTGGTTAACATCAGGTTCCCAAGCTTTAAGTATAATCATTCTGAATGTAATCTTTACAATAACCTGATGGAAATAAGTGCCAAACTACACAAAACATTGCTGGGTTAGTATCATTTACACAATACTGGGGTTTGAGACAAAAACTGTAAAGTCACAGCTTTTAAGGTCTAAATTAAGCGTCACATACAGCTAAGTATCTACTGGACTTCCCGTTCACAGCTCTATACTTCTACACATACAAAATTTGCAGTTTTATAACAGTTGTCAGTGCAAGAAGCAATTTGGAGTTTTAAGCTCATGCCTTCACACATGTTTATTGACCTTTGAACATCAAAAATCAACAAATAATTAAGAACAGTAGCTAAAAATAGTATCTATTGAAAGACAAATCTACAGCCTTTGATAGCTACAAATCTTTACTACGGATCTCAAAACAGATTCCTCTTCCAAAGAGGACCAATAGTCTGGCCACTGTTTTAGCATAACCCATTCCTTCTGAAGAACCACTACCGCTTCAATTCTGAAAGTTAGCAAATTGCTAGGCACGTAAAAAAATAACTCTCTGCACTTCAACTGACAGATAAGTAATTTTGGTACTTTTCCATCTTCTGCTAAAGAGCGTTTCCTCAGACCTCGTTTCCCTTTCACTTGACCAAAAGAGAAAGACAGAGGTAAGCCATTTACAGCTAGGAAGACTAAAACTTATTGCATGTTATTTTTATCTAGCTACACTGAATTTAAAAAAATACTCAGAAATTATGCCATGGCTTTCAGCAGCAACATTTACGCCTCCCACAGCTAAAATCTGTGCCTTTTCTCCCTCCCTAATATTAATGTGTTTATCCAACTGTAATTCCAATAGTATTATGTAACAGAATCTTCTTCGGCATCTTACCATTATCTCACACCAAAACTAACCCACTGCACACTTAGACTGTAAAACTGTCACCTTTCTAGACTTTGCTGACATACAAGGAACTGTCTGATGCAGAAATAAACTGTCACCAACTACTGAGCAGATATGCCTGTATCCTTAGTCAAGCCTTCACAAAGCAGAACAGTAGTATCACTGGCCCATGCCATCTTTTCCTCATACACACTCGCAACATAATAATGTTAATTTTTTCTTAAGAATCACAACTGTTACAATAATTTATCTGAAAAATACATCTAATGTTTGTCAACTGTCTACCTCTCCTGCATACTGAAGATAGTAAATACCATTTGTAGTTATGTATATAATTTGACATTAATTCCTTAATCTTCTTAAGTCAGGGCAAGCTTGCAGAGATCATTACAAGGTTATTTAGAAGAGCACATTTGAAGTATTACATGAAGTGTACATTTTATTAAGAAAATGGGTTAACTGAAGTTTTGTATTTTGTCATTCATACACCTGAAAGTAAATCGCCCTCCTCTGGAGAGCAACAAAAAGATATGCTATGAACTATTATTGCTATGTAATCCTCTTTCATGTGGTACAGTATCTGCTAACAAGATTGTGTAGCTTTCACACTGGATCAGCAAGACTGTGACCTTTACTGACACTTATTATAACTAATATTAATGCTAGAGAGATGGCCAGCACAACAATCTTACACATTTATGCTCTCCCATACAGATACCACATGGATTAGCTTCCACTGCCTGTCGCCACTTGTTTCTTGCTTGCATCAAAAAGTATGCATCAGTCCTAGCAATTATTTATATTGCCTGTGCCACAGCAGCAAACTATACAACAAGCAGGCTTCACCAGAAAAATCCTTACTTCAGCAGTCCTTATTGTGCCATACCTCATTTAGAAGACAGAGCAAACAGGGTCCTCGCTAGGCCTTTTCAAAATACCGATAGGGACTTCTGCCATTCTTAGCACAACCATTTCCAATCACTCTTTTTGAATACACATGAGCAGCCAGTGGTGGAAACTCCCTGTAGTGATAACAATTCAACACTGGGTGGCTGGTACCAGCATTAGAAGAAATGTACCGCCTTCCTTCAACTCACAACTAAAAAGCCACACAAACATATACATGCAAGAACGAAACAGGAATTAAAAAAGCCCTATACTTAGGATACCAAGTGCAAAGTAAACTGGACATACAAATCTGAAAGAACATGGGCATAAGGAAATACAGTTTGGTCTTGTCAGCCTTCATATGTAAAAACACACAGGAGACAAGCCATTATCTTTGGTATCCTTAAAGAGCTTTTCAAAGTTCAAAACACACCTAGATGGCATTACAACTAGCAAAACGTGGCATGACAGTTTTCTTAGCGGAGAAGCAGAGGAAGGAATGAAGCTGAAACAGATTAAACATTCAGCTTATCTATGTAGACAAATTGTTTGGAGTAACACTGGAATAGCGTGTGATTTTTTTAAAGAAGGCAACTAAGTATCAGTGTGGGGAAAACATACATATTAAACACAACTGGACTGACAGTGGTAAATTCCATGCCCTTTAATGCAACAACCAGTTACCTTAACCTACTCCCAAATGGATTGGTTTAACAGTACGTGACACACCCTTCACGAAGGATACATATCTATCTACATGGGAAAATATTGCAATCTAAATCCATACTTTAATTTCACTTCACTAGAGTTTTTCCCCCCCCCAGGAAACAATTCCTAACTACTTCAAGGAAAAGAAAATTTAAAAAAAAAAAAAAACCAAAACCAAACAACCAAGAAGAGGGAAGGAAAGGGAGCCTACTAGTCTGATCAGTTGGCAGACCTAAGGACAAAAGCAACATGCTTTGACCACTGTCAGCTTTTGTCCCTGGAACAGTGATTCTAACTGCATCCAACTCTTCCCAAAAATCTAAAACCCAAATCAACCCACCTCCCTCTCCAATAGATATCTTTAGGCAACTGTTGTGATCCAAAGTATTTGCACTTTTGAAGTTCACTACCCACTCCCCAAATAAAAAAAACCCCAAACAAGACAGAATTAGTACAACCTAGTATCCATCCTTCTACATCCACTGCATTCAGTCCTCCTTATATGCAGAGGTCTTCAAGCCATTCCAACACGCCGTCACTGCTCTCGTTGAAATTTAAGTTCCAAGTCAAATGTTTTAGTTAAGCCAATAAAGATAAGCTCAGAAACAGCTTTTTAGACGTTGCACAGGACAAGGTCACCTGTTGAACTAACATGCAATGAAATTCATACTACTGCACTGGTGAAAGAGACCTAAACCAGAAAGAGAAGGAGGAAGACTGAGAGGACACACACTAGGCAAAAATGCTTCTTCCTAAGGAGATTCTACATTCCCAAATGACATCCAAGAGAGAGAGATCTCACTAGCTGGCACATGACAAGATGTTTACAAATCTCATTTGCATGCAAGAGTCTAAAGCTATTAGAATTAATGTTACTGTTCTGAAACATAAGTTTCATAAGCAATTTTGCAATGAGCTCGAGTTTCCAGAGCAAGCTTCATTCTGATGCAAACTGCGATATGTCCCTTGCCCATACGCTAGCTACTAAAACTAGCTTATATAGAAAACAGGCTGTGAAATAGCAGCTACATCTACCGGCAAAATATTTTTTGCTAGGGTTACATTCATAATACATTTTGAATTAAATTGCTAATGTTGCAGAACTCTGTTTTAGTCAATATACATGTAATTACATCAATCAATTAGCCTGCAATTGCATTTTTCTATTTTTGATTTCTAAGACTTTGCTGGGTACACTTGAAAAACTGATATTCCCTGGTTTTGGTTCTTGAGTCAGGGGCATACCAACACCACACTACAAAAGAATCTGAATGGTTTTAAATATCACTGTATTCCAATTAAGGTTTACCTGGAAAGCAGAACATCATTTTCAGTGTACAGTGTTCTATCTGTTATGATGGGACAGAATCTGTGTGTATGACTGGTCATAATGTGAACAACTTGAGAAAGGATACAAAAAAGATAACTACACTGCAACATTCTTAGTTCAGAAGTCCTTCTGAATGCAGAAATTTAGCTTCTTACACCATTCTTTCTACCTCTGAAATCTGTTTCTTCCCAAATGATTACTATAATTTCCAGGGGAGATAATCCACCAAAAACAAAGACAATCCCATTTTTGAAATTTGCACTTTGTGCTCATCTAGTGGGAAGAGTGACATCAATTCTAAACACCAATGGAAAGACTACACAATGTAGAGTATCTTGATTCAGGATTTTGCCTGAAGATTCAAGACACATTAACTGTTATAAAAACAAACTCGTAAAATATGAACTTGGTAGGAAACTTTTTTTTGCTGTCACAGAAAACTGAAACCCAAAAGCAAACAGCCAGCCAGGCACTAACCATAAACTTCCTCTCTGTGGTATGAAATGAAACAAACAACTTTTGTTTTCAGTATCACAGAGCTGAGTCCATGAAACAAGGAACTTAAAATATTGCCAGACCTCCCCATAATCGCAACTAAACCAGAGGGTGTCTCTGGGAAGCGTTCTGTTTCTAAAAATAAAGGTGCGGCATATCACACTATGAGTTATCTGATATTTCACTGGAAGAGTCATCAACACGCTGGTTTTGCATGACTACAAACCCATCAACCATGTTAGAATTATCACAGTTAAGTTCAAAAATAATTCCTGTGAGTTAAAGTCTGGTACTGAAACATAACAAAAAGAAATCCCTGACCTTTCCCTGAGTCAACCGTCATTCTTAAAGATGCGTTACTCATCCAGACTCCACTACAGGTGCAAGTTGGTTTGATGTATGCCAGAGGGATTTATTTTTTTTTTTAAGCAAGCAGTAGTATCCATTCAAAGAGCAGGTATTTCTCAGCCACTGCAGCCTTGGTCTACCGTATAGTGTTTCCTGACCTACAACTGGAATCCTTCATAACCAATTCCCTAAGCAGAGCGCTGTAAAATTGGCAGAGAACAGTTATACAAGGATATTCATACCAGCTTCCTTCCCCACAACAATCAGGATTACTATTGAGAGAGTACATTACTCTGGCCAACATTCCATCCACAAAAATTCCGTTGAAGTGATGAGCAAGCAGTAATTCTAGTTGAGAAAAAATAATCCTCTTCTAAAAACTACTTTTAATGCATTTCAGCTCTATGTGCCAAATTCAGTTAAGAACCCAGTAACTTTGGTCTTTCTGTTGATTAGGATCCAACCAAGGTGGATTTGCTGTGATTTACATTTCTCAGAGCGTCCTAAAAGATCAAGTGTGATCAATACTACGAACTATGAGGGTTTTTTCCACCAGACACCACATGTACATTTCTGCCTTTTCATATTTTTGGGTCTGTCTCGCAGCTTGTTAAGTTTTTCAAACAAACGCCGTTGTGATCTTGCCAACAGACTATCACGTTTTATTATCATGGATAATTTTAAAACATCAATATACCTACATAAGTAAGAGACTTGAACTGCAAGTGCCTTCCACCAACTGCAGAAGAAATTTTCTTTTTATCAGCTGCAGACACAGAGTAGTGTTTTGTACAGAATTGCAGGACAGTGTTTTCATCTACCATGACAGCTGAGGTTGTGTAGATACCAAATACACAGTAAATGTAGCAAGCATTTCTTTTAATAAACTGCCACAGAAAAAGTATGAAAAAAAATTCAAGCTGAGGACATATTGATGGGGTACAAAATCCTTGAGGCATTATGCAGCTCACACAAGCTCATGGATCAGTATTGTTGCAACAACCAGCAGCCGTCAAAGCCAATTACCCCAGGGACTTTCTTATGTGAAGACTGGGTTCTATAGATGCCTTCTGTAACTGTCAGGGGCTGTACACACTGGAGAGAGGAGGGAGTGCTGAAAATATGTCACAACCAATTACTGCCAATGTTTTATTTATGTCAGGATACACCTGATCAGTGAGCAATAAAGCCATTTTATAAAAGATGACTGCAAAAGCAGAATGCAAAATGGCAACTGGTAGAAAAATTTCATTTATAAACACAGTATGTATGCTTGCCACATAGGAACATGTAAAATAAATTCTCAGTGCTGAAGCAATGACACACACAGGTTTTAAAGCCCTTGACTCCAAATGCAGACTGCTTTTTTCAAAAGCCCTGACAAAAGGCTGATTTGTATATAACTCCTTTTAGAGACAGGAAGATGCAAGTTATCTACTACAATGGGTTTGAGGAATTAAATTTTACATGGAAGGAAACCAGAGAGAGAAGAGAGGGGAGGGGAAAACACTGGCACGATACAGAAGTAAGTCTTTTCTGTGCAACACCAGCCTTTATTTCAATTGCCCAACTCAACTGAAAAGAAAAAGGTTATCTACAGGAAAAATACAGAAATTACAAAATCCTCCAAGGCTTGAGAACCTGCTTTGTACTTGTCCGTCTTCAACTTACAACATATTACCTGCATTTTAAAATTAAACAGATTTAGGTTTAAATCAGCCCTTTGGCCATGGCACTCAACATCAGATCCCAAATAAAATACTCATATATATATATAAACTATGCCTAGTTTTATTCATGGCAATTTTCAACTCATTACTTTCAAGAAAAGGGCATTGTACAAAGCTGTTTTGGATCAACAGATCAGCTGGAGCTTTGTCAGGTGAACACATTGTTGGGGGAATCCTTTAAGCAGAACTTCTCCCGAGGCCAGTTCTAAGTTGTATCTGCCACCAAGATGGAAGTTGGCACTTCCACATAATTCTCTTCAATTATTTTGCTGCCTTAAGTTCCAAGTGCCAACATTTCCCGTCCCCTCTGTTAAAGGACATATCATGACCCCCTTCCCCAAAGACATCACAGACACAGACATGTGCAGAAAAGGCAGTTCAGTGACTACACCAACCCCTGCTCTGAAACATGATTTCCCCAAGTCACCTTTGAAACAACCAACAAGCTAGTGGTCCATACTAGTTTTTCCTTAAGTATGGCCTTCTCAATTACCAGATCTAAACCCAGTTATGCACCACTATTTTGTAAAGCAGTTTGAAATCTGTGGAGAAACAGCAATATACATAATGTCAGATTTAAAATAAATTAATAAATAGATGCAATAATCGTAACAGTGGGGGGAGCCTCTATTTCTTATGTTTCAATGTTGAAAATTGCTTAGAATAATCTAATCTACTACTCTGAAGAGCTGCCACAATACTGGCTGCTGCTTCTGTTCAGTTTTAGAGTATAACAGTTCAACCCAAGGCTTTTTAGTAACCTTGGCCCACAAATGTACATAATTCAAGCAAATTCAAGAGGGCTCCCATCTCAACAAACAACGTAAATATATTAAATCTGCTCATCACCAAGATCCAGTGGTACTTACCCTCTAGGAACAGACAGAACCTGAAAGACTGTTTGACAACACTACCTATATTATACATGTATTATTTTCAACTTAATTTACAAGGAAGAGTTTACCAAAGAGCTGGCTAATCTGTAAACCCCTATGAATCAAAAGGCACAGAACACAGATAGCTGAAGGTATGAAAACTCCATACACACAACAGACTTTAACAGCTTTCCAGGTATCCCACAGCTCCACTGCAGCACCAGGCAACAGAATTTAAGGACAGCCTGGGAACATCTTTCTCACGCCACCTGCTTGCCTGCTGCCTTCCTCCTGCCACTGGGGAATTTGGGTACCCAGAAGCTACAGTAACATCACAAGCACAGCGAGGATATGCAACAGCTTGAAAAGGCAGTTATACGCTGCAGCATTGAGGAGTTGAACACTGCCCAAGAATCACACTGGTCATTGCTACCTGTTGCGGTAACCATCTTTAAGACATAGAAATCCCAAAGATACAGGAGCCCCAAAAAAGCAAGACTACATATACAACCTTGAAAGGTATCACCACAGGCAATACACAAGCATACTGGGGTATGGCCTTCCCTGGGAGTGGACTGTAAAGGGTGCAAATAATAGGCATTTCAGGTCTGAAACAGAACTGCAAAAGGAATGGCTGTTAGGTGCCAAGCTGAGTATTAGATACTTGGATTCTCCCCTCCCTTCCAAACATGGGATATGCAATATACTTCAAATGGTCATTTTGTTCACAAGTCAGATACTGTGCAAGTACAGCTGCAGAATAAGAAGGTATTTTAACACAAAAATATACCTTCTATGTAGTTTCGTGCATACTTTGGTATATTTTAAATAATACTCCGTCCTGTAGCTATTAGAAGGAGAGATACCATAGCTACCTGGCATAATTTTCACTTTTTATTCGTGTCTCTCCAAATACATGCCTTTTCATTCAAGATAACTGTACTACCATCACCCAGCATATTTACGGATGTGATGCTGAAAATATATTTAATCAAGGCAATATTACAAACTGCAGTGTCCAAGAACCCAAAGTGCCCTAGAGAACAGATTTTGTTTAGGCTTTACTATCTGACAGGGACACCCCTCTCCTAAAAAAATTATATCAGAAATACAGCAGATCCAACAGAATATTTTACACTGGCATTCCGCAGTATATGCATTCAATCGCTCCATTTCCCAGAAGATTCATTACAGTTACATTAGAAAGTCAAATCAGGCAATTCTGCAGTCTGGTGAAAGCTAGCATATGAAAGCAGGTTAATACAAAAGAATTTCATTTTAAATAGAGGACATTTAGGACTTTTAAAAGCAACATTATGATAAAAATTTCAGGGTGTTTGTTCTGGCTTCAGAGCATGCTTTTCAAGTCTTGTTTCAATGATGTAGCTGATTTTCTATGGTAAGAGGGAGGGGATTTTAGATCTCCAAGGTTTGCCATCTTAATTACCCTACTGTTTCCACACATTGCTAAGAATCACATTGCAGATACACTTCTCTAGTCAACAGCCACTGTACAGTTGGTATCAACTCCTAGCAGTAAAAATTCTGAATGCATTAGTTAACATTTACAGAGGTTGTGTATTACTCTAACAAATCACCAGGGATTGTATCAAGTACAAGATACAACCCATTTGAAGTTTTCCGCTTACCTTACAACAGAAGCATTATATATGACTATTCCCATTTACAACCTTGCCTCCATTCCAGCAAGTAAAATGCAAATAGATAATTAATTACTTACTGAACTAATAATGTAAGAACTGATTGACAGGATGAAGGAAAAAAAAGTTGTTCAAAGCAGTATTAGCTTAAGAGTACAAACTTAACTGAATGAAGACAACTAATTTTAGAGCAATTCTTTACTATAAGCAAGACACAAATAGACAAGCCATAGACACACAATTACAGGCAACACCCAAAAAACCACCAAAACCACAGAACACAAAAAGTAGTTGTCAATAGCATCAGCTATGACACCATTCAAGATGCACTTCATGTACCCCTGCCTAATGCAGTCAAACCATCTGGTGCATTACTGATGGTTATTACAATAAATGAAATTTGACATTTCACAGGAATTTATTAGATATTCTAGTTATACCCCATACTTACAAAGTGGAAGACCTACATGTGTTTCTGATTTTGCATCTTTTTAGAAAATATGCATTGTGTAGATAACTGAAGTGTCATGAAAAGGCAGCTGCATGTATTAGGAACTGTCATTCCTAAATAATATTTAGACCACATAAAAAGCATACTTTCATATGGAGGGGTTGGGGAAGGTAGCTCAGTCTCCTTTTCTCTTGCTTATGTACCAGCTCGTTACATTTGTATGACAGAGCAAGGTACGTGGACTTTGAATCATCTTGTGTCCTCTATAAGAGTTCTAAATCACTGACAAGACCCATTTCTTATTTTCTCTCATCCCATTTCACAATTTATTTTCTCACTCATCCCAACCAGGTAACAGGCCGGGGGGGGTGGGAGGCAGGGGGAACAACAAGAAAAAAAAAACAAAAACCATTGTCCTCCTCCCCTCCAAGTTATTTAAGTAGTCACCTTTTTTTCTTGCTTTCCATTTGCAGTATTATAGAAAACCTTCACATTAGGTTACCAAGACGGAAACAAACCCCAAGCTTTTACTCAAGTTTAATTCAAGAATATTGCTTACCGCTATCACTAGATAAATTTCTTGGTCAGACATATAATATTGTTTCTAACCATGCAGTTTATTATTTTTGCACTAATATTAACTGTGCTATTTGCATGCATTTGATTAGGTCTGTTACATTCACTATCTCAAATTATTCAGAGACAAACTACAGTCCCAGAAGTACTCAGAATCCAGCACATTTACCTGTTATCTTAAGGGGGAGGGTGTGGTGCGTACACACGTGTGTGGAAAGTCAAGACTCACAACTTTTCACATCAGTCTCCACCTGATCTTAATAGAAGTAAAATACCATCAACTAATACACTGGCCTACCAGAAGTAACTAGGCTGACGTTTCTGGCCCTCATATTGCAAAGCCATCAAATTGCACAGTTTATTATTACTGAGATGCTTGTACAACCTAGGAAAATGTAATGGAAAGCATTTTATGTCAGCCGCTTCACAGTGTCAAGCAGGTATACAAAAAAAAAAAAAAAAAACCGGCAAATTAATATTAATCTGGCACATGAGAAAGTCTGAAAAAACAAGGGTTATCCTCTTTCCCAACCTCTGATGGAAATGACAAGAATTTAAGCACCAGAGACCACTTTTTTTGTTTGTTTGTGTTACCCTCTACTAAACGAAATGCTACTGAAATTCAACATTATTTTTTTATAGCCTTTTGCCCCATTTGAAAGGCTGAGATCACAAGTAGGGACAATACAGATACAGGGTCATGTGACTTCTAAACAGAGATTTGAAAATGAACTCACATCTTTGTTACAGCACTATGGTAGGAACCCACACAACAAGGCTTCATGCAGCTTTTCTACATGTCTATGCAAGATAACACTCTACCTCAGAAATATATACACTGCAGTCAAACTAAGAACAGTGTTTCGCTTTAATTTCTCACATCTTGACTCCAGAGCTGTACAAAAAAGTTATTAAAATTAATTCAAACTATCACAACACTGTCTTTTTTATTACTTGTAATATTCCCCCTAAAACATTAGTCTCCTTGGCTGAACCAGCATGTCTTTTTCAAAGTTGCCTTTGAAGATCACAAACTCTCCAACATAAAAAGTGAAACATGCAATCATGTTAATTTGACAAGGTAAAGCGGGGGGGGGGAGGAAATCACTTTGGCACAGTATTTCTGAAACTCAAGCTATTCTTTCATTTTAAAGAAAAACAACGAAGAAGCATTTTTCTTTCCTGGTTCCCACTAAAGAATTGTAACAAAGTAATTGATGTAACAAATGCTTTTGGTACTCCAAGCATTTTAAAAACAAAACAATAAAGTATCAAACTTTGCACGTGACCCAAGTAAAAACTTCCCATCTTAAACAGAATTAGTAGGTTAGAATAAGTTGCTAAAGCGTAAACACCACTAGCAATCCAGTGAATACTCATTTTTCCTTGTTTGCATAGTAAACACCATATAATAATATGGTTATATCATATATATTATAATAAAGCAAAATATATATAAGCATATATATATATACACACACACATATATGAAGGAGGCAAGAGCATGAGCACACGTGTTTTACAAACAAGAAATTCAAGCTGGAATGTCTCACTCTTCCTTCTGAAGTTTAAGTGAGCTCTGTGCCTAGCCAAAGCACCATATTATCCAGAATTATTTTGTCAAAAGCATAAAGAGAGCAGCCACACATTTCAAGGTTTTGTACCCCAAAAAAAAATATTCAAGAACTTCATGAGTTCTCAGAAGTATCATAGTTTTCCAGTATTCAAATACAGTTTATGCTAACGCTTCATGCATGTGAATGTTATATTCCTGTATCACTTGTTACTCTCTCATCTCCTTTCCATCGGGTAAAACGGGTACTGCACTTGAAAGATTCAGAATAGCCCATTTCTCACTACTCCCATGTACCACTGTGTTATTACTAAGTAATCCATGTTACTATTACTGTTCCTAAATTTTTATGTATACTTTTGCAGTCCATAAGAGGCTCTAGATTACAGAGTTCTAGTATAGTATGTCTGCAGTGTCGATCAGCACTTTGAGAATCCCGTATTTTTCAGAGTCATTCCGTGGGAGAAACTAAATGTCAAAATTCAAGCATAAGAAAGATGCTAGTACATAATCGTGTTTGAAGTTATTTTTTACAGAGGTATTCCCTTTGAAATCGGAAGTCCCACCTCTCTGTGTATGTTAAGCTTTCTTCAGGACAGACATTCACGTTTTATAGACACACAAAAACAACACACACCAAGTCTGAAGTCACAAAATAAATACATAAACAGAAATTCTTTGATTACTATGACTGCTGACTCCCCGATGCTTGTTCAAATACTGAATACTCAACTCTTACAAAAGGAACCATTTACAGAAGTGGCAGCTAACCTCCTCTTCATAATTACTCATTCAATTTTTAAAAAGCATGTTCCTCTCCCTTACAGTTATAGAATTATTTCAAAAGCATGAACCCATTAAACATTTGCCTCAGTCTGCCCTCAACAGCAGCCTCAAGAAATAAAAATTCTCATTCGTTTCAACAGAGGCCCTATTGATTCTGCTGTCACAGAGTATGACTATTTTCTCCTCATGCTACTTCAGAACAGAGTATCCTGTCATGGAACTATACGTTTATTTCCTTTCCTGTCTCTTTACAGAAGCTTTGTAGCACTGCTGTCTCACAGCCCACCACTCTTCTCTATCCCAGCAGACAGCTTTCAGCAGTCAAGGTGCAGGTAAGCCTACTGCACGCACACTAATACACAGAGAGTTCATCCAAAACAAGCAACAATGGGTGGGCTTCAATCCACAGGTGTTCATACCCAAAAGGGGGGGTGGGCACCAAAACTCTCTTCACTACCGTATATACTGTTTTGACACTATCCAGTAAGAACACCCAAGAGTCTAGGAGCCAGCTGGAGATGAAACCACTCACTGCATCACACAAATGCTTATGGTTCTTTAGAAAAAACAATGTCAGAAGACTTATTACTGGCAATTCTGTAAATGGGAAAGTCTCCAGGCACAATACTTGGCTGTCACTGTAAAGCTGCCAAGTTTTATTAGAAATGGGGAATATTCTGTCCCTTGAATGTGAATGATCTGATCCTGCAAGTTAAGTCAAGCACAATTTCTATTTCCAATGATGCAGTCAGCTGATGAACTCACATCATGGTTACAGGAGCTTAAGAACAGCTGTTTAGGAAAGCCAGTACTACTTATAACAACTGGATGTAACTAAAGGTGTCCTGTACTCAGCTCCAGTACACAAAGATTGTGACTGTCTAGTTCCTAACACATCATTCCACCATGTTTCCCAGGAAGCAAGCCACAACCCCCACCAAACCCCACCCCACCCACCCCCTAAAAAAAAAGTACTTTATGAGCAACAAAATCAAGCCCCTTCCGGTAGAATTTTTACTCTTATTAGAGAAGGGAGGTTCTTTTAGGGCAAGATCACAACTAAGTCTTTCCTTTTTTCCCTCCAGAGATACCTGTGATATTCTCCCCTCCCCCCAAAAAAATCCTCTAAAAACAAACAAGCTATGCTCAACACACAGATAAGATCTTGAATTTCTACAAACAAGTTCACCATTAATCAAATGTTGTGCTCTCTCCTTCATACCTCTCAAACATAACTAGTCAGCCCAGTTAGAGACATATGAAGACAAGCTAAACAGATACACCTGCTACTGCAGAAAACCAGACCATGAAGGCAAGATTAAAAACTGCACTCAGCACAAGTAATTCTCTCTCCACTCAGAATTAAAAAAATAAATTGATTACTCTCTAAGAAGAAGAGGATTTACGTTTTTGGGTTCCATATCTCCCCAGTTACTCCAAAAACCACCACTGGTTATATCTTATTGCTCTATCGTTTCTTGATAGACCCAAGTTCACCACAGAGGCTGAATTTCCAGTTTAAGTGCTACCTTTGATTTCTGACAATATTTAAAGTACTTCACATTGTTCTTTATCAAGAAGAGATATTACTTTGGTTTTTTATGTGAAACATTACATCGCACACTCAGCTTCTACTTTTGATAGTTTACCACACACAAGTATTTACTCATCATTCTACATTGCAAACTAACAAACTATGAAAGGGAAATTGCAGGAAGAGACCAGGAAGCCTGTATCAAATGAAAACCAGAAGCCAGCTATATGATAGGCACTTTTTGTACAAACTGCTTGTGAAAGAGCAAACAAACTAAGCAGAAAGATCAACAGTCACAATTCAGAAGAGATTCCTTTGCTGAGTGGGCTTTTCAGAGCTTGACATTGAAGAGCAAGAATTATTATTCGTTTCTACAAAAATCAAGCAAGTTTTTATAACTACAGGTTTACAGGGCAGCCACTGGATATCACTACAGATGTTTAGATCTGCATCCCACCTCATTGGTACAGCCCAGCCAGGTAGATAAACCACTACAAAATCAAAAAGACCATTTTCAGTATTGATCTTAATTTGGCCTCTAAAAGACTAACTATCCAACAAACCTTAAAGGCAACTTAAGCAAACCCCAACTTTAGTCCTCTTTTCAGGTTCTCTCCAGTATCTACTTTCCCCATTGTAACATATAAGGCATACAAGGAGAAGTACAACAGGGAAAATTTTTCACAACAGCAACAATTTCTTGAAGCACTCAGTTCAATGTTGTCATCAAGTTAGAATAAGCTAAAAACACACAGAATGAGTGACCAGACTTACTGATCAGAAAACCTGCTCCGAGTGCTACTTCAATTTGCATGTCATTTTTAACCCTATAAATTATGTAGTACAGTGCTTCCAACTCACCAGAAGCCTCTCCAAAAGGGCTTCTCACCAGAAGGGTTTGTCAAGTTTTGGAACAGGCTGTCGAGGAAAGTGGTGGACTCACCATCCCTGGAGGTACATAAAAGACATGCAGATGTGGTACTTAGGGACGTGGTTTAGTGGCAGACTTGGCGGTGTTGGGTTAACAGTTGGACTCTGATCTTAAAAGTCTTTTCCAACCTAAACAGTTCTATGATTCTATGTCCTGAGCACCTTAGAAAGCTTGAACCTTTAACTATCCACTGAGAGATAAAGCTGCAAACACAGAGGTGCATATATACAAGAGAGGCATATAATACATCAGAAGAGAAAGCACTGCAGTTTCCATCGTGTCATCTTAGCTTGTCTTTGTTCAGCCTGGGGTTGACAACTTGAGTAGTCTATTTGCTACAGTACTGCCTTTAAAAAAAAAAAAAAAAAAAAAAGAAAATCCACATCAAGGCAATTCAACTTACAGAAATTAAAAAAAAATATCAGTTTGCTAATATTTGGGTTGGTATGGAACACTCCTGAAACATTTCCCACTGATTTAATTTCCACCGCAATAAGGACTAAATAGACATCAGAATTTAGCAGACTATTTTACAGAGGTTACAGTTAGACCTAAAAACATTTTTAGTGATGCTTCTCCAATGCCACTTTAGTTATAACAGTACAGTGCCACACTTGGCTCACTGAAACCCAGAGTCTGTTAAGTGCTGTGAAATTTCAGTTTCTTTGATAGTAAGGAAAGAGCATTTAATGAATCTACTTCATTAATACAAGTTAGCTTATAGATGCAAGATATTTGGGGATGGGCTAAGCTAATTCCAAGACCTACACGAAGCTGCTTAGTCTCAGAATCCAACAGTGACAAAGCAAGAACTCTTTGTGACCTTGCTGCTACTGAGAGACAGACAACTTGTACACCCTGCGAGAGCTGAATTGTTTTCTGTAGTAGGTAGCTCACTGTCCTACTGAATTCAAATGTTTCCAGTCATATCAGAATATTCTGACAGGCTTACAAATCTCCTCTTAACCTCTCTACTTTCCTAATTCTCAGAAGAACTTTTTTTCCACTATCCTCAACAGTTCCAGTGGTATATAACTCACACTTGAGAGCTAACATATGGTTCAAACAAACATCAGATTATTGCGTGGTTTTCATACCAGGCCTCATAACCCCTGGGTTCCTAACATCTGTCTTTCATTTGTGATATAATTACACATTTATTTTCCATTTTACCAGTTTAATTTCATATATTGATTATTTGATCTTGAATATGATTTTGCTGCAGCCAAGGGACATCATGCTCTAACTGATATGAACATATTTCATTTGAGCTTACAAAGTTCTGCAGTATTCTTGCTCGCAAACAGATTCACCCATGCATAGAAGAAACTTGCTCATGCAGGTTTTTCCCCTGAACTACGAACTATTAATACTTCATAAAAATCTAGTGGAAAGATTACAGAAGCTTGACCAGTTCTTCTATAAAAACTCAAAAAAACAACTCCAAAAGCTTTAAGAGTGTACTGGAAGGTGAAGGGGAAGAAAGAGGTATCAATATTTAATCTACTGCTAAAAATATAGCACCAAAGCTGCATCTGGGTGGCATGATGTTGCAGCTGGTTCCATTTTCATGTTCTTACATTAAGAAACCAGATTTTCCTTTTGCATTATGTATTAAATAGTACATATTTTAGACTCTCAGAATATAATCTCTAAGCCTTGCTAAGCCTTTATAATTGAAAAAATTGCATTTAGCATTTTACTGGCTAGACATGCATGAAATACTGAATTCAAAGACAGAGCTGGTGTTAATTTCTTGACAGTGTTAATTTCTGATATATACCCCTTCTCCAACTCACTACGTCTGGAAAACAGAGTGATCAGTGTAACTAATATGCCTAACTTAAAGCATGCTTGCATTCTTCACGTTTGAGCAAACAAAGTTCAGACACTCTACCCACACAAATTCCTTCACTGAGAAAACTGCCACCACGTGGTGACTAGCTATCATGTATCTATGACCCATCTGTAAGAACACTAAAAACCCCCAAGAAGTTATGTTTCAAAACAGAGTGATGCATTTGCCCGTTCTGCAATGAAGATGTGGTTTTGCAGTTGCTACAGACAGGAATTGTGTTTTCACAGTTCAAAGCAGAACATTAGGAATAGTCACTGCTTTGTAAGCTTTTGAATTAAACTTAAAATCTCTCAATACGTGACCTCTAAATACAGCCATGTCACACAAAAAGTGTAAACTCAGTAAGCTGAGCACATGTTTACACTGACAACATAATGCAGCCATCATTACAGGGCAGAAGGAAAGCTAGATGAAGATGAATTGGACATATTGTTAACAATACACTTTTGGCAACTAAAGAACAATTAAGATTAGAATTCTTAATCATCTGAAACATCTCCAAATTTGAGATAAGCATATTAGCATGTGGAAGAGTTAGTGATACTGTCAAGTTCAGTTTGAAACAACCAGCTTTAACATTAGTGTTACACAATGCTGGCGCAAGTCTGCTATGATGCACTCACTCAAACTATTTGCGTACAGATAGATCTCCTTTTCCCCCAGCTCACACAAATTCAAAGAACTAAAAGGGAAGTTCTTGTTAAAAACAGGAAAGAAAAACATTTCTTAGAATATATACAGAGCAGAAAAGTGCAATATATTTCCGTAGCATCACAGGATGCGCCAGAAAGTGGTTTTACTATATCCATTAACATGTCACTCTGTACACAAAGTTTCATCACATAGATTACCTTTCAAAACAACAGGTCACATTTCTACAGCATATCTGCACATAATCAGACAACGCCAAAGTTTGTCGTATCATCTCCTGTATTTGTTTTTCCTTGTTGCAGCTAAAATACATGCAACTGTAGCTAGAAGCTCTACAACCTGCCTGGTACCCATTATTAAAAGCTAAACAGATGTTTACTCAAACTGTAACATCATTGTTTGTAAAGCATATAGGAACTGTTTATATCGGCACAGAATGGATGCCATTCACTTATACTGCTCTAGGATGAATCAGAAAGTGTAACAATGAAAGGCATTCAAGCACAACAAAACTTGCTAATGGATTTTAGTAACAGCAGAGACACCCACTGTATTCTTCATTACTGCTGCAAAGTATTTCAGTTAGTTCTAAATAGATCTGAATGCATACAATCATACAAGCACTGTACTTCAACACATTAGCTAAGCACAGGATTCTTTCAACACCCTTCCTATACTGACTGACCGATACAGCAAGGCTTTACAAGGCCACTGTAATGGAAGCTATCTTCTCCAGAACCTGCTCATCTGTTCCTTACACTCATTTGTGCCCTCCATGCTTCAAGTGGTTTTCATTCTTTAATAAAATACTTTTCTGGTCACACCATTAAGTCTATCACCAAAGTAACAGCACAGAAACACTGAAAAAAAACCCTATTCTTCCACTCAACATTTCTAAACAACTAAACTAAACATCACATTGAAAAAATAATAAAAAAAGAGACAATTATTCAAAAAATACAGCTTGGTTTTGTTAGCTAGTGTAAATTTTAAAATTCCGATGCTTGCATTTTACTTGTCTGCCATTACTTGCAAATTGAAGCTATGAACAAATGCTGTGTAGGCAACAAATAATTCTACTAACATGCCAACAATCACTTTAATCTCTTCCATTTAACAACTCATGAACCTTTTATGAACATAATCTTCTAGAAGGTAACTGGTATTACAAGATAATCCCAGTACAAGTTTAATTAAAAATACAAACTACATATAGCTCCATGCTTACTAACTCTTTCATGCTGAAAAAGCAAGAGTGGCTATTATTAATAGCTCTGTTGATCTGGCAAACTGACATGCATAGAAACAAGCTAAAGAAGCATTCAACAGACCATGTCACACTGGAAAAAAAAAATAGTTTTTACAAATTTGCCTTAGCATAAGCATTAAAAAAAACCATTTAAAATAACTTAACCAAAGCATGCCTGCAGAGTTATGGATCCTACTCTAATTTTAAAGAAAATCCAGTACGAGATTATATATTGTTACAGGCTACAGTGGAATTAATCTAAAAAAAAATTTTAAAGCCATTTTCCTTCAAGAAACATAGAATTTGAATTACTTAGCTGTCAGATGGAAGTCAACATAGGTTTCCTTTGAGTTTTGAATGCCAAGAGTCATATTTGACTGGACATAAAATACATTTGCTATTTTAAAACATACCTCATGTAATCATTTAACCAGAGCCCTGTAATTCAAACTGGTGAGCTCTTTTCACATTAAAAAGCTAATCAGAAGACAGGTCTTTACAGTTCTGTTTAAGTGTTGGCTTGCTTCCATAAATACACGTTGCACTCCCAAGCTCCCCTAGTAATCATCTCCACAGTCCTTTCCCTTACTTCTAAACCCAACTAGAAATATTTCAAACTGCCTGAAACCCTCCAGAAAGCTTTTTCTGCTTACCTTTACCACAGCCACTGCCTCATACCTGTGGCAAGCAATAATTAGTCCAGTTAGGTCAATACTGACCACACAACGGGCACTCAACAGGCTATGCATGTATCCATCTCTCTGCCACTCTGACCAAGAATAGTGAAGTCTAAAGTTTTACTGTACCATTTTACACGGTGCTTACAATCAAACCTGTCACCAATTCAGAAGTGGCATCTAACTGCATCCCAAATCTGAACCAATTTCTCACCTCAAAGACTGCAGACGCGTAATTTTGAGCTTTATAGTTATTCAAACTCACAAAATAAATTCCCTTTAACATATAAAATTAAATACATCTATAATGAACTATCCTGACACACACAGAATGAAGTGATGTGTAGGTGAGCTGTGACATTCTTCTTGTGGAGAAGCACATGCTACAAACCAGTTTTTCATACAATCTCCTTTTGGATTAGACTATGCCGTGATGAAAGGCACTGGATGGGCTCTTTTCACACTGAAAAAACAGCAAGAAATCCCATGCTGGGGTGGGGGGGGAATATGCACAAGCAAGCAAAATTAAACCTTGTAATCTCATGCAGATTTCTTTAAACATGTTTCAGTTATGACACTTCACTGAGAACAAAATGCATAGCAAATAGTTTTGCCTCCTACAAGACAGCATCAAATTTTAGACACAGCCGAATGAGTTACCACTACAGAGAAATGTGGGTTTCCTCAAGCTCAGGATCGTCAGAAAAGCAAGACTATACAAAGCCTTTGTCTCTTCAGGAATATGCTCAACTAATCATAACCAACAAATGTGAATCAGATGGATATCCAGCTCCTAGAAGGATCGGGGAGGGGTGCTACTGCTCATAGGAAGTACTTTCACATTTTGAAACCAGCTCTGTTAGATGTTGCACTGTAATAGCATAAAGCAGCTCCCTCCTCTTCAATCATCTGATGCATTTCATTACCCAGGGCTACCCCCAAATGTCAAGACTTTCTGCACATCTTTTCTCTCTAAGCAGTTTCTCACCAACATGAAAAGCTTCTGCAGTGTTCAGTCCCCACAGTAGTAAAGGTGTGTTTTAATACCAGTGTTTTTTAAAATAGAAAAAGAATTGTGCTTTGCTATAGAGACAACACTTACAGCCCACCCTGACAGCCAACTTATCTACAGCCCAAATTCATAGCTAATAGTCACTGGAGCAAGCATATCAGCCACGTACTACACTCTGCAAGTTCATTCTGACAAATACTTAACATCTGCAGTCTTTCGAAATGTAAGACATTTTTCCACAGCTACAGAAGTCAGACTGTGCTATGGATGACTGGCCCCTAAGGTCCTATTTCTGCAAGTAGGAACTGATGACCTGAGAACTGTTAACATCAAGGAACTAAGCAGGCAACAATCTCAAAGGGATGCTTAAGTGATGCTACCCAAATAGGTTCTTCCCACATAAAAATACACTGCTTCCAAAATTTAAAATACTTTTTAGGACTAAGGCATTTGCCTCAACTTAAACACTGAGGACAAGGGCTCTGCTGCTACAGTGAAGCAGTACTTTTAAGATACCTTAAGTCTGGTCTTTCTGTATTGTCATAGTGCGGAGAATGAACACAGTGGACATGGTCTTCATTTTCTCTCAAAAAACCTCCAAACAAATGCGCAGGGAAAAAAAAAAAAAAAGTCAGTCACATACAACAACTCATGTATACTCATACACATGCCTAACTACTTTCAGAAAAGAAGGAGAAGGAAACCCTCTTCCCTCCAGCCATGCTCCCCAGTAACTGTTTCTACAACATCAAGTTTTATTTTAAAGTGTAAAAAATATTCTGGTTTTAGTCATGAGACCAGCTCACTACAGCCACCACCTCTTCTAATCGCAGACTAGACAGAAAGGCTACACAAGCTCCCAAACACATCCAGCCACACAGAGAATAGACCTGGTTGGACTTCAAACAGACACTTAAGATCACAGAAGGATCAGTCTGTTTTCTGCACTGCAAGTATTAATCTCTTCTGCCTAATTTTCTTCTGTGGAGCCCTTCCTTCTCACCTGGGGGCAGGGGAGGAAAGGAAGCTACAGAGAATACGAAATTTACTTTTCACATACCTACTGAACCACAGACTGTTTGTAAAGAACCATATTTAAATGAGGTTCAAATTATGTTCCTAATGAACTAGATTCTAAAGACCATATTTTTATTAAAAGCAAACGTACATAGGAAATAACCTTCTGGCTTTCCTTAGCTTACTAATGTGTGACACCACCTTTTTCCATCTTGGAAGGCTCATTCAACATCTGTACCTTCACATTTGTACACCTGAAAGCAAAATCCCAATTTTGTTCACTTTCAGGAGGTAGCGAGAATATTACTCAATGTATTTCCAGTATTGATTCAGACTCACTCTCTGAATAAACAAATTGGCTATTAGTAACAAGCGGGAGACTAACCATAGGAGCTCTCCATTAGTAATACCCAGAGACATCCTGCTATTACAAAGCAGAAAGGCATATGCTTTCTGCTAAAAGCACATATAAGTAAACAGGGGAGTAAGAAGTTAGACTAACTCCTACAAAGCTTGTTTTAAAAGGTAAACTGTATTCAGGACAGGAACTGTAGCACAGAACAGTTCTTAGAACCATTGAAAATAGCAAGCTAGAAATTTATTCTAAAACTTTAACATGAAAATTCAGTGTAATTCCAATTTGGCAGCTATCAGAACAGGCATTTAAAAAAACAGTAATAATCTGTTCAATACTGAAGAACCAGGTATTTTCTACAGCTGTGTATCAGAAGATCCTTTACTACTTTGAAATAGACAAGTAATATCAAATAGATGTTAATGATACGTCAAGACACAAATCAACATAGGCAAAGCTACGACAGAAAGCTGCAATCAGTTTGACTTTGAAGTAAAAGAACAGCAACCATGTCTTAAATTAAAAGATACAGTGAGAAAGTAATGATCTACAATCACAAAGAACAGAGCTCACCGGCACCTTACCACCTAATATATATCTCAATCTCCAGAAATCAATATAAGGATGAAAAAAAAAGCCACCACCAAAACAACAGCCATACTTTTAAAGTCACCTTATCTTCCTGTTATGTTCCAGCAGGGAAAAAAAAAAAAAATAAAAATCAGGAACATGGTAAAATAGCAAAAGACCTTCATTCATCACTGGAGGAGAAAAGGTGCAAGTACCTACAATAAAGCCAAAAGAGAGCTGCTCAAATTACGTTTTTGAAATGTAGTAATTTTTGAACAAGTAGAACAGGTTCCTGAGAGCTTTACCTATAATTCCTGTAACCTACTAATGAGCACAAATTGTCTTTTAAAAAAATTTAGCTATTTCACCATCATTGCAAAGAAGAAACATAATGTATAACTAAGTTAACATACGTTTTCAGATTAGCAAGGTATTAGCAAGAAAAACACAACAGAAATGACTTGTTCAGCTAGAAGCCAAGCAACAAAGTTGTGGGGTTTTTTTAAGTGCCTGGAGCAAAATCCAGATTTTGTGATACCAACAACATCTAAATTCTTGTTATGGATTAACAACATGCAATCTTTCCAGTCTCTCTTGTTGTCTACTTGTAGCATAACTCTATCATCTTCAGAAATTAAATACTACCCAATTAAAATATCTTTAGGATTTAATACAGGAAACATGCTTCATTTCAAACAGAATGTCATAAACAAGTGGCCTCATTCATTAATAACCCCTCCCAGCCTTTGTTTCTATTCAAGAATATCTAACATGCATTAGAGCCTCAGAAAAGTCCCAGCAAGGAAAAGTGTGAGTATTACTTATCAGGACTCAGAAGACCTCACTAAACATACATAAAAGTAATTACTTTCCACATCTTACTAAACTTGTACTTTGGGACAAAGGCTATGGAAGTAGTTATTTGATGAATAATTACTGTAGGGAAGAGAACAGGGCTTATTAATTGAAGCAAGCCTACATGGAGAGAAGTGACATACAATGAGAATGCAAGTGGAGCCAGTTTCATTTTTCATATATTACAGACATGGAAAGAGAAACACGCAGTTAAACAATAACATTCAACAATAAAAGACTAAGTCTATTCAGCATGAAGAGAAGCAGGAAATAAGAATCAAATTACTTTTTCCAACCAGAAGAATGAGCAGATATACTGTTTACAGAACTGTGTTTAACAAGGCCAGCCCTGGAAGATTAGCTATGATAGTAACAGAGTCTCATGGAAAAAAGAAACACATCCTCACACACTCACATTAACCACCAAAAAAAAAAAAAGTAACAGCAGGCAGAATCCCAAAGCCAAAGTCTGCAGTAGGGAAACTAGCATAATTATGAAATAAATAAATAAATATAGATATAGATATAGATATAAGCAGAGGTACAAAAAAAATATATTACAAGCCACATATACTTCTACTGACCTGCTAAAGGGCATCCGAGATGTACCAAGATGTCACTGATAATTCTAGCCCTTCCTACAAATTACAATAAAAATATATCTGAAGACTACTAGACTATATGCACCACTTTTGACCTTCTGCAGTCCTACAATATCTCAAAACTTGGATGAAGACGTTCAAACAGCAACCAGGACTGTTTCAGCAGGTCAGACTAGAACCTTGGATTCTGCCTAAGTTTTCTTTCAAGAGTATACATTAAAAATCAACTTGGCCCTTTTTTAATCCCAGTATTATTCAGATTTTCATCCAGAAGCATGCACTGCAACCTCACACACATAGACTAAGAGACTGCCTACAAACAGAGAAGCTCTAAATCCATATTCCCTTTATTCAGACATTAAGCTGCTTTATTTGCACCTCTGTCTTAGGAGAACTACTTTCATTACCATACTCCATCCATGTTTGTGCACATTCACCTTCATGGAGTTAGCCACATTTGCTCCTTTTCACTCAATTCCTCTGTTGTAAAGGCTAACCTCTGAAACAATACCCTACTCTAGCTTTTGCCAGCCAATACAAGACCAGCCTTAAACTGCTTTCCTACTGTCACAATCTGAAAACCTTCCATAGCTTCTGCTGAATTCAATCAAATTACACATTAGTGAATATAAAATTTACCATGGAAACTGCATCACAGAAACCACAGTGAACAAGAAAGAGGGAGGAGGTCTCCCTGACTAACCACAGATATAAGGGGCAAATGACCGCAAGTTCTCAAAAAAGAAAATAAAATGGGGTTTACTTCACTAAAAACATGCCCATTTCAACTGTGTTCCCAGTTACAGCAAATAAACTTGAGTGTGCATGTGATAATAATAAACGTGTAGTTTAAATTTTACAAGTAAAATACATTAGAAATGAAATGCACAGCCCAAACCAGTCTTAAGGTAAGCCAGTTTATTTCCTGATGCCTTACTAGCGGGGCATTTGACACTCAGAAATCTTTACATGTATAGACACCTTTAAGTTCATTCTATCATTGGGTAAAGTTTCTTAAGGGTTCACATTAGAAGGTAAGTAGTGTAATTCAGTGGCTTAAGGAGCAGTCAGAGGAAGGTCTATTAAGTTTTGTGAAACTGAACGACCTTGAAGACAGAAATTAGATTTCCTGCATCTCACTTCCAGTTTGTAAAAATGAGGATTAAGTGTTTAAATCTCCCACACTGACCTCGTTAGAAGATCTCTAATGGAGATATTGCATTCCTTTTCATTCAGCATGTACCACCCTGGCACAGAAATCAGGTACCAGAAGAACACACAACTACTGTTAAATCGTGTGCGTTCTGTTCACCTAAAGAACCTGTGCTCTTTCCCATGTTTAAATTTACTAAGAAAAGGAGCGAGGCAAAGCTTTCTTTGCAGAATCTTGTCAGACACTGGGCCTTAACTAGGTAAATTTTAAGTAATTTCACCAATAAGTTTACACTTCTACTTCCATACTTTAAAGTTGTGTTCATATTTTGATTCTAGATCATACTGAAGTATGAGCACAGTGAAGCTGATACACCTGAACAAGAGGTGAAGTACCTGCATTAAAGCTACTGCAGACAGAGGGGATTGGAAAACAAGTTGAAGAAGAACTAAAGGAACACAGGTAGAATTCCAAAAGACAGGTTAAGTTGTTTTTGTGAGCAAGAAAAACTTGGAAAGAACAGTTCTGCACCACTATTTAAAAAAAAAAAAAAAAAAAAAAGGCCACAAAACAAACCAAGCACAACAAAACAAAAAAGCCACACACAGAGTGGAAGGTTTAAGAGAAAAGCAGCTCCAATCAACTCAAGGTTTTCCAAGCTCAGAGCCACTCTTCAGTTACAGGCATAGGAAAAAGCATTTGATACGTATGTCCACCCTATCACCATGAAGCATTTGCTGTGAAGAACCTACCCACTTGTCAAGTGCTTTTTCTTAATTCAGAACAAATCTGAAGGTCTGAAGTGCCTAGGCACCATGATTTTTTACTGGGTGTAATTTCTTGGAGAAACACAACCCTTAGAGCACTAGAATTCTATGATGTACCATCACTTTCTTTTTTCATTTTCATGACACTTTTCATATTAACATGCATGAACGAATGAAGACTTCAAGGAAAATATAAAGAGGTATTTCAGCATCAACACCATGTGTTCGAGTCCCTTGTGGTTGTTTGTACCAGCAGACTACTGTCATATACACACATTCAAGAGGATTCATAATCCTTAAGCTTATATATATAACTAATATTTAGCACAAACCTTCTGATCCCCTAACATCCTATAATACACAATTAATTACTGACTGACCTCGCCATTTTTCTTTAACCAGGGAATAAACTGGTTGCCAAACAGCAAACTTTGACAGAAACCACCATATTCCATTTTAACTCCCTATTCCTCCACAGGAATACACTCACGTCTCTATCCTGCTTTACACAGCAATGCAACCACATAATTATCATGAGCACTCAGGTTTAAAGTGAAGTACAGTCTTACAGCTCCCACCAGACCATAGTGATTTCAGTAGCCTATAGAAAGGACCTATCTCTGGCATCACCAGCCTGACTCAATGCCGTAGCTGCAACTCTAGAAGTCACTACACATTTTAGCTCTCCCATAGTCTATGCATGCTTAGAACTGTTTCTCACTTAAAGGAAACTGAAAACCTCTCTTCACTACAGCTTCTATTGCCAACATTACAAATATCTTTTGTTAAAACTTAAGATACTGGCTAAAGCAAAACAAGCATGAGTAGTACTTCACAAAGTGCTGACTCAAGGTATATGCACACAGAAGAGGTCCCATGAGTCACAGCCACTTTGTGTTAAGTGCCCAGAGCCATTTACTAAAGGACAGAAGTAAACAGGGCTGCCTGAAGTTACCTGTCCTTCAAGGAAGGAAAATCAACATGTCACACAAGCTGTCATTGAGAGTGAACTCCTGCTGTATATCTAACACAAAAGTTACACCGCAACTTACCCTACACTAACTCATTCATGTACCCCTACCTTGTGTTAGACACCAATACATACATGCACAGGTTATGTGCATGATCAAAAGTCCCCCCCTGCCGTCAGGCAGATTCCCCCATCCATTCCCCTACATGCATACAGACTACCATGATTCCATGTACAGAAATCTGACTGTAGGATCAAGAGATTAACATATAGTATCTGCCTCAGAATTTAATATATAACACTTGCAAAATATCAGAGATCAAGTAAGATCTATAATTTCTTAGTCCCCTAAAATCAATTAGGCTTACTCTATATAAGGATTCATTTGTTGGAGAACTGCTATAAACACACAGACACACCAAGAGCCATGTCAAACCAAACAAAAGCTTGGTTTTCTAAAATTTTAACAGTGATTTCTCACTCGTAAGAAATCCTGCTTCTTAATGTTTCATTCATTTGTAGCACAACATATCAACAAAAATGTTCCCTGTATGTATTTTAACCAACAGTTGTATGAGATGCCTGCTCCCAGCCAACTGATCACTAAGAATACTTCCAAACAGCTCCAAAAAAAAAGGAAGGAAGATCTGCAGGAAGATGGGCCAAGTGCCCAAGAACTTGTCTGTTTCCACCCCAAAATAGTTGGCCATATGAAAAAGATGAACAAAGGAGAAATTGTTCCTCACGCAGACAGAAATATTTATTAGTGCTAGATGACAGAACTTTCTTTAACCTGGTTTCTCAGAGAAAAACTTCCCCAATTCACTTCACTTCCCCCTGTCCCCCCCTCCCCAATTCCCTTATCCTCTCATTTCATGCCAGTAACTTCTGGTGCATGATGAATTTCAAACCAGCCTGCCACAACAGTCATCCCAGCAATAACCAACATTCCTGAAAGTTTTGTGTAAACCAGCAGATGGATAGGAAAAAAACTCTGTAATTAATTACATCCCCACTAAGGCACAGCCAGACAGAAACCAGCATTCTAAGTTTTGCTTGGCAGCCAGCTAGTCCATAGGCCCATCCATGCTACTTGCTCGTTCAACTGTTATGAAGGACAGGGCAGAGGGAATCCACTGGCAACAGGGGTGAGGGAGGCAAAATTCAGGATTTACAAGCTCTTGTTTCCTCGGAAGAACTACTAGAACATAATGCTTCATTAGTACTGCTGGTCATTAAAATAAATTTACACTACAGCCTTCATCACATGCACTATGAAAAGACCACATAACATCTACCACTATAAGACAGAAATTCTGACACATATTTGAAATTGACTTAGTATCAGGGATTAATAATACCATGATTTTTTAAAATATAGATAAGTAGACTAAATACACAGATCAATAACTAAGACCTCAAAATTAACAAGCACTCATCTCGAATTGTAAAATAGTGAACTAGCCTCTCATTCATGTTCTGTAGGAAGAACAAAAGACAACCTACACATTCAAAGAACTACCCATTTTTCAGTAACCCAATCATAAAAATTTACTTTTTAATCTATCAAATTATGCAATACCTACAATGATCTACATTTTCAGAGTTGCACTTTTTACAGAATTAAGATGCCAAATACAAATGCAGTCCTTTGTGCCTAAAATTGAGAAACACCAATCAGCTCTGATACAGTGCATTTTATGCATGCATGTCTAAGAATTTCACAAAATAAGGCTACCATTATCCCCATCAGGCATAGAGGGAAAACCGATGACTGTATCCAAGCTAGTTTCACTGTGCTCTAGGTCAGCTTATGATTCCGGATGCTCAGTGACCTAAACAGACATATGTATTAAAAAAAGCACTAACTAACACCTATTGGAACAGGCACAGTCAGGCAAAATATTTTTGATCTGTTTGGGTTTTTTTAGTCACTTACAGCCATTTCTTGCCCCAGTAGACTTCTAAATCAAAAGGAGCCAGCACAGTATTCATATCTTGTTTGCTCCTTTGTTCATACATCAGCCTCTCTGAAAAGAGCAGTTGGGCACAGCTACCAACATTATAAAAGCTTGTGTAAAATGCTGCTGGCAAACTAACATAAAGAGCACAATACCGCATTGTAGATCCTGCTCCCTAACACCTCCTATCACTCCAAGAAGTGGCTAGATTTTCTTCCTAGCAGCTTGCTGGAAACACCATTTCCAAACTGCATCTAATCACACTCACCCCTTTTGACACCTTCCACACTACCAATGCCAATCTCGCATACCTTCCAATTTCCCTACTGCAATAAACCAACTTAACATCAGTAGACTACAAACTTCATTTCAAGCAGCTTTAAAAAAAGCACACTAAATAAACAAGCTTCCAGTCAATAGGAGGTTTGTTCTGTTTTGGTTCCAAGATAAGTCTTTTTTAAAAATATTACATATTTTATGCCTATTGATTCAAATTGAAGCCTTGAGCTGAAGTCAGATACTATGCATCCCTTAAAGTTGGGCTGGATGATTTGTTTAGACTTCATGCAACTGAAACAACTGCAATATATTTCCATAGGAAAACCAGAGTGAAAAATAGCTGAACCTTAAAAATAGTTAGTCTAACCAGGATACCACCCAAAAACCCCACAAACCACCAAAACCAAACAAACAACCCAAAACCCAACAACCCATACATTTGGAAGTCAGAGAGCTGGCTGGTTGATTTGAAATGGTCAACTCCAAACCCAGCCACCCCTTTTAAATTTATGTAGTTGCTCACCCACCTCAGCATCACATAATCACTGTTTTCCAACTGTCATTATTTTCTGAACCAGAAATTAACTAACATTTGAGTACTGTACTCATACGCCAATAACACAGCATAACTTGTTACTGAAGTTTACAGTGTCCTTAAATACGGCACATAATGAAATCAAAGCTACCTTCAGGCAATCTTAATGTACGAACAGCTCTGCTGAGAGAATAACACAGTTTCTGCTGTGCCATTAGACTGCCAGTAACACATACTTGCAAAATTCTATATGCTCATAGCTCACTTTTTTCCTCCCACTCCCAAAAGTGAAATAACGTCTTTATGGGCAAAACAACTACCTAGTACGGCTAAAATAGAGAGATGCATTTTGTAGCTGTACTAGTAAATTTACAAACAATGTCTTTTTCAAAAAAGTTATTAAACTGCAACATCAGAATGCCATTTTTCTCACCTAAACCTAAATCAGCATAAAGAATTACACACACCATTATCTCTTCACATTCACAAATATTGTTGTTACTAGCCTTTTGCTGCAGTAGCACTGATTCTACACCCACACCTCCACAGGATGAACTTCGGTAGGCATACAAAACCCCACTATGGTAAAATAAACCCCAGGATGCCAAGAAATCACTGTTTGTTATTCTAGCTACACAACTACTGTTTAAGGCATGTCTGGCTCTCCTCCTAGCTCCACTTACCTTTATCTACCCAAGAGATGCTTGCAGTTTTCATCAGGGATACCAAAAGCTTTCTCCAAATGGAGAGTTAGCCCCCTTCTCAGTCACTCCAGAGTACAAATTCACATGCCACAGGAATCACAAAGCCACAGAGAGGCAGTGTAAGTATTTCACCATACCTCCTTCTGAACTCAAATTGTAGCATTCATGCCAACAATAGCCTATAACAACGTTAAAATTATCCCTAGCCACACAAAGCTATGAGTGGTAGAAAAATACAGAAAATGTGTTCCTCAATCCAGAGGCAATCACCACATCTTATTCAGGTAAGGAAACTGAAATAAATTTACCCCAATTATACACTGAAGTCAGCTAAAGAGTCAAAAACAAAACTCGGAGGCCTCATGCTTAAACTACGGTGGTCATTGCTACCCATTTTCAAAAAAACTTAGCACTTTTCCTCAACACTCACATGGGCTTTTTTTCCTTTATCCCCTTCTGCATACCTCAGTACCATCAGCTAGCTGAAGTTATCAGTGAGCTAAGTGACATTTTACCATGCCTCAATAACCCATAAACTCAAGCCCTTGTGCAGCAGTTGCTCTTTTACAGCTAAAGCACACGCTATAGTAGTAGCCCTGTGAAGAGCAGGAAGTTGGACTCCCCGATCCTTATGGGTCCCTTCCAGCTTGAAATAGGCTATGATTCTACAACTGGTTGGGTTTTCGGTTGGTTGGCTTTTTTAGGGTTTTGAGGTTTTTGTTGGGTTTGTGAGGGTTTGGGGGTGGGTTGTTTGATTTGTTGGTGGTTTTTTTCACAGATGCTGCTATAAAACCAGAAACATTAAACAATCATCAAGAGAAGAAACTGCATACACTGAAATCAGCCTCTGCACACTTCCTTTTACTTTTGTCATCCCAAAGCATCTGTCTGAAGACTATCCCTTGATAGCAGTTTCCTTGCACACATGCCTCCAGATCAAACATCCCAAAGCTAATACACAAGTCTGAAGTGTAATAATTTTTATTTCAATCCAGCTGGGGTCTTCATTTTGAGGGAGCGGGTAGAACATGAAAGAAAGTTGAGCAGGGTTCAGAAGAGTGTACTTCCAAGTCTCACCTCATGTGCTCCCTCTCTCTTTATATATTCACTTACAGACAGCGGAAGAAGCAGAGCAAGCGCTGGGAGGGAGGAGGAAAGAGCATACAGAACATTTTGGCGCCCTTTAGCTTCTAATTTACTATTTTGCTTTTTTGCAATGTTACCAAAAGGACATTCTGGGAAAGGAGGAAAGAGGTAGAAAATGCTTCCCATTCTCTATCTTTCACATCTCAGAAGAAAAAGATACAGCGTTTGAGTGAGAGCACAGTCCCAAACACAGCAGAGTGTGTGGCAAAGAACAATGAGCTCCCAAGCCTGGGCATTGTGTGCATCTACCTCCTCCTCTTCCCCCCAGACGTGACCAACCAATATGACAAATCTCTAGAAATCACTATATATCCAAAGCAGGCCACTGAAATTAACCCCAGTTCATAGTTTATGGTACAAACTCAAGGAGTAAAACCAAGATGAGATGTATTTACCAGAACTGCTTTTATTATTATAGCAACACTTTCACCCTTCTTAACCACCATGGATTTCTCAATTCAAAGGGAACACTGTACAAAAAAACCCAAAATATTTGCCTGGTAATACTAGAATTACAAGAAAAATATTATGTTGACATTAATCAGAAATTTGACAAGTGCCTTTCACAACCAACAACTACTTTTGACACAGGGTTCATTTTTATGTGGTTAAAATCCATACTTAAGAACTGGCATTCTATTTTAATTATGTCACCAGATTTTTTTTGAGAAAGCATTTTTACTGAATTGTAACAGTAAGAACTAGCAACTAAGGCTCCTCATTTTAGTTACATGGGTGCACAAACAAAATAATATCTTTGATTTCAATAATTGGTCAATGTAACTCAGGAGTAAACAGACATCAGATAGTCGCATGCTGACTGCATAGAAACATTCTGAGCTTGTAATCTCCAAGAACATTACTGCTTCAAGGAAAAACTCAGCATAAGTCGTCAGTAAATCAAAGTAACTGCAACCAGCGTGTAAAAATAAATCTCAGAGAAAAGACACTTCAACAATGAATCATATTGTTTTCTTCCCAGCAATTTCTTGAACAGCCAGTTTCAGTGATGAAGCCTTTAATATTGTCTACCTCTTACTACTTTTCTGATTCTGATCATCTGCTTTTCACACTTTAAAAAGAGAAAGGGGGGGGGGAGAAGAGAAGAAAAAAAAATAAAAACCCACCCCTTCCTATGCTACTGAAAATCCTACGATTAAATTCATTTGCATAAAATCTTCCTTTCACAATTCCATACCTACCACAGATGAAAAAAGCGCATCTTTTAAACACCTAAGTCCACTTCCTCTGCATGTCCATTTAAATTAAATGTTTCCCAATCTCACACCTATTTAAAATGGTAACAAGTTAAACCTTTCCCTGAGAGCCCTTTCTCTACTGAGCATTACACAGACGCGACACTCTCTAGAGAACCCACACACACACAAAACCCACCCAAACAAAAACAAACGAAAAACCCACAAAACCAAAAAACGCACCCAAACAAAAACAAACAACAACAACAATAAAAAAAAAAACCCACACGGGAGAAAAAACGCCGGCCCCAGTCCCCTCGTGCGTGCGTCCTCCCGGGGCAGGCGCGGGCAGAGCGAGGGGCTGGCGAGAGGCTCCATCCCCCAGCCCCACGCCCGCAATCCCCCTCCGCGCCCTTCCCGCGCCGAGCCCGGGCATTCTCCCCCGAGCTCCCTCACCCAGCGCCGCCTCCTTTTCTCTCCCGCACTTCGCTGCTACCGATAAAAAAATAAATAAATAGACCCGCGCCACACACGTAAGGGCCTCACCCCCCGCTCGCGGCCACAACAAAACCCCAGCAAGTTGCGCCGCTCCGCGCCCACCTACCGCGGCGGTTCGCTACACCATCAACGGCGGCTCCGTCTGGCTGCCGGGACAAAGCGGTGGCGGCGGGGCCGCGGGGCGGGAGCGGGGCGGTGGCGAGCGGCTCCCCTCTTGCCCGGGCGGCGGCGGCGACGAGCGGCAAGGGTCCCCGCGCAGTACCTCAGCAGCGGCAACCCAGGGGCATCTTAACGGGGAGACAAGGAGCGGGGCGGTGACCGGGCCGGGGCGGGGCGGGGGACCGTGGGGAGGGGGGGAAGGAGAAGGAGGAGGAGGAGGAGGGGCGGCGGCGGCGGCGGGCTGGGGTCCAGGCAGCCGAGCGCTGCCTCCGCCTGCCTTCCCTCACGCACGCACGCACGCACGCACCGAACGGGCACCCAGCAACGCAGCCAGGCCGGAGCCGCATGCCAGTATCCGGCCTCCCCATTGGCGGAGGTGGGACACCCCGTGACCCGGCAGGAGGTCGGAACCAATCGGCGAAGTGGATGGAAGTGATTTAAAAGAATAGGGGGAAGGCGGGGGAGGGGGGGCCGCGGCCCGCCGCCCGCCTGCACAAAGGCGGCTGTCGCCGCCACAGTCCGCAGCGGGGTGCGCGGGGAGGGCCAGTCACGCTACACCCCGCAACCGTTCGGCGGGTTGGCCTAGCTGCCCGATGCCAGGAGCGGCCCTTTGTAGGTTGCCTTCGTCCCCTGCTACAATGAAGCAACAGCAGGGAGCGTGAGCGCAGCCACCGCGCGGCCTGCGCCGGTCCCCCCCGGCCCGCTGGCCCTAGCGGGCGGCTGGGCACGGCCCGGGCGGCAGCGGCACCGCTCGAGGCCTGGCGCGAAGGCGGGGCAGCGCCGCGCCGCGCTGTGGCAGGTCCGCAGCGCCCCTCAGCCGCGGGCGGGCGGGCGGCCCCGGGCCGGTGTGCCTGCCTAGCGCCCTGGCCGAAGAGCTGGCAGCCTTGCGAGTCAGCGTGTTTGAAACGTCTTCAGGCTCTGCCAGGAGCCGGTGGCTGCACGGTGGCTGCGGGCCGTCGGGGCCGCGCTCCGCATCGGGCACCTTCGGCCGCCGCCGCCGGTGTGCCGAGAGGCCGCGCTCTGCCCGGGGGCGGCCGGGGCGAGCAGCTGCCGCTGTCTGCGCCGTGAGGCCGTTGTCACAGCAGCAGAATGCCAATTTACCGAAATTAATAAAATGCTTGGTCACTTAGATCTTTAAGCTGCTGCATCTCTGAGCTATCACGTAGTTAACAAAAGGCAGCGTTGAAGGTACCAGTGCCAAAAATAAAGCAAACTTGTTATTTAACGTTAACCTCACCTTTCAGCCACGGAACGCAGGCCAGCAAAATAAATCACATGGCGGGAAAGAAAGTCACATGTTCTTCCTGGGGATCTGAGAAACTTCATGTGGAATTATATCTGCGTTTTGAAAAAGCACTAGGATGTGTCAGGACAGATTTTGCCCTTAATTACACTTGTGTAACACCAGCTGTTTGTGTTTTCTGTAAACCGTCTTCATGGCCGAGTCTAGTAGTACCACAGGAGGTAAGTCTGAGGCTGTTAACGTTACTGCCTTCAGCACAGGGAAGCAGGAACTGTTGTCACTGAAGGCGAAAGGCATATACAAGGAGATTTGAGGTCTGTACATCAGAGGAACTTAGTTCTTTGCCCTGACCATACAGGGCAAATTTATCCCTGGCATAACTTCTGAGGCGTTACCACCAGGGGTTGAGACACAGAGCTGGTGGCATGCTAATAACTAATTTAGATAAGCGTCTAAAAATGCACATCAGTTAAATGGCTGAGACAGTCATTTTGGAGGCTACACTTAAGCTGTTCTTTATAGAGTCTGAGTCCATCTCTCCTATTTTCTCTTCTAATTACAATTTTTTGTTCCTTGGTCTCTGGATGTATGCATTAAAAATTATATGAATTGCCACAACGGTGGGCTTGCCTTCAGCTTTCCCCAGTCACAGTGTCGGTGATGGGAAAATTCTCCACAACAGCCTCTCTCTCCCCGCTCCCCCTTCTCTCCCTCTTTCCTTTTCTGCTAACCTTCTGGTGATAACATCACCACACAATGGTTAGAAGTATTTACTCACAGCATTTTGATGTCATGTTTTGTTGTTAAACAAAAATCAACATGTCTGGGGGGAATTTCCTCCTATATTGTATAACTAACATCTGTGTACCCCCTGAAATTCACACAAGTTGAACTGCTGGAGTAGGTGGTTATTCACAGCCAGTTATAGCAGGCATACTCATGTCCTTGTACCATGAACGAGTGATCCAGTTATAAGTTTGCTTCTTAACCAGAGGATTGTTGCAGGAGTAGCATTCGGACCTGCTGCTGCTGCTGCTTTTTTTGGTTTGGTTTGGAGGGGCAAAGATGCGGTCCTCCCTGTGGACAATAATAAACAAAGCCACAGAGCTTGTCCTGTAATTTTCTACCAGCTAAAGCTAGAAGGTTTAGTTAACACACGGAAGATCAAGGAAGACCCAAATGCTGCAGAGAGAGATCACTGCTCCTCTGTCTGGTGACTGCAGATTTTCACGGCTCACATTCCAGCAAAGAGAGATTGATGGTGAAATGACTGGGCATATTCTACATGTAAAATATTTTATGTACATATAGATTGTCTATATGAGATAGTAGCAGGTCTCTAACAAGGCAGTTTCTGACATCTTTGCAACATTTCATGCATCTATCCCCCAGCGCTCCTGGGAGGTATAAAATTGCTGATGCAGAGAAAAGCTAATTGGCCAAATCCACAAAGAGACTTAAATTCCAACATGCCACATAAGGTATCTACACACAAAATGTTAATCCTCAAAATCCTGTTCCTTACCCCTGGATATTTCTAAAGATCTGATGCAGCAACATTTCTGCCGAGTATTCTGGATCTGAAACATTGCTTCTTCTGTCAACTGGAAATGCATCTGTCTTCACTGCAAACAGGGTCACACCAGAGTCCCTGGTATTCACAAACCCACTGGCAGGGCTGCCTGTCCCCATTACATGCGCAGGTGTCCATGCAGTAGCTGCATCATGGAGCTCATTTAGCCAAGAGCACACTCTTAGGTGCTCCAGGAGCCTTGCTGAGGGCTGCCTCGTGCCTTTCAGGTTAGCAGAAAACGCATAGTGTGGCTCCTGCCTCACCTGCTGCTTTTCCATCTTCCATGCTCTCATAGACCTCCTGTCCAAAGTTGTTCTGGCAGCTCCCTTTTGGGCCTCTCAACTACAGTCTGCTGGCCATGCATCCGGCATCCACTGAGGCAAAAAGACATAGCAGAAACTTCAAATGTTTGATATTACTACTTTTATGCTATGGAAAAATCATGTGTTTTGTCCGTTATCATTCCAACTTCTTCACTATAGGGAAAAAAAAAGAAAACAGTGGCAAAATACCAGCTTACTGAAGAGACAGAAGGCAGGTGCTGATGCAAAATAAAAAACACTTTCAGATAAAACAGGCCATCGGTGAGCAAGGAGTTACAATGTTTCATGACAATGTTGCCACCAAACCCAGATAACAGTCATAGGGTAGGGAAAAGCATCTGTAGTGTGTCCAGCAAACCTTAGAAACACTGTTGAAGGGAATAAATGCATTTGCATAATAATGACACTAAGCATTTCTGGATTTATTAGTGTGATGCAAGAATTCTTACCCTGTGTAAAGGAGGATTCTGTGAACAACTTTTGACTCCTTTCAGATGCTGATCTGTTTCCTGCATGTGCATAAAACGCTACCCTTTTGCTGCAAAGTTGTCAGTGTATTACAGAGACCGTGAACTTATCTGTTCAGTCAGTAGCCATGGGGGTTTATTACATGGATAATTGACTCTGTTCTGGCCTAAATCGTTCTTTTCTTTGTAGTTTTAGATAACCTTTCTTTCTTTCTCTCTCTCTCTGTTAGCCCTTGCATCTGTTGGATCTGACATCTGTATGTCAGTGTATGTGGTATACTTCTTAAAATTGCCTCTTTGCAAAGGTGTTTAAACATGTCTCCTTTTTTAAATAACTGTCATCTTGCCAAGTGAAGGAAACAAATACCTATGAGAGAAAAAAAAAAAAAATCTAAACAGGAACTATAAAGCCAAAACCCCACCAATACTGGGAATTCTGTGAACACCATTTCAACCCAGCTGGTTAAAGTAAGGCAGATGATATATTTTTTTTAATTCTACAGTCATGAAATTACAAACCAGTTCTTAACCATGACAAATGAGTCAGGTTCTAACCTCAGCAATGCAGTAAAAGCTCAGCTCTAATGAAACAGGCAAATGTCAATACAGCGATTAGCTTGGAAGATAATATTCTGAGAGGCTTTTACAGATGACCTAACTCCACTCACAAAAAAGGATTATATTCTTTCTTTCCCTTTGTGATATCTGAATACCAGCCCTTTAGCTGAAAACTGTTTGCTGAGGGGTGGGGGTGGGGTGTTGTGTTGCTGGTTTGGTTTGGTTTTTTTACTGTAGAAATCACAAGAATTTAAAATCTCATTTTCTCACATATTACTAGAGAGCTTTTTTGAAGTCTCATACCACTTGAAGGACAATGCACTGGATGGTTGTGAATGCCTCCCACGCATGGTTATCTCTATTTAAAACTGGCTGTATGGGTTAAAATGAAAGCAAAAGTAATGTAAATGAGATTTAAATCAATTTGAGCATATTCACACACATTCAAATGTACACACAAATACAGTGGCTCAACAGAATCTGTTAACAAGAATCATATTATTTGTTCATCTGATACAACTTTTCAAAACCTGGAAAAACAGGTTACCAACAGAGTAGGCTGAGGTGACAAGTTACTGGGTATCAGCTACTACATGGTGACTGTACTACAGGTGGTCTTGATGTCCTGCAGGGCCACTGGAAGAGGAAGAAGCTACTGGTTATTTATCATGGAATGAAAAGATGCCCGCTGTGGAGAGCACGGTGTCAGTGACACACAGCATGTTCACATCCAGCTTCCACCTTGGCGACTTCTTTCAGATTCTTCAACATCAGGCTCCTAAGCCACCTTTGAATACCTTTTCCATCATCTAAAAAAAGTGTCTTGTCTGTATCTGTGCGCATGGCCCAACCATTGCATCCTTGCTATGAAGTTTTGAATACATTGATCATGGAATCACAGAATCACTTAGGTTGGGAAAGACCTTTCAGATCATCAAGCCCGACCGTTAACCTGACACTGCCAAGGCAACCACTAAAACCTATCATTTCATGATTGCTATGCCCAAGATGGTTTTCAACCATCACATCACCCACCAGTCCTCCTCCATTTGCAAACAACAGGTCCCACAAGGCGCCTTCCCTAGCTGGCTCCCTCACCAGCTGCATCAGGAAGGCCTCTTCCACACACACCAGGAACCTCCTAGGCTCTTTCCTCTCTGCTGTGTTGTATTGTCAGCAGATGTTTGGTGCATTGAAGTCACTGGTGAGAGCAAGGGCTAGCGATTGTGAGACTTCTCTCAGCTGTTTGTAGAATATTTTGTCTGCCTTTTTGTCCTGGTTGGGTGGTCTATAACAGACTCCCCCCAGGATATCTGCTTTGTTATCCTTCCCCCTGCTTCTTACCCATAACACACAACCCTATCACCACCATCATTAAGCTTTCGCCAGTCAAAATACTCCCTAACATACAGGGCTAGCCCAACACCCCTCCTTCCTTGCCTATTCTTTCTGAGGAGTTTATAGCCGTCCATCGCAGCACTCCAGTAGTGCGAGTCCTCCCACCACGTTTCCACAAGGGCAACTATGTGATGGTTTTCCTGCTGCACAATGGCTTCCAGCTCCTCCTGTTTGTTGTCTGTGCTGCGGGCATTGGTGTAGATGCATTTCCATTGGGGTATTGATCCCACCACCTTTCTGGGGGGAGAACCCCTAATTCCTACATGATCATTCACAGGTGTTTCCATGGTTTCTAACACACAGCACATACAACCCTGAAATTTCTGGTTTTAATGTTCTAAAACATCCCAGAAATGTAAAATGCTATAAATCAGTTTCCTCATTAAAGGAATATTTAAAAAATCTTTTTATCTTTTAAAGGTGTTCCATTTCCCTGACTCAGACCATTTCCTAGTGGGTTCCGCATAATGAATATTAGCAGAGGTTGGCTTACCACAGTGTCTAGTGAGACTCATTTATCAAAGCCCAGGATGTGCACCACGCAAAGGAAAAAAAAAACAACGATTAAAAATGAACAAAAAATTTCAACCCTAACAATCGTTCCTCTCATTTTTGTATACTTGGGCATGTTCCAGTGCATGCAGCGAGAAGACAAAATGGCCATCTGCAGAACATGAAACACATTTAACGAGAGATTTGTACACCTTGAAAGTCACCGGTGCTGAAGCTGCAAATGACTAATGACAGCCTTTCCTCATGAGTCAGATTAATTGCATCACCCATTGATGCTTATTTCTGTGTCCCGTTTATACCTAGGGATAGTTACAAGGTAATTCATTCTGTCATTTACATACCAGATAAAATCTGATATGTAAAGAAAATATAGCAAACTGGCTCTTAAGCTGAAACAGCTTTTGGATAGTGTCGCAGCTCTATCCAAAGTAGCCGGCTGCAGCAAGGCTTTTACCACCTCATCCCAGGTTAACTTCAATAAATAGTTCCCACACCTTGCCCCAGCACAGCCACCCCCACAAGGTTTCAAAAGTCCATCTGCTGTCCGTGCTGTTTCTTCATCCTCTTCACGCCAGCCCACCCTGCGTCTTGCCCCTGCTGCGTCCAGATTCTTCCTTCTCCAAGCTCCTCTTCCAGCCGGCCTCTCCTCATCCGAGCCCCCTTCTTCTCCCTGCTTCTCCCAGAGTCTGTCCTTGTCTCTCCTCCATCCAGGGCACACTCTCTCTCTCTCTCTCTCCTCCCTCTGCTTCTTCCAGGTCTCTTTTCATCCAGGGCTCCTCCTCCATACCCCTTAGAGCTTTTTTACTACTTAGCAGGAACCAGCCACAGCTGCACATTATCCACGTCAGCCAACCCACCGCCCCTGAAGCCAGCCCACAGCTGTATGTTATCAATGTTAATTAACCCAGCTTCATTCCTCTACAGGATAGTAATAACATTACAAACTGACAGTAGTCCTTTTAAGCAGAATACTGTAAAAAGGACTCTAAGCACCAGAGGGTTTTGTGTGTGGTGGTGGCGTGTGTTATGCTACCATCTCACTTTCAAGCACCATAGCCTCGTGTCTGAGAAGTGGCAGACGCTGGACATCAAGTAGTAACCAGTACGTGCGCATTCACACACACAAATGTGCGGGCACGCTTAGATCTGCTCCTGTAGCACCACACAGAAAAGCCAGAGGCATTATTAGTCTTACTCTTGCCAACAGAAAAGTGCCAGCTTTGCATAAGGTCATGTCCTGCAGACGCACCTGCGTGCTTGGGCAAGGTGCCTTGTGTAAACCACAGCTATGATCTATCACAGCACAGAATCCCAATTCCATCTAAACTCCTGGCCTTTTGTAAAGGGACCTCACTGTCAACAACAAGCCTGCATATGTAAAAAACAGTTGAATCTGAAATTACAGACTGGAAAGCTGGTGGCCTCCAACACAGCAGAAGCACCGTGATTTTGGAGCAGGCTCGCCAGCCTTGTAGAAAAGGGAGCTCTAGAATCACAGGATTGGTGCAACAAGGCACAGCATCTTGCTAAACTGGACAGACAGTGGTTTCCACGTGCAGTTGAGACCCGGGGGTGGTGGAGGGGGTTCAGATCTTTGAAATGCCTGCCATTAAGTCTGCTGAGCTGTCAGCAGATCTGCCGGCTGCCTGGGGAGGCCGAGTTCCACCACTCTGGGAAGGACCCCCATCTTTCTGATGCAGCTGTCCTTCTCCACGGTGGCAGGACAGGTTTCCAGGGAGCAACAATAAGGCTCCTGCTGCCGGCACAACAGGACCACAGGCGGAGGGGGTACAGAAAGGACGTGTGGCGCATACGCCTCTGTGCCTTTGAAGAAAAATCAGAGCCAGGACAGTGGAGGGAAGAATAGTCCAAAAAGCTGTTTGATATATCTGGATCCCAAGGCCTACATGCTTTCTGTTTGTTCAAAGGTTTGCTCTGATGTTTTTGAGCCATTCTCTACTGCTAATGTCAAACTCCTCATCTGTGCACTTACTGCATTTCCACTATAAATTCACTGCTTCTCCTTTAGTGCAGAAAGTAGTAAATGGATTTACAAGCTTCTCTTCTTGTCCTAAGTGACTGATTTCACTTTAAAGTGTTATAAATGGCCAAAGCGTTCAAGAGAGAGAGAGATGGATTGGTTTCAGATTTGCATTTTTGTCCTTCCCACCACAAACCTGCTCCTCCAGGAGGAGGTTTCTGGCTCCCACCTCGCCATTATAGCTGCTCCTTCCCTGGTGTTGCAACACTGCTACCTTTGATGGTACATTTGAATGTCCTTTTTTAAAAGGAGAAAAAACCATAGAGCCAGAAATGGGAAAATTTCCATTTCAAGCACCATGTCTTTTTTCCCCTCAGCTCTTGTTATCTTCAAAGCACTGTACAAAATCAACTGATGAATTCTCCCCACCTTACTGGAAAGTGTCATCCATCCCACGGGACAGGTGAGCAACAGAGAAATGGAGCAACACATCTGAGGTCTCAGAATAGGTCCGGAGCCAAGGAGCACTTGCAACCTCTGGGCACCTGCATGGGGACTCTCCCCTCTGGAGGGGCCTGTTCTTAACACTCTTGATCCTGAACAGCTGGGCAAGAGGATTTTAGGTTTTGTTAATTAACAGAGAAATCTATTTCTAAAAGACATATACCCCTCCTGTTTAGAAGCTGAAGGCAGGTTCAGGCTGTACATACCTAGAAACTTCTGCTCTTTGGATTTTGATGGGACAGTAGACTTTTAGGCTCTGAATTCAGCTATTCCCACTGTCAGTGATTTTATAGCCTGCATAAAAGCCACGGTATGCATCTTTCAATCACTGTTTATTGGAGGAGATGAGAGAAGAACCCGAGTACCACAAAGCATAAAAACCACAGGTTAGGACTTACTTAAGGCAGTGCAGTAAAATAGATCAGTCAGCTTTGCAACAGAAGAGCAGTGCAGCAGCCTGCGAGCATTTTTTCCCCAGCTTTTGTTTGCAGACCTGCTTCAATGAGGAGACAAATGAAAAAAAAAAAAATGGTGTGGAGTAAGGAGCATATCCTGGAACCTGCCTTCACGAAAGCCCTGCAGCTCCACTCTGATTCGCAAGCGAGTCTTTTTCAGGGATTTGTCACCTACCCTGCAATGTACTGGCTTAGGAGCTTTAGCATACACTGCTTTTTTCAGCATCCTTTTGATTTTGCATGTATTCACAGTAGTGCAAATGAGACATGGTCGGCATTAGGTTTCTGATGCAAAAACTCTCAAGCCCAACCTATACTAAATACTCACCCAGCAGCTGGTGCCTCTGGAGGACTGGCAAAGCTGGGGTGTCAGCAGGGCATTTTCTAGGCAGGACTCCATTACGCACAGCCATGTAGCAACTCTCCAGACACCTAAAAACTATGAGGACTCTGGTCATCAATGAGAGGGAAGCAAAAGGACAGCACACATGTTCTGCCCTACAAAACCTCACCCCTCTTCCCTTCCTGGTGTCCCTTCCCAGGCAGCGTCTGGGGAGAAAGTAGCCCCAGATTCAGTGCATTTGCATAGCTTTTGGTGTTGTCTCTGGGACAGTGGTTAAGTTAAACCAATTTAATCCAGTCAGGTTGTAGTGCTGTTTTCTGTCCTTGGGATCTATGAACACTGGTCACCTAGGCTGATACTGGAAGCCTCTAATTGGAAGCAATCTGACACTTACTGGGTCAGTTTGATGAACATTCATCCTGTCACTCTAAATAAGCAATGAAGGGTCAGTTTATCACAAGCCACCAAAAATGAGGGCTACACACTTTGCTGAAGGGCTTTCAGAAGCAGATTGAGAACTCTCAGGGGAGGCATTTTCCCTGTGCCTTCTCCCAAGGTCATCCTCACACCACACCTTCTCACCACCACCCCCTCCCCGCCTGGTAGCAGGGGCTTATTTGCTCCGCTTTCTGTGCTTAACTCAAGGGATTTCACCGCTGGGACGTAGACTGGAAAAGCATCTTAACGTGCATTTTAGTTTTAATGGGTAGCATAGGTACCTACTGCATAGGCAGTTGAATTAACAGTCAGTCCTCTTATTTTCCAGCAGTGGACGCCTGTTTAATGCAATATATATTATTCAAGACCCTTCTGCAAAATCTCAGGGAATGAGAACAAGCACCTACAATGAGGCATGGATACAGCCCACAGCAACCAACTGAGGAATATTGGGATCTGGATGTATGAAGTTCTATCTATGTCTTTTGCTTTGACCAATGCAGCTGCTTTAGGACATTGGCGCCTTCATGGCTGACGCTGTTCGCAAGCATTTTGTAAGCAAGAGTCTGCTGCTGCTTTCAGATGACTTCTCAGGTTAGAACACGTCATTAAAACGCTAGCTGTTAAAGAGAGACTCAACAACAGAAGTTAAGTGGGTTTTGTGGGGTGAGGGCTTCAGGCAATTCGTGTGTTGCAAGTTAAATGTACACAAAAAGCAAAGTTTCTTCTTCCCTGTCCACACATAAATTGTGTTGGGTCACCCTGAAATCGAGATACTCAGTAATGTGTAATATTAGCAATGAAAACATTTTGCCTGGCAGGAAGTGTTTGGGTTCCTTGGCAGTTTGTTTTAAAAGCTTTCTTAAGGAGTTTTCAAGAGAAACAACCCTTCAAAACAAACTATGTCAGTGAAAGTGTTCTGTTCTCAAAATGACAAAAAGCCCCACACCATCATGAAAATAATATTTTGAGCTCAAATCCATTTGCCAAATTTGTAAATAGTTCCAGGTGGGCAGAAGTGATCTTTGCCATTCATCCCTGCTAGCAGGAGTTTGATCTGTCTGAACTGACGCATGTGGCAGAGAAGGAGCCACTGCTTCTGAGAAAAGCCCTTTCTGGGCAGCACAGCTTGCTTGGGTCAGTTCTGGTCCTTGCAAAGAAACCAAGGAAGACCAACATTCTGCTTTTGGAATGCACCAATCCAAGTGGTCTCCCAGCTCATTTTCCAAGGGAACACTACACCTCCTCTGCCCATCACAGAACTCCCTCATTCTCAGTTTATTTTTTGGACAAATGGCTTAACCTCATACACCTTGTTGCACTAGTAAAATTGCTGGTTGCTGACAGCCAGCATCAGCAAGGAGAGATGCTGAACCAGAGCTGAACTTAGCTGGACTGCAAGTACAGCCAGGGAGAATGAGGCTCAACCCCATTAGAAGTACAAGGTGGCAGCCCGGGGATGCTCAGCACCGGTCATGGTGCCTCCACTGCAGACACCGTTGTCAGCAAGGTATCATCTTGCCTGGGCATTGTCCATTTTGCAGAACTAGTTTGTATTTCTTTTCTCTCCTGTAACTTAAGCCTGTAACTGCCACACTGGATGATTAAATGTATGTGTTTCTAGACAGAGCTAAGACTGTGCATCACGTTACAGACATGAGATTTCACCCCACATACACTTGAAGTGTGGCACAAGCAGGTGATCTCGACCTTGAGATTATTTTCTTGCTTGTAGTTTATTTTCTGTCTCTCATTTTTATCATCTGAGTTCTTCACTCAACCCTTTTTCTTCTTCCCTGCCTCAGTTCTCTTCCTTGGTTTTTGTTGAGTTTTGGGGTTTTTTTTTTCCTTCATTTTTACCTTCAGTTTTCCTTAGCAGAAGCGAATGCTGCAGCTGGTATGGCTTTATTTCTTCTTCTTTCCCTCCTCCGCAACCTGTACTTCTAGTCCCTGTGACTGCATCTATCTGTGGAGCGCAAAGTACACGTCGAGTGGGTCAGATCTGATAGCATTCAGGCCCTCCTGGGGACCAAAAGAGGGAACACAAGTGGGTATCTGTCTTGCTGTAGAAATGACCAAACGTGGACTCCTCAGGATGGGACAGCCTGAGCATCATCACAGTGACCCCAGGAGTCAGATGAGGGAGAAGGCTATGTTCCTATGGGCTCAAAGAGGAGCAAGGTTCTGGCATTTTATTCTCACACCCACCCACAGCTCCTGTCTACAAGGAAATCATTCACCCAGCAATACAAAGAGAACAGTAATAAAAGCTTTCCGAGGGAGTGGTGGGACTAAGCCGGTGCCTGGCACAGTTCTTTAAATCCTGCTGTGAAAGGGAGCATGAGGCCACAGCCTGAGATGCTGCTTCAGGGCAGGCAGGTCTGGCTGGCTGCCCAGCAGAGATCATCTCTCCCTGTATCCACCATCTACCTTCATGTCTCATTGCAGTCTACACAGCAGCAGGAAAGCCAAATATCCTCCTTCCAGTGGTGAAAACCCAGCAACCGCACTCCCTTCATCTGCTTTTACTGATCCTGTGCACTGTTGCTTCTCCCTTCAGCCACCGGCTGACAAGCCCCCAGCAGCACGCGAGGCTGTTTACACAAGTCTTCATGTCTGTGAATGAGCAAGTGGGTGTTGATGAAGCACTGCAGTCAATTAATTTCCTTCAAAGAAAGATGGCTCGCTCCCACGGCTTCTGCCTCTCCAGAGACAGGGAAACACGGCACGGCTTGCCAAGGTCCCTTCCTGGAGACATCAGAAGGCATGGCAGCCCAGGGCAAGCGGGGCATGCCACAGGCTCCCCCAGAATAATCTCGCTGGCTGCACCATGAGACAGTGATATTTTGTGCCTGGGATAAGCAAGCAGGAGGGGAAAAAGCACTGGGTGTAAAATTATTCTTACCTACATGAGAGGCAGTCAAATGCCCTACCTAGCAGGTCTCAAGATTTCACTGAGCTGAGCAGTTCCTTTGAGGAACAGAGTCGATCCACTGTTCAAATGCGTTCAAGTTTTGCTTCTTTTTAAAATCAATGATGTGAGAAAAAAAATACCATTTCTAACATTTTTGAATGACACAAAAATTGGGGAAGAAAGGTGAATAGGATGAAACGTGGACACCGAGCAATCCATATCATCACCCCAGGCAGCTTTGTGTTATGGACACATGTAAAGTCAGGTCTCTGCGCTCAAGGGACAAAGCTGCCCTCACCACGTGGGGGGTCTGGCAGTGAGCTTCTGACAGGACCAAACTCAACTAGGAAGGTTACCGTACTGCTGTGTTTGACATCGCTGCCACTGCTGGAAGGTAGGGTCCAGTTTTGATGCCCATGGTACTAGAAAATGGGTGAGCAGGCTGTGTGGGTGGTTCAAAATAACCAAGGGATTGGAAAACAGCCTTTGCACTGCCAGCTTCAGTTTCTGAGAGTGAAGGTTATGAATGATGTGCTTATCCCCTACAAGGGGCCAATGTTTCCCGAGAAAGCCAAACGTTGAATCATTTAGTTTCTCATCGATTATAGAGGGATGACAACGTTCCTTTCCATCCAATACAAACTCTTTGAGACAAGGCCCGTACAAGACCCAGAAGCCAAGACATTAGGAAATTAATACTTAAGAGCAGGCAGAGGTACAATGCAGAAAAGCTACCTCTACAGACCTAGCAACAGAGCCAGCAGGTAATGGGAAATCTTCCCCACTCGTCCTTCACATCACTCCATTATATATCCTGTTACCTGAACAGCTCCCAAAAGTGCTACCTGCCTCTCCTCTCTGCTCATCAGTCTTCTCTTCTGCCTGCCTCTTTCTTCAGATCGGCTTTTAAGGCTGCCTGCTATTCTCAGAATAGCCTCCTACTTCATGTTTGCTAAGCTGATGCCTCCTTCTGCTCCAAAGAGTGCCATCCCTGCAAATTATTACAGTAATAAAGACACTGGCTGCGCTACATTTGCACTCCGTTACAAAGCACAGCCTTTCGAGTAGGAGCTCCGTGGGGACAGTACAGAAAGGTGAGGAGCTATGCAGCAGGATTCAAGCTCTGATTAAGGAGCAGACACATCTCTCCCCCTCTCCAGCACCGCAGGTTTAGATCTTGATCTTCAACAATCAAATCTTATACTCTATTCACTTATTCCCCTCGCTCCAAACACACACACACAGTTACCGATCATTCACTTTTCTCTAACATGCTTCAAATTCTTATCTACAAACCATAATCGCATGTTTCAGCACTTACCCATTCCAGTCTTTTTTCTGCCTTTGCAAGTAACTTCTTTCAGTGCTCCAGCCTCATTAGGCAGAGCCCGAATCCTCTGCAGCTGGAAGCACCTTGCTGATCTGGCCCAAATACTCTGAGATTTAACTTGAAAGCTTTATATAGCTCTGGTTTTATGGGACAGGTGAGCACAGCATCTGACATTGTGGGATTGATTTACCGGTGTAGGAAGGAGCGATACAATTCAACAGCATCCAGCTTCAGCTCCTGAATTTACAGTCCAAGCAATGCTCTCCTAACCCTGCTGCTTTGCAGGCAATTTCCTGATTGTTTTAAGATGTGACACATTTAGTAATTGTACCTGTAACAGTTCCCCACCTTGCACTGACAACAAGGTGTGAATGATAACGAATTAGTACCAGGGCTTCACGTACAATGTTGTTGTTAACCAGCTCTTTTGTCAGAGCTGGCACCAAACTGCTGGTCTGAACAGAGGATTCCAGCTCAGCCCAGTACCTTGCTTCCCCCACCCCCCAGGCTGGTGTAGCTGCACACAGGTACAGCAGCCCAGTGCTGCGCACATCAGTCATTTCGTTGCAGCTGTACTGCCATTTAGAGGTTTGCCGATTTATGGCAACCGGTGACCCGATTTCCCAACTCTTTTTGCTTCTTGATGCTTATTAAAAGAAAATCACCAGGTGGAAACCCAGAGGCCCAGGCAAGGTGGGTTGAGAATTTGGACTTCACTTTCTGAAGTACGAGGTGAGGAACAGATGAAATTGGTTCCTAGCACGGTTCTGCTAAAAAGCTTTCTAAACCATTTGGCATATATTACAAGCTTGCCTCTTTGACAGAACAAGAAAAATCCCTTGATAGGATTTATGTATAATTAACTCATTTATTCATTTAACAGGCCTAATTCAGAGATCAGCTATGTGTGAAAAGTACACCAGATTTCAAATCTGTGTGGAGTGCAACCAGCTTAGACCAATGCCTTACAAAAGGACAAATATGTGCGAGGAGGCGTTTACCGTGTCCTGGGCTTGGGCTGGTAAATTTGGTATTTATAGCAAAGCCCTTCTTAAGAAGGGCTTGACTGGAGACAAATCTCTTAAGGAGAAACAGTGGCCAACTGCCCAACAAAGGGCTGTTTCCATTGCACCGGTTATTGTCTCTGCAGGGAGGTTAGCACCAGGAGCCAGCTGTGTCCTGGTTTGCTTTCAGACCCCCTCTGCTGACCTGGCCATAGGGCCTGGGGAAGCCCAGGCTGAGCTGGGCCGGATTTCACCTCACGCCCCGTGCAGGCCAGGCCATGCTCAGCTGGACACTGCACAACAGACCTGGATCCCAGCATTCCCACAGCCCAGGTGATCCACGTCCCATGTACCTCCCTCCCTCCAGCGTGAGCGGGCTTATGGGACCACAGGCCACCTCCCCTTAAGAGAGGAGCTTTAGCCCTTTGCACAGTGGCTGTTACATCAGCAAACACCCCGCTGAACAAGAGCTATTATTTTCCTCCCTCCATGGTTTCAGTTCTAGTGAATATGCCAAAAACTCCTCCTTTACCATGTGAGGGTCATTGAGCATTCTTGCTGCAGCTTCTCTTCATACAGGACAAGGTATTTCAGAAGGACCCACAACAGATGAGTATTTTTTTAGATATAAAACACGAATCAATACACTAAAGGAGCCAAGCTTTCCCATCAACAGTCCTCTCCGTCCTAAATCCTTTTGCAGCTATTACTCACACTAGTACTAGGCAGACCTAACATCTCCCAGCAGCTCAAAGACATCTCTGTTCTGGCTTTACTCCTCACAGAGCAGTCTCATCTGTCCTCCGATGGCAGGGCATCATTGTAGAAGTTTGTTTAGGGATATAACACACAGTCCTCATCCCTCAGCATTTTATAGCTCCATACTTCTTAACTGCAGCTTTTGAAATAAAACATGTCTTGTTTTTTTTTCCTATAACAAGAACCAAAGATAGTAAGATTGAGGGTTTAAAGTAAATGACACGTGCCTTGCAACTCCACTGGCTTTAAATGTGCCATTTTCATCCTACTAATTAAAACTTTAAGTCAGTTTCATTTCATAACACCACAATGCAACACATACACTGCCCACAGCACGGCACTGTTGTGCGCCTCACAGATAATAAAAATTTCCAGCCACAGGCAATTTAGTTTCCTGGAACTGGAAGACTAGTAGAATAGTCATTGAAGTGAATCAGAAATTAATTTTTTCCACACAAAACTGCCATCATGGAAAAAAGCCATAAGCAACCTCTCCCTCAATTATGCAATCGTTTGATCCTTCCTGTCTAGTAAGGAACAGCTCTGCTCCCAGCTCCCCCATTCAAGAGGAAGAGCTCTGACAGCAAAGGCGCAGAGCAACAGAACCACAGTGCTGACAGAGCCACTGAACAATCTCTCACCAAACCCCAGGAAAACTTCCTCCTCATCTCTACCGATGCTGATGATCATGGAGTGAGCCATATGCTTTGCAATCTCTCTCACTGCCCTCCCTTCCCTACCCAGCCAAACCAGCAGAGGCACCACCTGAACAAAACAAGGGCTTTTGGAAATAAAAATATTTGCATGTAAGCCTTTTGTTTATGGCCATCTGCTCTCACACAGCTAGGAATGCCCTGAATTCTTCTCTTCCCCCATGTAAAATATGGTACCTAGATACTAATAAGGTAAAAATTAAAGTACAGCTATCAGATCAACTTTCAGTTACAGGTCACGGTAGAGTGCCATTAACAGAGTACGAGGGTTCAGGAATGGTACCGTTCCACAGCCCACACCCTGCTGAGCTACATCTTCTCATAGCAACAGCTCAAGATGGAGGTTGCAAATTCGCTTTCAGCACGGTTAAGACACACTGTTCAGTTGTTTGATGCTTTTATTTATCACATGTAGAAACACTACTATTTCTGTTTGCAGGCACCTCTTGCTGCACCACTGCAAGTCACACAGCTCCAAACATTGAAGACCAGGCAGGCAGAGAAAGGAATTGAAATGTTTATGTCCAGAGTCACAAGGTCATGATCCCAGACAGCGTCTAATACACAGAAAGCCGCCACAGGGACTGTCCTAATACAAAAACAGTAGAGCGTTACAAGTAACAGATCAGAGTTGGTGAAAACACTAGATGAAGGAATCGTGGTGGGGAAGAGGACCTGCAAACTGGCCTTTCTCCTTTCAGCTGCCCTTATCTTTCTAGTACAGGTAATTGTGATCTAAGTAGATGACTAGTGCCTTAAACCAGCAGAGGGGTTGACCGATGCACACAGCTTAGTTGACACGAGGGTTCCTGAAGTTCCTTCCAGCAAAACGGGCCTTGCTGCCAAGCTCCTCTTCAATTCTGATGAAAAGGGAAGAGTGTGCTAGGTGTCAGCAGACAGTGTAGACCTGCATTAGCACAGCTGTTGGCCTTACACTAATCATCCGACCTACCTGGTACCAATTATACTAGAGTCACAAGCCAGTTCCCACCAAGCAACTTCAGTTACACACATCTAACTGCACAAGTCAGTATCACCCATTTTACACAAGCCCAAACATTTTAAGTGCTTGCCCAAGAGAACTGCATCATGCAGACAGGAGAACAATATCTCCTATCTAGTATCAAAGGATGCTTTGTATGATGTTCTGCTTTAGTGTGTCCATTATGGACATTACCCATCCAACTCATCATGGCCTACAGCCAACCAGGCAAGCACAGCACCAGCCCAAAAGCACCTCTGCCAGTGTCAGTTTATGCCCTCAAGCAGCAGTGTTCCTCAGATGCAGAACACCAAACTGTCCTCCAAATGCATTAACGGAGCATCTGTTCTGTCAGGCTTAACCCTCAACCCTTTCCCACTCCCCCCTGAGAGTCTCACCTCAGCAGCTGGTTGTACTTGGCTAGACGCTCAGATCGGCATGGGGCGCCAGTTTTGATCTGAAAGGGAAACCAGAAAGTTAGGGAAGAACTGTGGCAGAAATAAGGCCGCAGATACCAACACGAAGCTATTCTGTTTACACTAACAAGCACAGTCACAAACTTCATTTCAGCATCAGGCTGTAAATATCTGTATGCTCCAACAGAACAGGGCTTGGGAGCAATAAAGATTGTTCAAGAGTGAACATCTTCAGTACCAGGAAAACCCAACACACCCCTTGGAGTTGACTATAGTTTTTTTAAATTGGGAATTCAAGGTGAACTCATGTAAGATCACACATTCCCTCATTACACACATCAGCTTCCTATACATGCAAACAGCAAACGTGCACCCCCTTAAGTCAGGACAGACCCCATCTGCTGTGCAGCATGGCTTCACCATCGTACTATCTCATCAAAGAAAAAGGCAAACTACAGCAGCTACAGACACCAACCTGACCAGTGCAGAGACCAACTACCAGATCAGCAATGAAGGTATCTTCTGTTTCTCCAGAGCGATGACTCACCATCACACCCCAGCCATTGGACTGGGCAAGCTTGCAGCTAGAAGAGATAAGCAGATGAAGCCTCACAATGTGCCTATTTGCTTTGCAGCCTTTGCTCTTGTGACAGGCATTCCTTACTTTGGCAAAACAGAACTGACCTTTGGTATATGTTAGGTTAGGATCATGTGACAATTTACACATGCATACACCCAGTGAAGTTGTTTGATGTGCCTATGCGACTTCAAGACCACAAAGGATACCACTTGCCAGTATCCTCTATTAGTTAACAGTTACTCTCACCTCACAAAATAATTACAATCAACAGATTTCTGTTCCACTAGATCTGGTCTGTATGTTCATCACCCTCAAGTCCACAATCTCCGTTCCCTGTCACGGCCAAGAGAGTAAAACTTACGCTTGCAGGGATTCTGTCACAGAGCCAATCTGGTTGACCTTAAGCAGGAGGCAGTTGCAGGATTTCTCCTCCACAGCCTTAGCAATACGCTTTGGATTGGTCACAGTCAGATCATCACCAACCACCTGGATGCCAACACTGCCAGTGAACTTCTTCCAGGCAGCCCAGTCATCCTGGTCAAATGGGTCTTCAATGGACACCACTGTAAAGGGATACAAGGAGCTTTAAGACAATGCCACCCTGTAAGGTCTTGTTTGAAAGCACTTGCACCAAAGTGCCGCAGCCAAGTACTACCCACCTCAGAGAAAATTCCTAAGACCCCTAAGAGGCTAACTGTTTGTTCTGCTCTTGATCCCTCTTACAAAGGGAGGCTGCATCCTAACTCTTTCCTTCAGCAATCAACCCTATTTGCCACTACTACTGTGCTTCTTGATAATGAAGAACTTACAGGGGTAGTTCTTGACAAAGCCCTTGTACAGATCAGCCAGCTGATCAGGAGAAATGTATCTGCTGGGATCATCAGGGGATTTGAAGTCCAGATCATACTTTCCATCACGGTAGAACTCTGAGGCAGCCACATCCATGCCAATGACAACCTTTTCAGAGTAGCCAGCCTTACTGATGGCAGTCTTCAGCAACTCCAGAGCTGAAACACAGTAAGGTATTTCTAAGTTACCACCAAATATCTTAACTCAAAAGCTATTTATTTACCAACAGCAGTACATTCACTCGGCAAAGAATCTCCATTAGCCCCCAAGGAGAGCACAAAGGCCACATAGAACAAGTTCTGTAACTCTCCGGCTTCTGAACTGACTGGAACAAGGTATTACTTTAATACTGCTTTTAGCTTGTAATACCCTTGAGACACCATTATGGGATTCATGATCTCTTCAGGCAGGACATGTCAGCCCAGAAAGCTTAAAACTAGATGACACTGCATCCTCTTTCAGCTTTATACAAGTGGGCAGGAAGTAGTGACTGCCCTTTAATCCTTTCTGGCGCCAGATCAGGTGCTGACCATAAGTGGTAAGCATCCAAACCCCGAGAGGCAGTGTGATGCACAGCTTGCCACTGCACAGGGCACCCTCTCTTTGCATCCACCTGTTCCCCGCTAGCACAATGATATGTAGAAGAGGAACAGAAATACTCAGTAGGAGCCTCTAGACACTACCCACTACGCTACCCTGTTTGGCCGAGTCCAAGCAAGGAAATTGAGCATGGTCACGACCACTAAGACCTCTCCTAATCACCCCTGACTCAAAGCCAAGCAGCTGGAGCAGCCAGGCCATTTACAGTAGGAAGCTCAGATCAAGTGCTTTGGTTTGGGTTTGTGGTTTTGGGGGTTTTTTTGTTGGTTTAGTTTTAAGATGTCAGTTAGTACTAACTGCAAAGCAGATGCTGCCAGCAACACAGATTCCTTAGACTGCAACAGTCATTCAAGGTCATCTTCATTGATGTCTGACAGGGACATGCCTGTGACTGTGGGATTCAGAACCACCCTGATTTCTGGTGCTGACTCTGTATCTTCAACAGCAGAAAAGTCAATGCAGTTCAGAGGCCACCTTCAACAGTAACATAACCAACACCTTTAAGCAACAAACAACTTAATAGTTCTAGTATTCTACTGCCTTATTAGCAGCTCCCTTTCTGCAGAAGGGATTGAAAAATAGCTCTTCCAGTGCACTTCTGTAGGAACCAGTTATTTCACTTTCCACAAAACAACTGCCTCCCTCCCCCACAGGTTTCTGAACAGAACTGTTTGGCTGCAGAAGCAGCCTATGCCTCAACTTCCCAGGCAAGCCTTCACGCACTATCACACATTACCAGGCATAGTTCAAACTGGTTTCCTGCTTTGTCAGCAGAAAAAGAACTCCACTGAACTTTGACTACTGACTTCTAGGGAAACATGCAATGCACGCGGACATTCCCACACCACTTCTTTAACTGGAAGAGAGTAAGATTCCCTTAAGCTGCTACAGGAATGAAACAGTTATGAGGCAGTGAAGTCAAAGCTATCCTGTCAAGCTGCATAAACACATGTCCAAGGGAAGAGCTCTGTGTTACTATACTGGACCACACCAGTATAGCATCCTGGAAGGTTTGTCAGGATTAAGAAGCAGAGCAAAGAAACAGCAGTAAGTCCTACGACCTACTGATCCTGCTTTCCATTCGTCATGGACAGGTATGGTCTTTGTACTCTGCCTATCAGTTACATCTCCTCCCACAATTAGCTTCTTCTTACCTTCTTTATTTTCCAGGATGTTGGGGGCAAAGCCACCCTCATCACCCACATTAGTTGCATCCTTGCCATACTTCTCCTTGATTACGTTTTTTAGGTTGTGATAGACCTCTGCACCAATGCGCATTGCCTCCTTGAAACTGTCAGCACCGACCGGGAGGATCATGAACTCCTGCATAGCCAACTTATTGCCAGCATGGGAGCCACCATTGATCACATTAAAAGCCTTGGAGTAGCCAAAAAGAAAAGGCAAGTTAGAATGTTTCAGGGTAAACAGATAACAGCATTTATGTTAAGACTCTTCATTCTCTAGAAAACTTGATCTAAGACCACAAGACATCACGAAGCACCTGGTTAGATCAAGTCTTTAGCTAGCTCTATCAAGGGACTTACAGGAACTGGAAGAATGACTTCTGCATTTCCAGCAAGGTCAGCAATGTGACGGTACAAGGGGACACCCTTCTCAGCAGCGCCAGCTTTGCATACAGCCAGAGATACACCCAGGATGGCATTGGCACCAAATTTGGCTGTAAGAGGAAGAAATTGTTTACAGAAATGTTACATCTTCGTAAAGAGACTCAGCAATACCAGCACCATGGTCTTGGTTATGGAAGTGCACAGCACATGCTGTGCACTGCCCATTGTTTCTGATCATGTAAGCCACCATTCTATTAACCAGACTTCATCTTTTCGTGCCTCACCGCAACTCAAAGCCCACTTACACTTATTCTCCGATCCATCCATTTCCAGCATCAGTTTGTCAATCTTCTCTTGCTCGACAACATTGACGTTCTGCAGAGAGAAACAAGCAGAGCACTGCTTGACAAACATGGTTCTACAAACTCTCACCTACCCACTGCATTTTTATTTCCATGGCAGTCACCAAGACTTGCTTAAGGGCAACTACCAGCAGTTGAGGAGACAAGTGCTTGTCATTACCACACAGCAGCATCTTCTGGTCACTTCCAGCAGACTGGTGCTGACAGGTAAGTTGTCAAAAACTTTTGTTCTTCACATTCAGAGCTGTAAGGCTATCTTGTCCCTTGAATTCCTGACTCTTACACTGCTACCTGCCTGGCATGGCATAGGAGAAGGCCCCAGTTTATGCCCCCTGTCCCCCTTCAGTGCAAGCTCAAAGACAAGCAGTTTGCTCACAACATACACCCATTTGTAACTCAGTACATAGTGTCTGGGATTGTCACTAAGAATGTGCAATGACTATGCAATACCACTTAGTTTTGCACCATCCTTTCTAGCTAGGGCTCAGTGCCCACAAAGCACACAGGATTCTCACTCAAGCAGACTTTACCAAGACCCCCTCAGATTCCCTTCCAGAGTTTATCCAGCCAGCTTGGATAAAACCCAGTCCCTTCCCATCACCCAGTCATCCCCTTAAGCATAAAGCAGTTTGTATCTTAACAGCACATCACTGAAATTCCCAGATGTATTTCTACACACTACAACACTAAGCCGCCAGAGGTAGTTTTGTTTAAGTTTTAGATACGCAGTCATTAAGTCAAGCAATTCCTGTAGGTCAGTTTGTTCACACGCATGCTGGTACACAGGCTAACCCTGCCTCCGCCACATAATACAGTTCCCATAACTGTTTCAAGAAAACCCATCAGTTAGGACATACTGGACTGGTATTAGCTGATGTTAGCAGAAGACAGATTGCTCCTACCTTGCTAATCAGTGCAGGTGCAATTGTTTTATTGACGTGCTCAACAGCTTTTGAGACACCTGGAAGGAACAAGCAAATCAGACACCAGTCAACCACACTGGTTATGCAGGCATTAGTAGGTGATCCCAGTAACAATAAGATCTCAAGAATACCATCACATGCTATTCAAACCCCAATCCAGCCTGAGCTTACAGCCAAATCTAAACACTTATTACGGAGGTCACCTCAATTGAATGGAAGTTGCATGAAGTAAGAAATGCCTGCTGCAATGTTACTTTGCAAGACCATGCACTGGAGAAATTAATCCAAGTGACAAGGTTGCACTCAAAGTACATACATTACCTGTGTACACAATGCTGTCGCCAGGAACTCATTAACATATTTAACAGCTCTGGATACACCTGACAGAAGCGAAATGGACAAGAGAATCAAGGAAGAGATGAAGACTCACAGACAAGAACAAAAGCCAGTCATGCAAGAAAAAGAAAAGGACACAAACAGGTAAACAGGCCTACAAGTCAGCAAGTGTCTGATACTGAGCATCAGACTAGAAACAAAAAGGGTTCAAAGGGTAGAGGAAACTGCATCAGCCAGCAAGGCTGTATTTGGTCTTTCCACCCAGGTTTCCATACTATTGCAACCACCAGTGTGGATCCAAACTTCATGTGGCTGAATGAAAGTATTTAGAAAAGCTTTTAGGATAGGCTACTCCTATCCATGCATAGAATGGATGAATATGCAGAAAGAAAAAGGCTTCCCCAAAAGTTAAGCATGCAGCAGTTCAGGCATTTCACTATCTGCTAATCTTTGTAACATGGTTAAAGCATCACCTTAATCCACATTTTACACTTGATACATGCTGAAGTACACCCTCTCTGTACCTGGACACAGGCACAGAAATTGTTTGTTTGCTCCCGGCTTCAGACACGGAATAAAGCATGAACACAGCACCATCCTTTTAATCTACACGGCTACGCTACTGCATAAACCAGCAGTTCCAGTATGAACTTCCTTCTTCCCCATAAGCAGAACCATCATTACGCAGATACTAACAGTAGTCTAAGAAATACTGTCATTCCTGTACGGTGTTTAAATATTTCCAAAGACCTAAGCTTCAGAACTTGTGAACACCAAGTAAGTGCACCCTGATTAATTGCCTCTTAAATGGTCTAAATCTGCAGACTTGTATTACAAAAGGCCTACCAGCTATCTGCAACTCATCTCATTTGGTGATTATTTTTTTGTAACTCATGTTACTCCGCAGCTGACAAAAACCTTCAGCTGTGATAGTTTGTTGTAAAAGCTCAGACTACTGTCTAGTAAAGTGCCATGAAGAACTGCTTGTAGGAACAGATTTAACAGGTCTAAGCACACAAACATTTAGTACACTGAGGTAAGTACACATTTACTCTTCTCAAGGAAAAGAAAAAAGCCCTAGGTAAACAGCCTAAGTTCTTCGAGATAGTCATCTAGGAGTTTATTCTGTGTTCAGATAGTAACAACCATGAATCTTCTCAGACAAGGGTCTCCAAGTTCAATTCCGCAATTACCCACTCTAACCACTCTTAACAGGCACAGAATAGTTCAGATTTCTGCCAGTCAGGTGAAAGGAAAGTTTGAAGACAAGTAATTCTCTCTCCTAGCCAAAAGTTCAACTGATTGCATATATTTGGAAGGCATCACCTGTACTTTTAGAGTAGCAAGCTAAAAAGGAGTCCCCACTGTCCAAGCTCTAAGAGTAGTCATAAGAATTACTACTAGGGTGCTTATTAGGTTAATGACATCTTGTATGTGACTATTCATTTTCCCCTACACATGTTCCCAAGCCAGCCTGGCAAAGGCTGTGAGTAGTTTCCTTTCAGAACATACAATCAGTACCCAGAAAGCTAAAATATTACACCACTAACACAATCTTAAGTACCCTGGCTACTATAATGACAGACAAAAAGCTGAAGTGACTTTAGCTATTATGCAGTCTGAAACAAAAATACCTTCCATGATTACCAGCATAAAGCTGCAGGTTAGCTGTGGTCAGCAGCTGGCATAAACCTTAGGTTCATGATTTAACATATTGGCATCTAAAGAGTCTATAGTGACAACAGTTCTTTGAAAATTTGGTCTATGAAGAAAATTTGTGACTAGCTGCAGTATCACCAAGTTTTTTGAAGCAGGTAGTTTAGATGCTCTTATAATACACACTGCTAAAGCACTCTTACTCTTGACACGCACCAAGATGCAGGGCAACAGAAGTGGTGTAACAAAGTACCTTTGGGCATACTGTACTAGAGACATCATTATCTAGCTGGCATGCCTAAACTCCACCTGCCCCACCTATGGAAGTACAGTGACTTTCACTACTACACAGCTGCCCTGCTGGAGGCAGTCACTCTCCACATTGTCCCCTGGCAAAATCCAGCAGCCTGTGCTTTACCTCTGCCCCAGCCCCACAGCCTACACGTGGTATGCACTGCTATCACCTTACTCCACTGGTTTTGCCCAATTGCCATGCCTTGTATAGAACATTGACAGTAGTGAAGAAGCCCATGTGCCCTCTGCTACCATCTGGCGTAAACATATGCAGCAACACAGCCACTGTTAAAGAGGCCAAGCTGCGTTCCAGAATTCACATTTACCTTTCCCCATGTAGCGTGTCTTGTCATTGTCACGAAGCTCCAGAGCTTCATAGATTCCAGTTGAGGCACCACTGGGAACAGCGGCTCTGAACAAACCTGTTTACAACAGAAAAAACAGTTGTCTTGGCACATTCAAACACACAAAACACTCTCCACCCATAGGCCATCCCAACCTACTGCACACTTCCATCCCTGGAGATGGGAGACAATCTCTGCTCACTTATACCTGTCTGCTCCTTAACAGTAACACCAATTCATCAGTGCCTCCTTCATACTGATCAAGAGCAAGCTGACTCACTCATTCTCCACCACTGTGCATTTCAAGTGTTTTAAGTTGGGACAGTCATCTGTTCCCTTTCCGAAAAGGCAGCTTTATTCACTGAGTCTACTATTTGAGCTCAGTCTGGCAGGCAAGCTCTTAAATTTCTCCAAGATACAGCATAAAAGGGACAATTAGAATGCTATTTTGTTAATATGGGTTCCAAGGTCTCCCTTGTCAGCACAGCCACCCAGACAGCCCATTCTTCCAGCCACAGATGCCGAACTTTGAGCAAATTGGTACACTGGAGCCTGCTCTGCCTGTGGTTCAAGATGCCAGCTTCAGTCTCCAGTCTTTCCCTTGTCCCACTACAGCAAATTATTTAGTAGGGGCAATCTCATTAAGTGACTGCATTAATCTTTTGAAGCAGAAAGATCAGTTATTTAGTTAGTGCATTACAGCTATTGTGTTTGCCCATTCCATCAAACCACACTGGTATGTGTTTGCACAATGCTTTTGTCAGATCCCATCAGATGTGGTATGAACAACTAACAAACCAAGGGGAAAGTCCAAGTCCTACAATAATTAAAAAAATAAGATGCTATATGTGAAAACCCAATTATACAAGTTTAGTCATGCCTGAGTACTTAAGCTGAGAAGAAACCATTACCCAAGATTCAACCCTGCAGCAGAACACTGTTTCATTACAGGAGGTGACTGCTAGACAGACCAGGAATTAATCTTCAAGTGCAGTCACAGAGTTTGGAGAACACTGAAAACTAAGACCATTAGCAGATGCTTAAGGACAGGAAGGCAGGCCCTGTTGACTCCAAGTTTGTCAAGTGCTGTCCCACTTGTGCTCAGGGCAAGGGAAAGGCAGCAGGTTTCGATTAATACTTGCACAATGCAGACTGTAAGAAGTGACACACTTCAAAAAATCCTTTACTGTCCAGACCAGTATCTTGAGCTCAGAAAATTCATCCCAGCAGAATAATGTAGAGGTTTCTTCTGCAAGTCCCATAGCAAGCTCAGTAACAAGTTTTTTTGTATGGAGGAAAAAGTACGCACAATTCCACTGCTAGAACAGGACAGTCCACATACTTTTGACTGCCTCTTCAGTTCTATCAAATACAAGAAAGGAATAAAGTATCTACAGCTAAGGACTCACCTTTGTTGGTAAAGAGGTCTACCTCAACAGTGGGATTCCCACGAGAGTCAAATATTTCACGGGCGTGGATCTTAAGAATGGACATTTTTAACACCTAAAAAAAAAATGTTTAGCATTAATCACAGAATGGTTTGAGTTGGAAGGGACCTTCAAAAGTAGTTCAATGCCCTGCCACGGGCAGGGACACTTTTCACTAGATCAGGTTGCTCAAAGCACCGTCCAACCTGACTCTGAACACTTCCAATGACAGACGCATCCACAACTTCTCTGGTTAACCTCTTCCAGCGTCTCATCACAAAAAAAAAAAAATCTTCTTTATATCCAGACCAGTTCTACCTTCTTTCAGTTTAAAACTTCCCATTTTATACTTAAAAGAATACTGATGAACAGGTTAACTGTGCAATCAATTATTTTTTTTAAAAAAAGGACAACCCCCATGCCTCTCCTTCCTTGCCTGTCCCTCCTGAACAGTCTACAGCCATCAACTGCAGCACTCTAGTAACATGATTCATCCCACCAAGTTTCAGTGCACAGGGGTTTCCACCTCCTCCTGTTTATTACCCATGCTGTGTGCATTGGTATACAGACACTTCAGTTGGGCTACCAACCCTGACAACTTTCTGGAACAACTCTGAAATCCTTTGAGGCATCCGACAACTGTTTCCCTGTTGGTTTGTAATATATCGGCAGCCCCAGCTCTTTGTTACTCAGAACTCCATCTCCTTCCCCCACCAAGTCTAGTTTAAAGCTCTCCTCATAAGCCTGACCAGCTTGTTGGCAAAAATGATCTTGCCCAACTTGGTCAGGTGAATCCTATCAGCTCCTAAAAGATCCAGCTTCTCAAAGGTTGATCCACGATCATCAAAGCCAAAATCCTGAGTATGGCGCAAGCTAGGCAGCCAGGCACTCTCCTGAGCCCTTTCCCCTGACTGGGAGGACAGAACACCTGTGCTCCTCCTCATCCTTGTAACATTGCCCCAAGGGACAGTTTCTTTTGATGTTTCTAAGTTAACTTGTTGCAGTACCATGAGACCCTACACAGAATAGTAGGAGCAGATGATAATAGATGTACCTGTAGGTACATGCTACACCTCAGCAGCCTCTCAGCAATGTCACAAATACAAGCTCCTGATAGGCAGCAAATGTCTCTAGAGAAACTGTCTAAATGGAAAACGGGTGCTTCAGCACCTCTCAGTAAGAAATCTCTTAGTAATAAGACCTCACCTGCTTTTCTGGTGGCTCTAGTTCTAAAGCAGGTGGGTGGTTGGATCACCTTTGCATGGTTTGCTTTTCCTGGATCCTGTATGTTACTCACATGCTCCTTATTCTTCAGCCCCAGAGTATCATGTCTCTTATGCAGGAGCATTTCAGAGGACTGGGGCAGAAGAATCTTCCTCAAGTGGAGACGAGGGGGCCAGTCTCCATCTCATGAACCACCTGCACCAATTAGCTCAAGGCTGAATTCAGGCTTACCTTCCCTTTGCACATAATTAAGGCAGGGCCCAGCCTGTGACAGTACACAGTACCATGTATCTTTCTTCTGTTCCCATCCCCGGATACTGCACTGCCTGTTGAGCTCCTCTTGTAACATAGCCTACTTGTTCAAGAAATTTTTCCCATGGTTGCACTTGCAGCTAAGGCATCCATTGCTGCCTTCATGAGCTGGGGGACTTTCAGAAGCTCCTTGTTAAGGTCTGGACAACTATTCCAGTCCTTGAGAGGAGAGTTTGGGTGGAGACATCAACACAGGTAAGCTGTAGTGCTTCTGTTCGGGTTTCAGCTACAGCCTTACAGCTGCAGCAGGTGGACCAGCAGGTCACAGCCTCCTCACAGTTCTTATAAAAAAAAAGTCCACTAATAAAGTGGTAATTCTTTTGAAAGATATCATCATTCTAATTCCCTGGAGACCTCAAGCTTCTGGGTATGCTTGCACAGTCACCAGTTGAGTTGGAGTGACTATCAGGTTGCAGCCTAAGCCTGCAGATGAGCTGAACAGGCAGCAGCCAGATCACTGGCACACTCTTTCTACCAGAACAGCCCCAAAGCCTGCTGATGCTGCTCCCAACAGCCACAGCTCCCTGCTTCCATGTGCTCCCTGGGGGCCAGCTGTGAATGGCTTCCAGCAGCTTGAACTGGCCACAGGCACAGCTGGCACCACCCAACTCTCACTCACCCCTCCCAAGACCTGCTGCCTGGTCCCTCTCCCACATAGCACAAGGGTGCCAGGGATGCAGAAACCCCCTCAGACACCCTCCCCAGGGACCTCACAAGCCTTGCACTCCTTCCAGAATGCAGCAACTGCTGCTGCTAGCATCAACTTGATATTTGTGTCATGTAGTAATACATGCAAGCATGAGAACAGTTCAAAAACATCACACTGTTTCAACTAGGAAAACCTTATATACTTGGTGAGAGTTAGAGCTGTATGCTGAGAGGACAGAAATCTCAGTCTAGGTAGGAAAAACAGTCCAAAACCAGAAGGCTTGTTTCTATAGAGATCTAAGGGAATGCCAGCTCACCACGTAAGAGCAGCCAAGCATTCCTAATACAGGAAACGTCTGCTACCAGTTATCATTCTTTCCAATAGAAGACTAAAGTGCAGTACTTCTTAGTATGCACAGCAGCTGTTCAGAGCCTCATGTAACTCTTGAAATAGAAACTATCACAGCTCTAATTAAGAGCTTACATTAATAGTTACACCCAGTCCTGAGCATTTACAGGAATAGCTCTTCCTCTTAAAAGGAAGAAAAATCACCAGTCTTGAATACTTCCTTTTTCTTCACCTTCTCACATATCTATACGCTTTTCCTTAAGCAAACTGCAGTAAGGAATGCCTTATGTAAGCTCAGCTACATTTTAAAAAAATCAAGTCATACAAATGCCTGTAAGCCATCAACTGGCACCTAACTCGGCTCCTCTGCAAAGAAAGCTCAGCCTCAGAAGTAGAACTATCCGGAAGCTGGTTTTTTGGCAAGCCAGTGTGGGTGGTAACCCTGTTTACAGAAATGGTTGTGAACCTCTCTGCAGCTGCTGTAATGTTATGAAAACAGGACCTTAGAAACACTGCCACTTGTACAGGCGAGTTAACTTCAGACACTCATTTCTTCCCTCCCCATGTTAAAAAACATGGGTAGCCATTTGGCTTGTCCCCTTGTAGTTAAAGCATCCTTTCCAGTTGTCCTGCTCCTAAGCAGCATATTGTATAAGGCAGGCTCAGAGATCTTAAGTAGCGCCTGCTTTACAGTAAGACCCACACACTGACAAATGATACCTCTAACCTAAGAAGCACAACTTAGTGCAAGTGGGCCTTCTCCTGCTGCCACTACATAACTTCAATCAGTAAATACACAAGCTAGAAATAAATCTCTGCAACTCTCCAGTTATCAATCCCACCCATGCTAACACTTATCTCTCTGCATGTACACTGAGCGTTGGCTAATAAGAATCCCCATTTCTCTGAAAAGGCTTTCAGAGTTTATCAGGCTGGCACCTCCTATGCCTTACTTTCATTTTCAGAACCATGGTTTTGCACCAAAACTTTAGGTACCTTACCCTTTGAAAGCAGTCATCTCACAGGAAGTCTTAGTGCAATGCAAGAACCATTTGTTCACCTTCACACAGAAGGAGGCACTTCAGGAATGCACTGCAGAAGCTTCCATTGGGTAGGTCTGCCAGGTCTGACATTACTCAAGCATCCTTGACAAATAACCTCCCCTGTGGTCCCCCCTTTTTCTTTAGGGGGAGGCATTTCACAGCACTGCACCATTCCAGAAATTCCTCACACTTTTTTTTTGCCTCATTCTGCAAACCCCCTCACTTCTGTGTTCTTGAAACAGTTCTCCCACTGAGCTATTCATGGGTAAAAAAAAAAATAATCTGATGCTGTTTAGTTCATCACAAGCTGAGCATTATGTATTCTGCCTTAATCAAGTCAGTCAACTTATCTAGAAAGTGAGGGTCAGCCCACACACAAGTCTAACTGTGGAAATGCTAACAATGCAAGACAGCTCATCAGTAGCACTGTCCAGACCTGACCTTTGTACTCAGTGATGCGGCTAGCCAAAGAGGCAAATACCAGAATGTTATTTAATGCATGCACTGCCTTAAACCTTTTTTTGTACCGTAATCTGCTGGCAAGGTCAGTGTCTCCCATCAGGGGAAAAACCACACATGCTAGCTTCCCTGGCTTTCCCAAGAGCACACAGGTTATCACCTACTTCAAGGCTAAGTTACAACCCACTGCACCACTGCCAGTTCCAAGTACTGGCTATTAACTTCAGTCCAAGAAATCACCACTTATTCTCTACCTGATCCTCTGCTCTGCACAGGGAATGCAGTACAAGAACATAGACTACACCAACTCAAAATTATTTCCAGAGGTTTTGTTTACAGCTGACTATCACCAAAAGCTGTACTTGTGAGCTGTTTTGCAGCCCCATGTCTCACAAGTCAAGACAGGGTTAAGACTGATCAACTACAAGCATCTGAATGGAGATTAAAAAGGTAACACTTAAGTTCGGCCATAGAAAAAACTATCCTAGTTAGTGTCTTATTACAAAACTGCCCTACAGTTATCAGTGGAAGTCTTTACATAGCACTTAAGGATCCTGCAAGACTACACCTCTCACACCACCACCACTGAAAAAAAGCTTATTGCTCACTTTATTAGATCCAAATATCTAAATTCTACTGGTCAAATGTAGACTAAAAAGGGCACCTTACAATCCTACTCCCCTGCATTCCACATAGTATTAATTCACCTCTACACTCTGCAACATGATATGACATGTTTTAAGTAATGCCTGGCAGGGAGTAAGGCTGAGATATGTTGAATTACTTTCCCTCTCATTTAATAAGATGGAGGCCTGAAACTGCATTGCTTCAGTCTGTGGGTTTGGATGACAAACTTCACTACTTCCTGCCAGGCTCAGAAAGTCCTGGCCCTGCCCTGTGACTCAGCAGTCAAGCAACGGAACATGAGAAAGACCAAGATCCTCTCCGGCAGCCATGCACGAGGCAAGCTAGTCAAGAGGCAATTTTCCGCCCCCCCCCCCCCCCCCGCCCTTCACATCCAGAGATACACATCAAGTTACCAGGTGATACTCCCCACCAGTGCTACTTTTGAGATACCCAGCACTTAATGAACCCCACTAGGAGACCTAATGCACACAGACTTGCGTGCTGACATCAAACGTTAAATATTTGAGATGCGAAGCTGAAGGACATCCACTGCCACTACAGGGGAAGGTCCAAATCACGACACGCAATCCGAGAGCAACTGTTAATGATTAAGAGAGAGAGGTTAAACCCTGCCTTTGAAAGGAGCCTTGACCCACCACGTTTCCCAGAAGATTTTACAACACAAGCGCGTGGCCCCCACCCCGCCCCCCCAAGCTGACCAGGCCAAGGCCGGCGCAGGCCTCCCTCGGCCCCCGCCATGCGGCTGGCGGGTAGGGGTGAGGGGGTGGGGGTGGGCAGCACGCCCGCAGAGGCCTGCACCCCCTCGGAGGCCGCCTAGGGCCGACCCCATCTCACGGGGGCGGCAGGGGCTCCGGGGCCGCTGCCCGCAGAGGCCGGGTGAGGGAAGAGGCAAGACGGCGGTCCCCATAGGGGCCTCTCACCCCGCAGAGAAGCCGGGCCGCTGCGGCCATCCCGCCGCCGCCCCACTCACCTTCGGCCCAGCAGCCCCGCTCCACACAGCAGCCCCACTCGCCGTCTCACCTCTGACTGGGAAGAAGCAGCGGCGCTGGCGCCCAGCTATAGCCCACCCCGCGCAGAGGACCCGCCCTCCTCCAGCTCCCATTGGTCTGCTCAGCCCCTCTCCGGTTACCCATTGGCCGGACCGGCACCCCGCAGCTCTCCCATTGGCTATCGCCTCCTCGCGCCAGAGGCGGGCTCGTGTGCGTGCGCTACGTGCCGCGGTGGCCCGGTCCCTCTGGCGTTCGCCCCGTGGAAAATCCCAGCGCGGACGGGGCGGAGCCGGCCGCCCCCCACCGCCAGCCCACGCGTGCCCGGGGCCGGGCGGGGGCAGCTTTCCCTGCGCGCGCGGGCCTGTCGGCGGCAACGTCCTCGGGGCTCGTCCGCTGGCGCGCGCGCGTACCGCGAGAACGGTCTCTTTGTGCCCGTGCACCTGCGTGGGGTGCGCGTGCCCTGCACAAACCCGCGCGCCTGCGCGCGCCCGTGGGGAGAAGAGGCCGGGCTGGCGGGGTCATTGTCGCTGGCGGCAGCGAGCCTTGCCCGCGCCAAGGCTGGAGGAGCGTGGGGCTCGGCCTGCGCGGCCCTCCCGCCGAGGGCTGGCGGCGTTACTGCTGCAGAAAGGTTAAATACAAATACAGTAAATGTTCGCTTTGATTTTGAAGTGAATAACCGTTACACTTACTGGGGTGGGGAAGAAGCGCTCATGCGATTGGTCGTGACGCCTCACATACTCATGCGCCAGCAGGAACAAAGAGTTTTGCAAGTGTTTTTTCTGGCTCCGCACAAAGGTGTTTGATGCTCCACGACACATGCTTGAAGGCTGTTGGGTTTGCGTGGCAAGGGTTTGCTAGCGGGGGGCTACAGGGGCAGCTTCTGCGAGAAGCTGCCAGAAGCTTCCCTGTGCCTGATGGAGCCTGTGCCAGCTGCCTCCCGGCTGGACCCACCACTGGCCACAGCCGAGCCCATCAGCGACTGTGGCAGTGCCGCTAGGATAGGGGGGGAAGAAAAATCTGCACCAGCGCAAGAGAGGAGCGAGAACATGTGAGAGCAACAGCCCTGCAGACACCCAGGGCAGGGCAGGAGGGCAGGAGATGCTCCAGGTGCCGGAGCAGAGGTTCCCCAGCGGCCCGTGGTGAAGGCCATGGTGAGGCAGGCTGTCCTGCAGCCCAGGGAGGGCCGTGGTGGAGCAGGGGGATGCCCCAAGGAGGCTGTGACCCTGTGGGAAGTCCATGCTGGTGCATGCTCTTGGCAGGACCTGTGGCCCCATGGAGAGAGGAGCCCACACTGAAGCAGGTTTGCTGGCAGGGCTTGTGACCCCACAGGGGACCCACGCTGGAGCAGGCTGTTCCTGAAGGACTGCACCCCATGGAAGGGACCCACGCTGGAGCAGGTTGGGAAGAACTGCAGCCTGTGGGAAAGACTGATGTTGGAGAAGTTAATGGAGAACTGTCTCCTGTGGGAGGGACCCCACGCTGGAGCAGGGGGAGATGCGGGGAGGAAGGAGCAGCAGAGACAACATGTGACGAACCAACCGTAACCCCATTCCCTGTCCCCTGCACTGCTTGTGGGGAGGATGTAGAGAAATGAGGAATGAAGCGAAGCCCAGGAAGAATGGAGGGGTGGGGGGAAGGTGCTTTTGTTTTGATTTTCGTTCCCATTATCCTACTCTGATTTGAATGGTAATAAATGCAACTAATTTCCCCAAGTCAAATCCGTCTCGCCCATGATGGCAATAGCTGAGTGATCTCCCTGTCTTTATTTGGACCCATGAGCCTTTCGTTACGTTCTCTCTTCCCTGACCGGTTGAGGAGGGGAGTGTGAGAACAGCGTCAGTGGGCACCTGGCGTCCAGCCACGGTCAAGCCACCACAAAGACTGCTGTGACCAAAAAATGATGGAGCAGAGCAGAGCTTCACACCAGGCCACGGAATTAAAGACTTTGCCAAAGTGGAGTGACTCATGCTCCTGAAAAGTTCTGATCCTGCTGTGGATGTTGAAAAAAACATCAAATTATTCATTGATAGATATTTAGTTCACCGCATTGCAGTGAAGTATGAACGACACACCACAGTGAACGAGGAGCTCTGTGACTGGCAAAGCCTCCATCCCTGGAAAGTATTATCCAGCTTTCTATGGACTCAGTAATAACCGTGTGTCACAGTGTTTAACAACAATATGACACTCACATGAGTTGTTCCCAGGTGCAGCACGGCAGAAGGACCCGGTTCCATCCTGGAGTGACCTACCCAGCCCCCGCTGGCAGCAGCTCCCTGTGACCAGCATGGCAAGGCCCCGCTGTACCCTGCCATGGTGCAGGACCGCGGTGCCGGCAGGGCAGCATGCCACTTCTCCCTCAGCCCTGGTTGCCACCGTTCCTCCAGGCCCTTCCCGGTGGTATAGCTCCCAGGGAATGTACTGCTTTGGTTAGGATCGATCAGTTGCAGTCGTAACACAAGGTCTTTGTGGGTTTATTATGGAGAACAGCTGTGCCCATGCTTCCCATAAGCATGTTTTTCTTCCAGGATTTTTTAACAGAGGGATAGCCACACATTGCACTGCGGCAGGGAGTCTGCAACGAAGGGAATCCCATTGCAAGGTCAAAACATTTGAACAAGGTCACAGGCTGACTTAGGAAAGGCACAATCTTGTCCCTCCTGGACACAATTGATTCTGTTCAAGGCAGAGCACTATCCCCAGCTGTAAGAGTGTGAAGCCCTGAGCAGGGACCGGTGCTTTGCCTGGCTGGGACACTGCAGAGCCTAGACCCATGCGTGTAATGCCATGGGAACTCCCAGTTCCCCTGGGTTTGCTTCTTCCCGTTTCACCTGACACCACACAGCCTGTGTTCACATGGATGGGGGCCTGGCTCTGAGAATTTCGAATACCTGTGAAGTTTCCCCAGCCTGCAGTTGGGGTCTAAGGGCTCCAGAGGGCTGACAGTGCCCAGTTCATCCTGACTGCACCACACAAAGCTATTTTGTTGCTTGCAAAGTCAGTTATGTTCATGTTTGCTTGATAACTGCTTCACCCTTCCCAACCTGATTGTGACTGATCATTTCTTCTGGGCACATTTTTCTTTCCTTCCTGAGAACAAACCCCCGAGACAAGCTTTAAGCCTAATAAAAAGCAAAGGAAATCTGTTGAACTGACCGCCTTCCCTAGGCACGCCATGCAGACACGGTACCCCACAAGGCCCCCCTGCATGACTCCTAGGCTCCTAGCAAGCACGTACCACTCTAAACGCAAGCTGTTTTGTGGCAGCACAGTATGGCCCACATGCCTGCAGCAGCACTACATGCTGGTTTTTGTGCCTTGCTGGGGGTGCAGATTCGTGTGGGCTGCACAGTCACAAATCAGGTTGAAATTCTGCTGGGCTGCACACAGCTGAGGTAAAGCAATATTGGCCAGTAAAAGCCCTTGGAATTAAACTGTCACTTTTTAGGTAGACAATTCTTTGCAGTGCCAACCTCCCCAAAACTGCGTGTTATACCCCTTGGAGCTGTGTTCCTGACTTATCCTGGAGCCTTACCCTTCTGGTGCAAAGGCATGAGAGGGGAACATTCCCTGCAAACGCCTGCTCCTGAGTGATCAGATGCTGGAAATCATAAAACTGGATTTTTATGCTGTGTAACTGCTGGATTAACAATGTTCCACCATCTTTACACTTTGTAAAAGTCCCTTGTTTGCTATGCATGAAAATCACATAGAGGTGCCAAGACTCATGATGAACTAGGGAAGATGGAGCACAAGAAAGCCTAAGGCTGAGGGAAATTCAGCATTGTGGTAGTGGAGCAAAAGACTCATGGTAAAGTACAAGTAGAGTGCTCTTTGGGAACAGAAGCCATATTATGAAAGATAATAATTAGCTTGGTGGTGGACAGAAGTGGAGTGTAATGCAAACCCTCTGGTCTGGGAAGCTGAGCACTGAGCCTCTTGCAGCTCCATATTCCTGTTCAGCCGAAGCAAAGCTGTGGGAGAAGACCAACCTAAATTCTTCCATTTCTCTGTTTCCTAGGGTCCTCTTTCCTTGTGAGCACAAAAACAGCACAAAGCAAGCAAATTTCCTCTGCTGGAGTGCAAGCAACAAGCTGTGTGCTAAGAATCTGCATCCCCCCCCTTCTTGCACGGTCCCATCCCCGGCAGGCAGGACTCGCTCACGGTTTTGGCCACAGATGCTGTGCCAGGAGCTGTGTCTGCTCCACTGAATCATGTGTCTGCAAGCGAGGGCGCAGTTGAAGACACTGGCACTACAGTAGCTGGAGGCAGCATTGACCAGGCATCCATGATCAGAAGTCTGGCATTGTTCAGGTGTTGGTATAATTTTTCCTGGATCAGCAGATTTAAAATCGCACTGTACATAAATATTAAAAGTCAGAGCTGATATTAAAAATGCCACTGCTCAGTCATGTATCCTGCCTGATTTTTCTTTTTCTCTTTCTTTGAGGAAAAAGTTTAGCATTCCTAAGGCTAAGAGATATCCGGCTGGCATGAGTTTCTGTGGGAACCTGGTCTCGTTACCAGATAATCACATATTCAGTGCACTCTTAAAATATTTCTTTCATGGTCTGGAGGGGGCTGTATGGCTAATGGGGACACTGGGAACAAAGAGTTTCAGGAAACATAAAGCCACCGTAGCTAGTAATCCGGTTTGACAGCCCACGCAATACTAACACATTGGTATAACATGCTGATGGAGCAGATGGAGAAAAAACATGAAGACAGATCTGGCTTACGGGCATCCACCACTCAGAAATGGAAAACAAGCCTCATGATCAAAATCCCCTTCCATTGCAAGGCCTAATCATTCCTTGTGCTTTACCGGCCAAATTGTAAGTGTAATAAGTGTAAGTTTTTTGATTGCTGGCAACACGCTCATGAGCACAGAAGCTGACTAGGCCAGCCTTTTCCTTCCCTGCTAAAAGTGGTTGGGCAGCAGAGTTCAGAGCTTTACAGAGTGTGAAATCACTAGTTCAAATGGCTGAGGTTGCTGAGGCAGGGAGCCGAACCACCACACATCAGGACTTGTTTGCCAGTGCATTAGTACGCTTAATAACCATTATGCCAGGTAGGGTGCATTCCAGGGCGTGAGCTTTCACAGTACCTTGAAAGCACTTCCTGAGCACTCAGGGACTTCTCTTCCTCCCCAGTGCCTCACAAAACACCTGAGGAACATGCGGCTGGGTCGCTGTGTGCGCACCACCCTCATCTACTCTGCCCGACAGTTCTGCAAGTGCCAGCCTGTTTATGTTTTGATAAGTTCCTTTTTGAAAAGCAGCCCTACAACTAAGGGAACGAGGCTTTTTGACTGCATTACCACATCACCGCAGTTGAGGCGAGGTCTCTGGAGGAAAGAATTGGACGCAGAAGACAGCACTCTGTCACTCAGATTTCTTCTCTTTGACTCTGCAGATCGTGGTATTTTTAAGGAACGTTCATTGGAAAGGTAATGGCAGAGTCTGACTAATGCTGTTTCTGGGTATCTATTAAAAAGTAATGAATTGATCATTTAAGATGTTTTCTTCCAGGCATTCGAAACCTCCTCTGACTTTACATCCTTCTTCCTTGCTTCTCATCCTGCCTTTCTGGTGTGCTTTTGTCTTACAGCTTAATTCTGTGACTAAACACCACAGGTTTTAGGCACATGAATAATGAAATGACTTCAGAGGACAGACCTGACATCTGTCTTAGTGCCTGTAACTTCTACCACTTTTTTTAATTCTCCTGTCTTCTCCCACAGTTTTAGAGACTGACCAGTTAGTGTCGTGAAAATGATTTAAAAGCCCGCAGTTCCTGCATTTAATAGCCAGCCTGAAAGTAGCTTCAGTACAATGACTGGGGTAAGGGAAAGACCTAGACCGAATTAGATCTTTTCAGGTCCTCTTGTCAAAAATTTGCAGCTATAGTGCAAAAATTAGACTACGAGTTGTCAGGGAAGATCAGCTATCAGAGTGACAAACCCTGCATGCTGCAGGGACCTCAGTTTGCTATCTCACCTGGCAGTCTGATTGCTGATTTTCTCCAACCCCAGCTAGCTTTGGTAGGTTTGGGATTTGAATTTTCTGTGGAAATTACTGCTCCCCATTTGCAAGCCAGCAGGGACAGGGCAGGGAGCTTACAGACCTCAGCCAGAGAATTTTATGTCTCTCTGTGAAATGGGTGCCTAGGGTTTATTCAGTACTAAAGGGGGCTTAATGGATGCTGAAGATGCAGGTAACATTAGACTACCCGGGCATTTTCAAGAAGTGATACTAGGGATGCAGATTTGTGTGCAGCTATGAATGTGTAGCATGGGACAGTCATCAGCCTATGTGAGTACATGAGAGCTGTGTTAGATACTCACGCACTAGGCAGAATATTTTAAACTTTTTTTTATTTAAAGTGGAACATTACTGCACAACAACCATGGCAAAACCAAAAAAAACAGGTAGGAGGGTTGGAATAGGAAAAAGATATACTACTATTAACTACTGTAAGTGATAACTTACATATAAAACTACTCTACAGCCATTTTGAGATTATGATAAAGGGTTATTTGGAAGTGAACCAACGTACAAATCAGGGTGCTAATACTAAATAATATACTTTCCAGCAACTGATGATCTGATGCAGTGGTTTGAGGCCAGACTGAAAGTTTTAAACCAGCTGGATATTAATTGCCAGGAATTGGGCATCCAAAGGCTGTAGCTGCTCATTCAAACCGTGACAAAACCATTAAGTAATCCCCTTTATGGAGGCCAGCACACAAGCCTTACGCTGTCTTTTACAGGGTGTTTCACTCCTTGCTGAGTAGGTCTTTCCCTCTCACTTTGAAATATATTCTGCCATAAAGGGGGAAGCAAGCTAGGAATTGATTAGCCATTAAGAAATTATGTTTGGTATTTAGGTGATTTTGTTTTTTTTTAAATGGAAACCTGAAAAAGACCAAGTATGAGCAAACCAAGAACAAGTCATTTGGTTTTTTTAATAAGTGCATAATAGTTATGTAAAGCACAAGAGTTATCAAGCAGGATTCTCTTGCCACAGAACAGGTACAGCTCACATGGTAGGATTTAAATTTCCTTCATGTTGTCTTTCTGCCTTAAAATTCGACCTCATTCTCATGGGAATCACTTTTATCTCTTATCATCTTCCCCACCCTTGGACAGGCAGAGTGCAGTGGTGATGAGCTACAGGGGGAGGAGGGGTTGTGGGCACTTCTGCTCTTGTTTAATGTCCCTGCGTGGACCTTGCCTGCAGCAAGAAGCCACTGCAGGTCTGAGCAAGCAAACACTGGGGCACAGATGACTTGGGGAAAGCAGAGACAGATTTTTTGATCTCTGAAACTGGATGCATCTGTCCATAGTTTGGGTCTCCGAGTCACGCAAGTCTGCTTTTATAAGCAAAAGGAAATAGTCGTGTCTGGATTGACCTTAAAGATATCCATACAAAATGCAGCATCTGTGTCAAGGCTGTTTCTCTGCACGGGCTAGAAAGGAAGCTTCAGAGCAAACTTGTACCTAGACACTTCTACATGCCTTCCTGGATCTTGGGATCCAGGGAAGACTCTATGGGATATGGAGTCCTATAACACCTATAACACACACTGAAAACTAACTCTCATAAGCTATGAGCAGCTCAGCAAACACACTTGGGCCCACCCAGTCAGCTCCCTCAAGCACGGGTGAAGAGTTCCAAGTCCAAAATGCAGCAAATGCACTGCACGCTATGAATAAACCTCTGTCAGAGACTTAATACCCACTATTCTCATTAACAGGGGCCATCTCTTGGTCCATTTCTTTCTTTGTAGAATAGATCCTTGCAGCATCAGTCTGGGATGCCCTGCTCCATAGGTGAGGCCTGGCTCCTCTTTTCCACTGATTTGTTTTCTTGTTTTCTGTATCTTGCAAATTACCTGTCACAGGAATCCCAGTTAACCACTGCAATCTCATTAGTCACATTTCTCTGCTTCCACCACTGTATTTCTTAATCCAAATCCATGTTTGCATTACCTTCCAATACTTATCAAAGTCCTCTGACATCTTCAGAAAATCATTGCAGAAGCTTTTTCCCTCTAGCCAGGCCTCTGACAAAGCATCCCTTTCCAAACCAGCTGCGGTCCTGCCATGTCCTCTTACATAGCTTGCCCCAGTCCCTTGCCACCGCCCTTCTTGTTCTACAGAAAAAGAGCACACCTCTGCCCTCAGGTGTGGCCTTTTCAGCAGATGCTGAATGAGCTGCACCTTTCTGATCCCTCACCTCTCCGCAGCTGCTCTCTGCAGCCGCTCTCTGCAGCCCTGGGTGAAGGTCCTACACTCTGGCCCAGGGCAGGCTCTTTGCCTCCCTAGAGAGCTGATTGCCGCGCTTGTGAAGAGCTTGGAGAGTAGTTTCCCCCTCCCATGTGTACGTTAGGGTCCCTGTATGCATCTGTGCCACTAAGCTGTGGAGGGGTTAATGAATTACTGGTTATACAGCTCTTTGAAGATGAAAAGTGCAATGGAAGGGCTCTGTTATTGTTACCATGTATGAAGGGTTCTGTACCAAACCCAACTGTATTGTGTTTGGCCACTGGATGTCACAGCTGCTCAACACACAATGCAGCTGAAATAAGAGCAAAAGTGCTTACCCAGCAATGGGCAACAGCCACATTTCCAGAGCTGTTACTTAATTCTGGGAAGAGTGTTCATTTGTCAAGGGGCCTGGGGTCTTCTCCTGTGTTTATGCACTGCTAATACTGATTTTCAGAGAGACTGAGCAGCAACCGTGCGTCCTGTGCATGTTATTACACTGGGAGATCAGCAGTAAAATGAATATTTTTATGGAAGGAGGTGCAGATATGTATAAAATACTAATAACAGTGTCTGAGAAGGTGCACAGGCATTTGCACACGCTGACAAGCTGTCCTGTCACTGAATTATTCCTTTTTTATTCCACCGCCATCCAGTCCACAGCATAGAGCCCTGGTATGATGGAAAAATTCATCCCAGGCCAGGTCTCGACAGCACTGCTTCGATCCCCACACTCAGGCCGCGTTCCTGTGTGCCTCACACTAAACCCAGAGGGGACACTGACCTCTCCATTCCTAATCCTGCCTTCACCTTCTGTTTTTTCCGAAGTCTCAAGTAGAGATCCAGAATATGCAGTCACTTTCAGCAAAGTCCATAGAGCAGACCTATACAGTCATCACAATAACTGTAATTACATTTCCTGGAAATGAAAATGAAGAGGGATTATTCAACCATGTTCTCCTCCTTTTATAACATCACATTGTCCTTTTTTGCCACCTTGGGGAAATGGCTGCTCATGCTCGTGGTGCAGGGAGGTGATAACCACCCCAGAAGTGATATGAACATTAAAAAGGAAAAACATTTTAAGATAATCCAAGTGATATAGCTATAACTAAGAGTAATTGGCTGAAACTGAGCAAAAGAAAATTTAGGTTGACAATGAACTGCAGGTAGCTAATGCTGAAACCTGTTAGACCATGAAATGGAATTCGCAGAGGAAACCTCTCTGCTTTAAAATGGGCAAATCCTGCTTTTAGGAACAGTGGTGTAAACCTGTGGTGTCTATCTCTGACTGCCTCAAAGCCTGTTGGTATCACAGAGCCTCAGTGGAATCAACAAATGTTTCTGAATTTATGTCGGTAGAAGGTGAATTTAGCCAAGCACATCAAAATATAAGAGGAAGGAGGCCTAAAGGGATTGAGTGAACTGGAGAAATGAATTCTGGCACTCTTCTACCTCTGACTTCTGTGATCTCTGTATGTAATTGAAAGCCAGGGGGCAAAAAGGGGGGTGGGGGTGGGGAAAGCATGGGCAAAATTTCAAAGCAACAAGGTCTAGCTCTGGCAGGAAGATGTAAAAACATTACAGGAATTGCTGAATAAAAGGATCTCGTGTTTCCATCCGCGCAGCTATTGCTAGCTTTACCTGTGGCCTTGGACCTACCAGCACTAGCTGCTTTTTGTCTTTCATAAAACTTGTGTAGGCTCTGAATGCTTTTCTTGATCTGGCATGACTTCAGCAGAGAGAACTCTGTTTGAAGAGGTTTGGGACTCACAAAAACGGAGATAGCCCAGTTGAAGGCCATCTGTCCATCTCACATCAAGCAGCCTGTTCCCAGTCAAATGTTTGCTGGATGTGGGAGTGATGCAGCTATTACTGCAACCCCTGATGAAATTCCCACTGATTCAGAGGGAAATGAGCCTTTCAAGCTCTGGGTCAAAGGAGCACTGAGGTATTGAGCCATCTACTTCAATGCAATGTCGAGGTTTTAGGGTGGCTACTGATGCTCAGAACGGATCTGAAAGTCAGACCTGAGCTGAGCTTTAGGCCAGCGAGGACAGAGGGAATAGCCTGGGAGAAGGAGGATTTAAAAGATGGCAAAGAGTCAGGGAAAACTGTAGAGGTAAGAGTGAAGTGCATGGAGGCCAACTATGTGGGATAAAAGGCTCATTTCCTACTGTAGTCAAGCGGAAGGGGGATGGCCGAAGTCTGTGTGACTGCATCTGTGTGCAAGCAGCCTGCCTTTGTGTAGCAGTTGTGCTGGGGATATTCACGGTGGAGATACCTGACATTAGGTTTTCCTACTGGCTAAAGCTGGGTGCAGAGGCAAGTCCTGTTAGATCTACAATCTTCTTCACCTGCAAAACACCAGTTTACTTCAAGCACAGTCCTGCCGTGATATCTGGAGTCCCTAGGCACTACATCCATACTGCTCTCTAGCAATTATATTGAGGTAGAAAAACAGTTGACTAAAAGACAAGCCTCAAGCCAGGCAGCTTTAATACCATATACACTAAAAAAAGCTATAGCGCCAAGAATAAGTAATGGTGGATGTGTCTAATACTTTATACAGGAGGAGGACTCCTTCCATATTATTCAGGTTGTACTTAGAAGCTTAATATTCAAACACATTTAAAGACTTTAATTAAAATTATTGTTCTGTCATAACTCCAAAACAAATTCCTACTTAGTGCCCTTAAGTAAATCCTCTCCCCACATTGCTGTGTCTTCCAGAACAGCCACTGATTTTGGGGAAGCTAACAGAGATGTGGGGTCTGGATGTGCTGAGCACCCACAGCTCCTGCCGATGTCAAGTGAAATGTCACAATTAGCATGTTACAAAAGCTTGATGAAAAATTAATTCACTGTCATCTCCAGTTTCCTGGCACCAGTACACTCCTGAGTGGGCTTTATTTCAAACCCTTTGCACAGACTGGGCTAGCTGATCGACGAAGCCCAGGCCAGAGAAACAGCTTGTCCCTAGATGACATCCATTTAAACAGTCTTGGAGTTCACATGCAGGCAGGGTGGCAGGAGGGATGCTCTGGTGCAGAGGTGACCTCCTGTTCCTGACTCTTGTCCACACCCTCAAGTGCTGCTCTGTGGAATCCTGGAGTGTAAACAGGTATAAACCCCCAAAATTTCTCCCTCAGCTAATTTCAAAGCCTGTTTACCCAACTGGATACACAAGGATTATGAAGTGCATTGCAGAGCATGTCTGATTAGTTTAGTCCTTGCACAGTTCAGTGCAACTGTCAGAATAAATGACTTCTTCAGGGGAGAGAGGGAAAAAACCACGTTTGGTTAATCAACTCAATATCACAGCAGTTTCCAAAGATTACGTATGCACTGCACAAATCGGCAAACCAGGAAAGGCCTTTTAATGTTAGCAATTCATTTGCAAAGAATAAGATTTTGAATAAAAACCTGCTTCTATTCTTCAGCACAGCCTAATCATAGAAACCTGCATTCAGGCAAAATCTGTAACTTACCTATGGCTCTTATTGTTGAATTGCTGTTATTACATGCCTTATTGCTGAAAATAATAATAGCAGGTATTATTGCAAGTGGCAGGGACACTGCAAACAGAAGTGCTGAGATTTCACTGATGTGAGTTTTCTTGCCAAATGTTTAATATTGCTGCCTGTCACCTAAAATCAGCAGCAAAGCTGTACTGCATTTGGTGGAAGCTGTAGCTTTTCTTAATACCTGGTGAAAATTCCATTCCCGGAGAGATTTCTGCTCCCCTTTTGTTATGAAAGCGTGGGTTTGTGGGTTGGAAGGCACTGCTGGGCAGAAAAGGCTGTTGGTAGTGTGTCATTCTTGGAGGAAGGAGAAGGCTTTTCAAAGGGAATGACATTTGCCTAGTTAGAGGATACAAAAAGGCAGGCAGAAAATCCATGATCTGTTTCCTGGTCTGCCAAATGAATTGGATGGCTATTATTTGCTTGGGATGCACTTTTAAGGAAATCAAGTGTCTGAAGATGTACAAAGCAGCTACTGAAGTCCACAAGAGCATTTAGACAGCTGACACCTGTTAGTATTTATTTGAATTCTGGGCTGTTTTTTTAAAAAGCCATCAGGATTTCAGTATCTTGTATCGTGCCTGCATCTTTCAACAGTCTAAATGGTTTTTCAGAGCACTGAATTTTCCAATGTTTGCAAATCTCTTACATTCAAAACTAGATTTTCAGCAACTAGGGAAGGTGTTGAAAACAAAATGCTTTGAAATACTGGGCTTGAGGGCATGGAGCACTTTTAAACTTGGCCTCAGAAGACTGATTTTCAAAGGAGCTAAGTGTCTGCATTTTGACTTCTAATAAGGTTGTGAATGCTCAGCACTTTTGAAAAGCGATTCCTTAAATGCCTTCTGCCTCAGCTCCCTCCTCTAACAAGGAAACAGTTGCCCATCTCAGGACAGCGTATTAAGATCTGCGCTAGGTATCTTAGCTCACAAAGCACTGTTTTACAGGTTCTCTCAATGAAGCTTTTCAACCTGCTCATCAGGAACGAACAGATGGGTGAAGTGTAGCAGCTGCGGTCAGACAGTGACTCCAAGGCCACTGGGGGGGAAACCTGTTACATTTGCACCAACAGCTCAGTTCAGAGGATCAATAAAGTGCCATTAGTGTTTAAAGCTGACTGTCCAAAGGAAAAGTCTCTGGTAGCATCATTTGCTGTTACTGTTTTGGATGGGTGAGAAGGGTGGGATGGGTGCTGGAAAGGCCAGAAGTGAATTGGTACTTGCACTTCCTGAGGATTTTTAAAGAAATGCGCTCCCCACCTTGGTTCTGACTGCAGATACAGCGAGAGACATGTGGATCACAGCTGTCTTGTGCCACCTACTTCTGGTGCATCTGAGCTGCTCTCATCTAGTGCACTGGACATACAAAGGTAATGAACAACGAGGCTGTTTGGGGATTGCTACTGCTTGCTAAAGATGCTCCCAGCTTTTTTGTGCTGCAGAAGCAACGCTCAGCTTGACTTCTTTTCCATTAGTGAAAGAACTCCATAGAGCAGCTAATTTATTCCACTTTATTGATGCCTGTGTGTCTTGAAAGTGATTCTCTTCAATGTCACCCCTTTTTACTCCTTTGTGTGGTTAGGACACATTGTCAGAGTAGGCAGACCAAGGAGGTTCAAACAATGGGGGAAATCTTTACATGTGTTAGAATAAAAGCTGCCCTTTGGATGATCCTGGAAGGAAAAGCTTTAAATACTGCCTGCTTATTATTTTATTGTCATATTCCATGCAGTACAGATCACTAAGAAATGTTTATTTATGTATTTTATTTTTTTTTTGTGAAATTTTATCTGATTCTCATTTGTTTCAGGGAGTTGTTTTCAGAGCTCAGTGAAGTAAACTGTAGTTCTTTTATGATCTTCAGTGGACTGGGAATCAAGCTAAACCAAAGGATATTGTTGAAGAGATGCAATAATGCAATTAGGACACTAAGCTGTTTGCAGAAGTTCTCTCTGGCTTTTCTTTTGGCTAGACTGCCTGCATCTCCCAAGCCCCCCACATTTAATCAGTCAGGAAACAAATACTGTATTGTATACTGGCATTGTTTATGTGAAATAAAAAGAAAAGAATTAGCAAGTAGTAACAAACGCTCAGGTGCAGCTGTAATTCTAATAATTTGAAAATTAAGAAGATTATGAAGTAGCTTTGAACTGTTTCCTTTTTACAACAATCACCTCTTCTTCCAAACCATCTCTGCAGGATTTGAAGTCAGGGAGTTCAACAATCGTGATGTTTATTCCTTAGCTCTAGCTCTGTTTGTCTCAGACAGACATGGGACTGACATTGATCAATATATTGCAGTTCTGGAGAGAAGGAGAAAAGGTTTTCTTACTGATTGTCAGTCACAGCCATGATAGAGAGAGCATCAAAATTTCTGCTTATCCTTAAAGTCCTAGATACAGCACTATGGAAAGAGCAAATAGCCTTGAAGGGTTCGAGCATTTGTTAAGAGTTTCAGCAGCACCCTGACCTCTGCAGGGAAGATTAGGGTGAGGAGGCTTAAAGCCATTGGGAAAAGGAAAGCATCCAGCATGCCAGGTCTGCTACATATTTGCTTCCTTCACAGGTGACCACAGGAGGTTTTTTAGTATTCAGTACTTGCGGTGGTGATGAACACATGCAGGTGAAGCGAGGGCCTCTAGTTCTTAGACCCATGTCAAAGGTTTATGTCTGAGCTGGTGACACTGAACAGTTTTCCTGGTATAAACACTTCGCATGACCTTTAAGGGCTATTAGGCCTGGGGGCTGAAGGGGCATTAAGACCTCAGAGCAGTCAACTGCATCCTGAAATTGGGACACCCGGGTCCTATTCCACACCAGGATTCGTCTCACAAAAGCAATGAATGACTTTCTCATTGTTTGTTGTGTGTAAAAAGGGGGCACCAGGCACAGCACTACCCTCACCCAGGGGGTTGGGTTTTGTTCATAAACTCACACCCAGGACATCAAAGCCACCCCAGACCGCTCCTATCCCAGAAAACACACAAAAGCTGCCATTTATTTAAACAATTTTTTCTTTTGTTAGCTCTCCCCCTAGTTAAAATCAGCAAATTTGCTGCCAGTTCCTGATCCCAAGCAGAGAATTCCCACCTGTTGCCCTCGTCCCCCCCACTCTCCCATTGGCTAAGAACCTGATGTCCCACTTTTGACAGCTGAGAGCCATTTAAATCCATTTCTGTATAAAGGCTGCTTCTCTTTTGGTGGAAATTCAGTCTCCAGCGATCTGTAAGCTATTACTGCAGTGCAGGTTTCCTATTCTGCAGCACAGCTGTCCTGCAGACAGAATAATGTCAATTTTCGCTCTAGGGGAGGCAGAGCAACCTTTTATTGCTGCAGCTCCTGGTGTTAAAACAACTGGATTGACATGTCCGGCTGGCAAATGATGAGAGTTTTCTGACTCCTGACTTAACAACAGTTCTCACTGTGTCCTGATAACCTGGTTTGCTTCCCCTCCACACAGAAGGAGAGCTGGATGAAGAGCACTGGGGAAGGCACTTCGCAGACTGTGCTGGCAAGCACCAATCTCCAATCGACATCCAGAGGAAGAGAGTGAGGTACAACCCCCAGCTGCTGCGGCTGGAGCTGAGCGGTTATGATGGGCCTTTGCAGGGGGATTTCACGATGACCAACAACGGTCACTCTGGTAAGACTGGGGGGGATCTGTCTTGTTACCCACTTAAAAAGAGGAGTTGGTCAAGAAGTCCTTGCTGATAGAGGAGCCACCTAACACAGAAATCAAGGTGCAGACCTCCAGGTGTTTATCTGGTCCTGCAGCAGCCCTGCTGTCAGTCACCCGCTGTCAGGAAACAGGGCTGCAAGGCGCGAGCAGCAGGTGCTGGCTGTACCCCCAGCCCCATCCAGTGCCGCGGCACGGCTGCCCACACCCCCGCTGCACCCAGGGCCCCCCATGCACTGTGGGTGATGCTGGCAGCCAGCAGCACAGGGAACAGACCAGCAGCAGCAAAGCAAAGGCCTTACAATTTCGACAGGCAGACATCTTTAACGGTAGGTCTGGCCTGCAAACCCAGATCTTTCAATCGGGCCTCTCTGCTAGTACCCTGCCCTGCCCAGCTCGGGTCTCTGGGCATCGTGCTGGCTCGAATCCTGCAGTACATTCAGTGAGAGCAAGAACACACCTTCCTGCTGGGACTGCTAATGGAAGAGAAATCTCTGAACCCGACAGCTTTCTGCCTTTATGCTATACAGTAGGCTGTGCTGTATCCCCTGGAGGTCTCACCTGGGCAGTGCAGCATGCACTTACTACATTGTGGTTGGGGTATAAAGAAGACTTTATGAGTTCAGGTATGTACTCTCCAAGCATGTGCAGGGGATGGGAACAGCTCCTATGTGTTCATCTCAGCACGTTGCCACAGCTAGAACGTGATCACAAACCTCTTGTAGCCAGTAAGAGACTCCAGGCTGAAATGCAGTGGAATAAGCCAGCTTTGCTATAGTGCTAGGCAGCTCTTTCTTCCCTGGCTGAGCAGATGCCCTGGGAGGATGTCAAGCTTGTGACAGCACAGGATCAGATTATTCATTTTAGCTGATTCAAATGCTTTTCACAGACAGTGCCCTTTTATTTTCTGAACTCACCTTACCTTGCTTTGCCATCTCAATTCATTCTGATCTCCTAGCTTTGCTGTTTTCCCCAATCACACAGGAAAGCTCTCCAGAAGCACACATATAAACCAGAGAAATAAAAGGCAGTTATGTTTCTGCAAGATATTTTCTCTGTTAGACATTAGAAAGGGATAAAAGGCAGACAGAGCATTACAGAGTGACCCTTTCTTTCATTGTACTACAAGACTGCAGGACTATAGTAGTGAGTGGTACTTGGGGCACACTGACTCCTCTCTGCATTCAGAAAATGCATCTTTTTCCCCTGTGCAATAATAAGAAGTGATAGGAATGGAGAACCATAGCTCAGTAGCAAGTTTTTACCCAAGGTTCAGTTAGATGTAGGTCACACAAAGTACAACACAGGGGGGGAATCCCTCACATAACAGTCAGAGGATTGGTATTTCAGGTCTTGGGGAGGGAATCTGAAGCACACCATGTGCTAAAAGCCTTGGTTTTGGCCCCACAGTCTCAAGGCTTAATACCCAGTTAGAAGCATTGCTACCCTGACTGCCTACAAATTAATTCCTGCAGGTTTAGCTTTCAAATCTGACTGCATGTGTGTATTTTCCTATTCTGTTGTTAACGTCAAAACAACAGTTTTCTGATGCAGGGCGTTTTAGTAAAGCACAAAGGCAAATGACTGTCCTTATTCACAGCTCCTGTGAAGTCAGACTAGCTTTTCCTACTGGCTTCAGTGAGATGCAACAGGATAGCTGTTTCTCTCAGGGAAAATATTGCACTGGGACACATTAGAAAATATTCAGCAGGTCTGAAAGGAACAGTAGATGGATTTATCAGCAGGAGTCTCCTTACAGGCTCTTGGGAGTTGAAGACCAAGTGTCTCGCCTACACTTTCTCTCTAGTTGTATAATTTCCAGGCTAAATCCCACCTGATAAAGTCTATTTGCAGTAGCGCAGAGCGTCTGTGTGCAGATACACTCAGACAGCCTTAGGTTAATGAAGCCTTTTGTATTTGGCATTTGGACTTTTTTAAAAAAAAAAAAAAAACAAACCACCAACCAACAAAACCAACAACAAAAAAAACCACCCAGTACTGGTCCTCTAGCAGGTAGCATGGATGGACACAGCTCTGGAAGATTAAAATGTCATCCACGCAGGATGTGTGCCGCTTCCTCCAGTAGCAGATTTGTCTTAAAACTGGGACCTCGAGTGTGGCCTTTGTTAATTCAACTGCCTCAGAGGCCAGAGTTGGGGAAATGGGCTGGCTGCGTATGCTGCAATCTGTAGGGCAGTAAGGGACAAAAGTCCAAACTGCAGAGCAGAAGCACTAGAGAAAGGTGCAGTTGCACTCAGATTCACACTGCGTAATCCCAGCTGATTTTCCACTGCCTGGCACAACTAGAGCTAAGCTAAGCAGGAGTAAGGCACTTCCAGCTCAGGGCAGTCATTCTTTCCACGCACATTTTTACATAAGTGAAAAGCAGAAGCAAACTAGGCTGTTACCTACTTTCATGCTTTCAGCAAGTATTTGCTTAAAATATCTTACAGAAGACTTAAGCTTGTCATAAACTCAGAACACAGCTCTCTGGAAAGTAGAAACCATAGTGAGGTAAATAACCCTAATTATGGATGGCAGTCAGCAGGGACCTTATGTAAAAATTAAGGTAGATGTTTTTTCCCCCCACTCTAGACTCTTTCGAATATTACAAGAAAACACATCTACATCTTGCCTGTCTGTAAATAGTTTACAAACAAAAGAAACTTGTCACAAACCCAAACTATGACTAGTGAATCATATAATGTGCTATGTTTTGCAAGGATAGTTGCTATTTTTTGTAATATGCTCTAGGCTTTCATTAGGATGAGGCTATTCTCCATCTTCACTCCTAGGTTTGGCATATTTATGGTTTGTGGCAGTGTATTAGTAGGCAGACAAATGGTTTGTAGTCTCTTTGTGAATACTCCTTGGCAGAGAGATTTTTCTCTACAAATCCTTCAAGCATTAACACAGCCCTTTCAAACTTACAGGGCTCTGACCCAGTATGCCTGTCCCTAGAAGATGCGGAGTCCAGAATACTGGAAAATTATGATGACAGATTAGATGAGACCAATCACTTCATTGATTTCTATTCCCCTTTTCTTCCTTGGAAATGAAGTAGTTAACAAATCTGTGCAGTGCCCTGCAAGGTGTGATGTAGAGTTCAAGAGATGGGCATGAAAGCACTTCTATTAGTGCCTAATGAAAAACTCCGCCGCCCAGATGGAAAAAAGCCTGCAGACACAGCTAGTGGCCAGTCACCTTTGTGTCTGGTGGGGTCATTGTGGTGCACAAGCCTGAGGTCAGAAAAGATTTTAGGCACACCTAGCTTTAAGCTTGAATGGTTTTCCTTGCATCCTGGAGTTAGTTCCCTGAACATGACTGGGACAGCTTATTTCAGAGAGGGTGTTATTGGCAGAAATCACTAGGCACCGTAAGCATAACTACAAGAACGGGCATGGCTGCACCCACTGCTGTCTCTGATCCTGTTTTTTTCAGTTCAGATTGATTTGCCACCCACCATGCGCATCTCCAGAGGGCTCCCAGGCGTCTACACAGCTGTACAGATGCATCTGCACTGGGGTGGCCTGGACCTGGAGACCAGCGGCTCTGAACACACCATAGATGGGATGAGATACCTGGCAGAGGTACTTGTGGACAGGGTGCGCTGGAGGGAGGGTGCATTGCAAATCTGCCCGTTGGGAAAGTGGAAGCTGCAGCCCACAAAGCCTGCAGGAAGCAAGGCGGAGACAAGTGGGGGAAACAGGGCTTCTGTAAGTGCAGGTGGCTGGTGCAATGCAGGGGCTGAGCCTGACGGTGCTGGCGCAGAAGACTTCAAGAAAAACTGTGGCAATAGCACTAATATCCTTCAAAGATGGAGTTGGTCCTCCACATTCATCACAACCCTATTAAACTAAAGGTCTATTTGGCTGTGCTGTGAAGCACAAGCAGCAGGAATCAGGATGGTGACTGTCCCTTCAGTCTGTATTGGGTCCTTTAAAGCACCAAGGAAGCCATTTATCGCTTTTTACTAAATGACCCTGTCTCTCTTCTGGCAGCTGCACATTGTCCATTACAATTCAGCTGACTACTCAAGCTTTGAAGAAGCCAAAGATAAACCAAACGGATTGGCTGTACTTGCCTTCCTGTATACGGTAGGTTTGATGCTCAGGCTACTGAGCAAGGTCAGTCTGTGGTCAGTGTTTGTACCATAATCGTAGTCCAGACACAAGCAGCCTTTGTGCTTTGCACGCCTATCCTGAGAGATGATGTCTGGCACCAGCCTGAGGAAGCTGTGCCATAGCAAAATTGTTCTTCCCTTATGCCATTTGGGGTTCACGCAATAGCAGCCAATACAACCCAGGAGCCCCAGAAAAATTTGCCCGTAAGAAGTACAGATGGATTATCAGGTGTGGCAGCTGGGTTTTCCTTGCTGTACCTCAAGGCCTTGCTTTGGTTTGCAAAGGGGAACACTTAGAAGTCGTGAAAAAGGAAAGGATCCTTGCAGTTCACTATTCTACCCCAGATCTATGTGTACATACGTTATCATGCTTAGGATTGACCAGCCTACCAAGACATCGGCGATAGTATTTGTTTTCTCTGTCTCCCAGTTCACCAGCTAGTCCCCCAGGCTGATCAGTGGTATAGAAGGACAGGCAGGTCACTAACCTTTTGTTCAAGTTTCTATGCTGTGTTTAGGATGGGCACTTCGAGAATACCTACTACAGTGAATTAATTTCCAAACTGGCAAAAATCAGGTTTGCAGGTAAGACCTGGGAATGCCTTTCTCCATTCTCAAAGCCTGTACATATGTACTGGTCTGGGGACAGCCATTTTGCTGGTGCTTTGCTTGCAGTTACGTGGCCAAGCATCCTCAGCCACGCACAACTTCACGCCTTCCCTGCCCATGCAGCTTAAACAGCAGCCCACGCAGCAGGGGTGTGTGGGAGATGCTCAAGGCAGCAATAAACCTACTCCTGGTAGGTCGGTCTACGCAACACACTGCAGCACCACCAAACCCCTTCCTACGACCCTGCGGTCGGCGTGCCATATAGCAGGGGCTCTGCTGCACTGACATGCTCTGCTTCTGCACAGATTAACGGCTACTGACAGAGCACTGAGGTGCACCTGCCCACCTCCTCCAGGACCCCAGGTATCTCTCAAGGACAAATCATAGATCTACTGAAAGGACCATTCATTTCCCTCCACCTTCACCCGGTTCTGCCAAAGGCCCAAAATACCAGCGCTCTGGGCAAAGCGACATGCCAGCCCCAGCTCTAACACCACTCTCACCTTTCTCTTCATTGCCCGGTAATAGTTAACATTGCCTGTTTCCTTTCAAGGTCAATCAACAAAACTCTTTTCTCTGAATGTCCAAGCCATGCTGCCAGAAAACCTCTCACACTTCTACCGGTACCAGGGCTCACTAACAACGCCGCCTTGCTCCGAGAGTGTGCTCTGGACCATCTTTCATTCTCCAATTGTCCTGTCACACACACAGGTAAGTGGTAGCTCTTTACCAGGCAGAGCAGATTCTCTTTCTTCCATGTTTCACCTTTCCACAGAAATTTCCTTTTCTGTCCTGCCGTGAATTTGGGAACAACCTGACAAAGGAGCTAATAGGGCATTTCTCATAAAGGGCTTTTGGGACAGACTGCTAAGTGACTGGAATTATAAGTGACTGTAATGTCACCATGATGCTACATCACAGCAAGGACCAGTTTCTGCACAGCAGCATTTACCTGAGGTCTGGTGAGCGATAACAAAGCTCTCCGGTCAGTTAAGCTCAACCATGCTGAAGCACTATGAAAAGGAAGAGACTAGTCAATCAACAAGGCACAAACAGCTGCAAGAGTCCACCCCCTCCCCACCCCCTAAAAAACCATAAAAAATTTCATAACATTACTTAGAGAATAATTAGCATGTTTTTAGAAGGTAATTTTGGGGTTTTTCTTGTCTACACTTACATTGTGCAGCCAGATTGGACCAGTTCAGGAGTGGCCTGCTGTGGGTTTTGGCTGTGCAACCAGAAAGGGTTGATCCAGGCTCCAGAGGACCTTGTTGAGTGCACAGGAGCACTGGGCAGTAACCTCCACTTGTCCCAGCCATTGAATACAGTCATGCGGCAGGATCTTCCTCCCTCTGACCACCTTGTCAGGACAAAGGCTTTAGCAAGGAAAAAAGTAACACAAGTAAAATAAGCTTATTGTTGAGGCTTGCAGAGTGGTTCAATTAATTTTCCTTAATGAAAAAGAAGCATCAGAACAAGATAAAGTAGAGACTAACAGTAGGAAGGATCACAGCATGTTCTCATTTGGAAAAGAAATACTCTTTTTGGCAGTAAGCACTTGTGAAAAAGCAGTATGCTACAGAATAGCAGCAAAAATCTCCATCCATGCATATCATCAGGCAGGTGTCAAAAATCTCCTTCAGGCAAAATACCTTTAGAACAAGTTAGCTGATAATAGCCTTCATGTTCTGTTCCTTTCGCCTCGCTAATACTCAGCAAGAGACCCTGTGGGTTGCTGTATAACAAATTGCTAGGTTTAATCCTGAGCTGCAGGACCTGCGCTGCACTTCTAGGCAGAACTGTTGTTCCCATTGCCCTCCGTAACACGCCTGCGTTTCTCACAGATCAGCCTCCTGGAGAACTCCTTGCTGGACTGGCAAAACAAGATGCTGCGCAATGACTACCGGCATGCTCAGCCCCTCAACGGGCGGGTAGTGGAGTCCTCCTTCAGAGCCGAACTCATCCATGGTAAAGTCAGTCAGCAGGCAGGACTCAGCCTTTCCCTTCGAGGGCCAAGAAACCCATGTGGAAGGAGTTAAGTTGCAAATCACTTAAGCTAGGTCCGCTGGAGATCATCCTTCCCAGGAGTCACAGCAACCCTGCACAGCAGGTGGAGATGGCCCGTGTGCCTCTGCCCCCTGCCATCACATCTGGCTCCTAATGGTGCAGCGGTGGCTGTAGGCTGTGTGCCAGCCCCTTCTTTTGACTGCAGTGGCCAGATCTCCCAAAATCTTCCAAGTGGTGCCACAGGCACCACACAAGAATATTAGGTTCAGGTGTGTCTGCATCCATAAGGGTGAGGCACACTAACCATGGTAGGAACAGCTCTAATTAGCCAGGCACCATCTGGAGGTGAGATGCTGCATGTTAAAGCAAATGTTTCCCTCAAACATTTTACAAACTAGAAAGCAGAAAATTTACCATGTGTGTGTCCTGGCCTTCTGTAAATTCAGCTGTCCGATTGCTCTAGAACAATGCCGGCCAGAAGAATTCAGCCTCAGACTAGAACAAATCCAGGTGCAGCTCCAAGACATGAAGAGAGAGTTTCTGAATGGAGTGAACTACATAGGTAAGAAACACACATATTGTTCTTGAGTCCAGCTTACCCTGAAAGGATGACGAGCCCATGTCCTACTGTCCTTGATGGCCTAAGTCATTAACAGGTTTGTTACTCATATGTGCAGGTAGAATTTTGTCCCATATCTAGGCCTGCTGATGGAAATTCTTAAACTACAGATCATTAAGGCTAGCCCTAATCTAGCTGCTCTCACAGCAACTGCAGCTTTCTCCTGCATCATGGAAGCACATTTTTACAAACAGCAAGGAATTTAAGCTCACAGTTCCCCTAGGATAATCATAATCTCTATTTTACACAGGACAAGGAACGAGAAAGATAGGGGGGAGGAAAGCAATTTTCCCAGTGAGGGAGCTAAGCTTTTCATCATTTCAAGCCCCTTCCTTGTTGGTACGACACGCTCCAGTAATGGTGGCTCAAGACTGCCACAGCCCTGCCAGTTTTTATGAGTGTATTCTTCAGGATTTGGGCTTGTTGATAGGCACAGCAGGAAATGTAACAACTGGTTTTGTGGTTATTTCAGGTATTAAATCCAGCACTTTTCCGGCTTTCTACTTCCCTATGGAAAACATTGAGAGTTCCGTAAACGTTCATCCCCTCCATGATATGTCTCTCCAAGCCTTCACCTTATGTTTCTGGACAAAAGCCCAGCATGCTGGCAGTCAGACTGTTATTTCCTACTCCACACAGGAGAGGGATAACGAGCTAGTGGTGACTGTGGGCACAGATGTGGGATTGTGGATAGGAGGTCATTTCATCAGCTTCCCCCTGTACCACAAGGCACAAGACTGGCTGCACTACTGCCTGGCATGGGCCTCCCAGTCTGGAATGGCAAATTTATGGCTCAACGGAGCAGCTGGTAAAGCAAAGAGTATCCAGAAGGGGTATGTGAGCCAGGCTGGAGGGACCCTTGTCCTTGGGAAAGACAGAGACACTCTTCTTGGGACATTCTCCAATGGTTTTGCAGGGTGGATGACTCATGTGAATCTGTGGAGCCAAGTTCTCAGTCCTGCAGATGTTCGGGCACTTGCATTGTGCAAACCAGGGCAAACGAAGGGAGATATCATAGCATGGGGAGAAACCTCCATGACACTCTTTGGGGGGGTGGTTCTGGAGTCTGACACCAGCTGTCAGTGACCCCAACTTTTTTTTTTTTTTTTAATGTTAAGGCAGCAGAAGAATCCAAACTGCTTGCTGGGGACACCGAGAAAAACTTAAGATTATTTGCTTTCTCCTTCTGCTTTGTATAGGCTCACTATGCACCTGCTAGTGTCCCAGGTCATTTTTCCAAGACAGCAACGCCTCCATCAACCGGACAGAGGCAAAGAACAGAGCAAAACTTGGCACAGTCCAACACCTTGCATTGTCACATCCCTCCCAGGAGCTGGATTTAGGTCCCCATACATAGCTCTTCCTAAATGCTGAAGAGCAACTCTCTGGTCAAAGCAGCCACTGCCTCAAAGTTTCTCTCACATCCCTCATCCAGTCTGTTTTTCTCACCACCTTCCCTGCATGTGTCCTTCCTTCCCATTCCTCGCCATCAGTTCGTCACCCCTTCCTCGGGAGATCTACCACGTAGGAAAGGGTATGTAAAGCCCTTGCAGGACACAGCGCAGCTCCTACAAAATCTTTGTGCTTTGATCAGTGTCAGGTCTTCTTTTCTGTAAATGGATGTAGAGACAGAGCACAGAAACAACTTCTTTTTCAACATGTACACATCAAAGTTTGAGGGCAGGTATAAAACTTATTTTCTAAGGTTAACTTAAATCATGTGAAGGACTATTTCCATCAACAATACTAAATCCATGCCAGGCTGTTCAACAATTCTGCTTTTTTTGAAACAGAGGGCAGTAGCTTCACATAAACAATCAATTAAATTGAATTTCCCTATGTTAAATTATTCCATAATTAACCCCTAAGCCCCTTAAACTAATAAATAAGAAATCCTCCATTTTTATCAGCATGCATTTTCTTCTGAGTGTAAGCACTAGTCCTTAGACTCAGAGCTTTTCCAAACCAATTTAGCCTTCAGGTGGCGTGGTGCCCTTAGGGGACACAACCAGAAACCAGTAGAAAGATGAGGCTCTAAACTATCTGAAGACTCTTCAAGCGGTTTCAAAAACCTGAGAGTTGAGTTTTTTCAAAAGCTAAATTTAAGCAATTCAATGTGAGAAGCTAAAGACAAGTTTGGACATACCCGTCAACACAGGCTCCAACCTGTAGCCCACTGCACAAGAATCAACCTGCGACGCAGCAGGTGGTTCTGGCCAAGTTCAGTACGATGTATCTCTGGGGGACAAATGAGCTTCAGCTGGCTCACGCGTACAGAGTAGGGATACGGGGGGGTTACTAAAGGATTAAGAGAGGGACTGTTGCTCTTTGGCAGCTGAAGAGTAAGCACTAGGGAGTGAACTGAACTAAAAAGCTCAAAGACCTGCGTGCCACTGGAACAAATGGGTATAACTGGTTGTGAGTAAGCATCAGCCAGATGGATGACTCCTAAACCTCAAGAATAAGGCTTTGGGAGGACTCATCAGCAACAGCTGAGGACTAGGTCTGACGTGAAGGAGAGAGGTGGGGGAGCAGGGTGGTGGTGAATTACAGTGATACACATTTCCAGTTCAGCTGTCCTTTGAAGCACAAGGAGGAAGGGCAAGGGCTGACAGGATAAATGCCATTATCAGCCCATCTAGCAAAGCACCTCAGAACAACTCACACTCTTCACCCCAGAGCACCAAAGGCCTGGCATCACCCGTGCTGGGCCCTCAAATATATGAATGATAGTTCCTGAGGAATGCAGCGCACTCCTTGCACACCACTGACCAAAACCCAGCCCAAGTGCTGGCTGGTGTCACCTGAGAGGTGTCAGTCAGGACATCAGGGACATACATCACCTTATGACATAGGTTACTTGATCAGAGGAGCTGAGCTGAGCGAGGACATTGCCCTTTCCTTGTGACAAACACCATGAATGGGTAATTTGCCTTGGCAGTGGCTATGCCGTGAAGCAGAACGGTTCTGCTAATTACTTACAGGGAGAACACTCTCAAGGCACAACGCTTATTTGGAAGCTCCTGTTGTGGGAAGTTTACAGAAGGTCTGAATTAAATCAGTATCAAACAATGAATCCGTGTATTTGTTCTCCTGCGGAACAGATCCTGAAAACTGTCTGGGCCAGGCCAAGCACCAGGCTGGGTCACAGCTCCTTGCTGGAGGTGATCTCTGCCTGCCTGTCTGGGACAGTGTTGAAGTCCTTAAGATCTTCTTTGACTTCCTGAATTTCCACCTTGTTCCTCCTGGCCATGATCCTGTTGATTTCCATGAAGGTTTTGTTCTTAGTCTCAGGAACAATAAAGAAGATGTAAACTACAGTGGCAAGGCAGATGGCACAGAAGATGAGAAAGCTGTAGGGTCCAAGTCCAGCCTAGGGCAAGGAAAGAAGACAGAGGAGGGATCAGGGGACTCCAGTTGTGTACACTTCATGATCTGGACACGCTGAGCCCTGCAATAGCTATAAAAAAAAAAAAAAAAATAGCTGCCACAGGGATGTGCACATATTTTAAGTTGAATTACTAGGAGTTAGGGGTAGTTCTAGATTCTGTCTTCTCATACCACCACTATGGACTTATGGGAAACCACCATGGATTTACTGGAAAAGGAGTGTGAGGGTCTGTTACACAAAACAAATTAAACTCATCCAGCTCCCTTTGCCCAAGCCAAAATCAGCAGCTGTACTAGTTTATGGGTCACTGCTGCTGGGGATCAGTTTGAACTGGTGACCTAGAGATCAAAAGCTAAAATTGGCAGCCCTAGACACACACCCTGCTCCCATCCCCCGGTGGAAGATGGGGAATTTGCAGTCTTTTCCATGCTGCTGATTTCAGGATCAGACATTCACCTGGAAAAATAGTTGCTTTCTTTTAAAGCACGTGCAACAGACATGTAATAAAAGATGCCGATTAACATAATTTCTTTCCCTTAATATATAATGCTACATACAGGTGCTGGGTGGGAACCAACCCGGGTATTTACACCACTCAGGATTAAAACAGCACTCTAACAATGCAGGGATGAAGATATTATTTTTAAGCTCTTGCTTAAGTCTTGCCCTGTCATGTGACTGCCTCTTACCTCCATGTAGAGGAACACGAGCCCCACGGTGAAGTTGCATAGCCAGTGCACAGACCCACCCACCATGAATGCTGCAGGCCGGGATGACTGTAGGAACATCTCTGTGATCATCAGAAAAGGAATTGGACCTGGAAGGTAGTTGCATATTTAGCAATCCCAAAGGCAATTCCCCCACTGTGAATTCCTAGATTACACTGTTCATTTCCGTGGCGGGCAATGGTTTCTGAATTAACTAGTGTTTACAAACACCCAATAAATCAAATAAGGGATTAAGTAAAAAAAACCCCACAAACAAACAAGGCAATTCAATGACTTGCCTAAGCTCACACACAGCAATCAATCTCTCCTCTCCTATGGCTGCACCTTAGCCATGAACCCACCTCCAGCATAAATTGTAAAATTAAGAGCGATAAACACAAACTGTCTCTCTAGAGAGCACCGTATGAGCAGCAACTAAGCAAGTCATTGCTTCTTATAAAAAGAACAACAAAGAAACAGCCCAACACATGCAGGTGTTGGAAAAATGACTCGTGGAAGAAGCCCTCAGGCTTGTGCCCTGCACTGCTGCCCCACAGGAGGATTCAGCAGAAACAGAGCATATTCTTGTTAACGGGGTCAGGCCACTGGTCCAGCTGACCTGGTGTTCTCCCTCCAGCAATCTCCCTGCTGGAGGGGAGGGATTCATCTGGTGCTTGAATCTGCCTGATGGCATAAATGAAAAAGGAAAGGTTGTATGTAATTCCATCTGCCAGTGAAACCTCTCCGGGAGTTTCAAAACCACATTGCTGCATCCTGCAAGGGTCTGGCAGGGCTTTCCAAACTAAACAGACAACTCTACCATGCTGAGAAGCTAAGTCAGGACAAAGCCTTTCCAACATCCACATCTATCTGCACATCTCTCTTCTGCAATGCGATCCGCAGGGCCATGCGTATAATTTGAGTTGCTTCTATTTTGATGCCTAGAGATGCAAGCATGCAACATCCCTGCCCGGTTGGTAGGGCTCGCTCTCTCAACATAGTTTTGCTCCAGATCTTACTGGGGGAATCTCAGGCACAAGCACAGTTGTGCCTTTGCTTTTCCCCTTGAAAGCCAGATGCTCCCCTGCCTCATGGACACAGCCATCATGGGAACATGAAGAAGCCTAGCTGACAATAACCAAGAGAGAAATTTGATCTTCTTGGATTAGCTCCACAAAGCTTCTGACTTGAAACTGAACGCAATGCTTGGCTTTACCCAGCTCATCGGGGAGACTGTACCAGACTGTGCATACTCACTGGCTCCTATAGCGTGTCCGGTGATATAAACAATGACACACATGATGCTGAGGTAAGACATCCATGAGACAGCGGTCTGCAGAGAATTTAATCACAGGTTAGATGTGGTTCCTATCTGAACATCACTAACATTCAAGGCACTATTTGTAGTAAGATTGAAGGCATTCTAAAGCGATTGCCACTCTCCACTGCCTGATATGTCCATACTTGGCTAAGAAGATCACAGCCTGGGTATGATCCTTGCTTCCGAGAAATGGATGTAACAGGCGTTACAAACGTGACGTCCTGGAAGTAGTATTCAGACAAGCAGGATCATTGCTTTTCCTGGGTTCACTTTAGGTAGATACACAAGTACCTTTCGTACTGTTCTCCCTCACACACACACACACCACCTCCGGGTGTAGAAGCAACTTCAAAATACACCAATGGCCTGGCAAGTCCACAAATGCATGGGTAGGATCACCTGAGCCATTTAACTACACACCTGGAGAGCGAGGGCCAAAGTTAACATTGCGGAGGAGACACAGCACAATCCAAAGCCAGCAAGGAGAAGGATTCTCCTCCCCAGGAATTCCACGATGAAAACCTGAAAGACAGGAGAGGATGAGGATGAGAGACCAGACACTGCAGCACAGCTCTTATTCCAGCAAGATTTATGAAGGTTGTCTTTGTCTTTTAAGAAATCTGGTGAAATTTCCACCATCTGCTGATGGATTGTGGGCATGAAATCACCCAGGAACTGCAAAAAGCTGGACATGTCACTAACACTGAGAGACTAAGCAGACCATTCTTCAGTACCCAGTCCCAGCGAGAACTGCGTGGAAGCCCTGCATGTTAACGCTGGACGCCAAAATGAGGGTATAGCAGCCTGGAAACCAGAGACTGAAAGTTTCCAAGGCACGCGAGAAATCTGCATGATTAATCACTTTGGTCAACATAGCTGCCTTCAACCGAGGGACAGTGCAGGGCACCTACTGTGCAAAGCAGCTCACAGTCCATATAAATAACATAATCTAATGTAGTGACAGACAGGGGAGACTGGACAAACTAGAACTCACAGCCCTAATACAAACTTACAGCAAGTGAAGTCATGACAATGTTGATGGCGCCTATTAACACAGTGACATATTGAATGTTGTTGCTGTCCACGCCAGCCGACTGGAAGATTCTGTCTGCGTAGTAGAAGATCTGCAGCAAAACCACAGCTGTGTTTGTATGTGGCCAAAAGCAGAACATGGGAATCCCATTTTGGCTGCTTTTACATCCTGGAATGAGTGCATTGAAGCCTGAGAACTGAATTCTTTAACTTCTGGAGATATCGCTGTTTGGACCCAGGCAGAAGCACCTTGCTCTAAGAATATCCAAACTGTCCTTAACAGGACAGCTTGACTGTATCTATTACATGCGTGTACTTGATTTGGTACTGGCCAGGGTCAACCCACCACAACATGATGCAGAACCAGTGTCCCTGATGAAGGGCTACTCCTGTGCCCTAGGTTCTAGCTCCTGTATCAGCACTGACTCACATCATCCACTCTGAAGTCCCATCCCTTTATTACTCACCCCTCTGGCTTTTCCCACATGCCTTCCCACTCACCGCATTAACCCCAGAGAGCTGCTGGCCCATCATCATTACAATAATAGAGATGAGCTGCCATCGCAAGCCTCTGAAGGTGCACAGGCTGAGCACAGAGAAATGTCCTTCCTTTTCTGACTGGTCTTCTTGGCGCATTTCTTCTATCTCATCATCCACATCATCGCAGCCTCTCAGCTTCTGCAGAACTAGTTGGGAGGGGAAGGCGAGTTATAGACCCCAGAGAGCAGGCCTACAGTGAGTTCTCCTGCTTCTCATCAAGACAGAACAGTATGAAAACTATGGGCAGCAGTGCTTCCATGGTGGGAAGTCAGGGATTCACACATGCAGAGAAAGGAGCAACACTGCAAGAATTCCATCTACTAGCAACGCGTCAATGAAGAATTTCACACTCTCTTGCTTCACTGTTGGTTGCTGTCAGTCATGTCCCACAGTCAGATCTATCCCATTCCACCTTCCTTTTCATTAAAGGATGACACCATACCTTGTCGCGCTTGCTTTTCAGTCCTCTCTTGTATCAGCAGATACCTGGGACTCTCAGGGAGAAAGGGCAATATAAAGAGCTGAATTGCCGATGGAATCCCAGTAAGCCCCAGCAGTACATGCCAGCCTGCAACAAGTGAGACAAGATGACAACCGTGAGAAATATTTCCCTTATGGAGCCCACAGAAAAGTCCTGAGCCAGGGCTTTACCTTTAGCATTCCCAAGGATGCTTCTGAGACCAAGGATCTGAGCTACAAGGATCCCAAGGGTGATGAAGAGCTGGGGTACTATTCCAATAGCACCTCTCAGATTTTTGGGGGAGATTTCTCCAAGGAACATGGGAACGACGTTGGAAGCCAGACCTAGCAGAGAATAATATTAGACATTCAGCTGCCTGACATCAGCACATCTTCAGTAAGACACCTTTTTCCCATGTGAGCCTAAAGTGATCCCTGCTGGTACGTATGGAAACCTCACACTGAAGCCCTTCTACTCCAGCTGAAGATTTAATGTCATCTTCTGGCCAGTGAATAAGCCGTGTATATTTTCCTCACTTTTCAGTGGAAGACAGGACAAAAAACGGCATTGGTTTGCTCAGTACATGGAGAAGTACAAAAATCTTACCACTGCATCTGGTGCCCTCAGAAACTGGCCTTGGGAGCACAACCTGCCTACCTTCTGGTGCTTTGAGGGTCTAGTTTATCAACTGCTCAGCAGCAAAGCACTTCTGGAGTCCAAGAAGGCTAGCAGTAGCCTGTCTTGCCTACAGAGCTGGCAGATGTTCTGGGGGCTCTCAGTATTTACCTTCCTAAAAGTAGCTTTCTCCAGCAGGGTCTGCCAAGTACTTCAGCACAATACAGGCAAATTAAAACTGTGTGCTACTCCAGGTTTGGGAATAAACTCAAAGTGTAAGGGAGGAATTCCTACTTCCCCTAAAACAAGAAAAGAAATCAGTATCCAAACAAGCTGATGTGAGGGTGGAAGGATGTGACTTCTTGCTGGCTTTTAAAAATTCACTACTTAAACTGCTCAGTAACACTTTGCAGAGAGCTTTGCTGGTTTGAGATCTCTTACAGGTAGCATGCCGGAATAGGTAATTTCTACTCTAAAAGGACACCAACACAGCTTATTTTCAGGAACATTGCATCATTACCCACAGTAACCCTAGCAAGCTGCCAGCTCCCATGCTCCTGCTGTAAATCCTGGCATGCAAAACCCAAACTCCTGGAGTCAAATAACCATGCAAGACTCTTATCTTACATTTCTAAGGTTCCTAGCCTCCAGGAGCTTGGAGTTACAAAGGTGATCAAGCTGTTAGCTGAAAACCAGAAGGCATGGAAACAAATATTAAAGCAATTAGAAAGCGTTGTAAAACTAAACTCATGAGTAGTAGTGTTTTAAGCTCACACTATAACCAACCTTTTAATTGCCCAGATTAAAACATGCTAGCAGTGACTCCTTGACTACTGCATTCAAGTAACAGTGGCTTTCTAACTGTTGACACCTATGGCCTGTCACAGAGGGGCCCTGTGGACAGCAGGGCTGCCAACAGTGCTACCAGCACCAGAGCTGCCCTTCTACCGGGCACAGCGACACTGGGGTCCCACCAGAGCCTGAAGCAGCCCGCTTGGTTCAGCAGCTTCCCGCCCCAGCCGCAATGCTCACAGCCCAAGGGAGGCCAGGCTGGGAAGGGCAAGTCAGGACAGCCAGTCCAGATTCCTTTGTCAGTTACAAGTAACTGGAAAGAGGGATCACACTTTACAGGTGCCTTAGTATTTATTCAGGGATCCAACGCTAAGAGCTGCCAGCATAGGAGAGTCGAAAGCCAAAACAAAACCATCGGACGAGGTGAGTCTCCTGCCTTAGCTCGCCAATTGCAATTGCTGCATGTTACAGATCAAGTTGTTTTCCTACGTCAGTTTCTTGTTTTCTCATTTTATCTTTACAGGATACCCCAGCTCACTAATAAACCATAGAGCATGTCGGTCTCACCAACCCAAAGCCAATTAATGGAGCCTAAATGCTGTCAGGACCCTTACCAACCTGGCTCCGCGCATGCCGAGTACAGCACAGCAGGGGCTACCCTGCCAGTTGGGGCTCCTGTTTGTTCCATATTTCTGTAGCTCTAATACTTACACCAGCACCTCACACACACCACTGCCCTTCTCCTTGGCTTCCTACTATCTTTGCAGTAAATCCAACGGGGGAAAAAAACCCCACAACTCAAAGTAAAAAAAAAACCAAACCAAACAAACCCCAAGCTAGGCTATCTGCTTTAAGCAGCTTCCAGTACCTAAAGGGGGCTACAAGAAAGCTGGAAAGAGACTTTTTCCAAGGGCATGTAGTTATAGGACAAGGGGTGGTGGCTTTAAACTGAAAGAGAGTAGATTCCGTGAGGGTGGTGAGGCACTGGCACAGGTTGCCCAGCGAAGCTGGTGATGCCCCATCCCTGGAAGTGTTCAAGGCCAGGCTGGACGGGGCTTGGGGCAACCTGGTCAGGTGGAAGGTGTCCCTGCCCGTGGCAGGGGATTGGAACTAGATGGTCTTTAAGGTCCCTTCGATTCCAAACCATTCTATGATTCTGTGATACCTGGGAAAACAGATTACCATAATCAGGTTTCCTGGCTGTTGGAGCTCTTGAATTCCAGCCTCACTGCCATTGTTTACTAGAGATCTTTAGTACTTTTGCAACATGCACATTTTAGCCAACATCTGCATAACAATGCTGTACAGCAAATGCCAAAGTACAGCATTGTTATGCAGATGTTGGCTAAAATGTGCTACCTGTGAAATCATCTGTTGTGAGAATAAAAAAACCTTTACATAACCAAGAATATATTTATTGCTCTACCTTTACCATACACTTACCAGCAAATATTCCCAGGATAACACGTGAAAAGATGATTACCTCAAAGGCTTTTGCTAGCTCTGAGGTTCCCATAAGGATTGCAGCAGTGATGGAGAAGATGTTATTTATCAGCAAAGTGCCCTTTCTGCAAAGTAATAGAAAAGGAGACAGATTCAGTTTATTTCTTTCAAAGGCCCCAACAGCAGATAGATCCCCCCCTGTGTTATACTGTCCAAAACTCAAATGAATCCCCGTTCCAAAGAGTAATCAAAGAGAAAATGGCAACTGCACCATTATTTCTTGCAGGGAATGAAGGCTTCAAGAAAGAACTGAGGTTTCTCAGGAAATCTGAGCAGCAGGAGCTGGGCCTGACCTAAGATCCTAGCCCAGGACTTTCATCACTGCTCTCTGCGTGGCTCAGTGCCCAGCATACAGCCTGGCCTTGACTGTGTTGAAACCATATAAATTCCTCTACACGTGGGAGACACCACATATTGCTGAGTACAGCAACTAATCACCAGCCTATCTGCCTTACAGCCAAGGTGTGTGAGACAGGCACGCTCCTAATGGGCTTGGCAAGCTTGAGTGACTGGTAAGGCAAGTCTTATCTGAACCCAGAAAACTGTTGTCAAAGGACTTTAAGCACCACTGTCACATACCGCCCACAGCTGTTGACCAGAGGCCACACCAAGAGGGACCCAAAGAAGCCACCCAGAGGGTACATGGACACAGTAAGAGACCAGAGCAGCATCTGGAAACCACTGTCCATAGGCACTCCACTCCTGTTGAAGTAGGTTTGGTTGTAAAAGTCTTGCATGTACTGAAATGCAATACAGAGCATGTTTAGCACAGTAAGTACAAGCCACTTAACAGCAAATGCCATAAAGCTTGAAACAAATGTCTTGATAAAAAGCAGAATGGCTGAGTTGGAATATGAATGCAATAGAGGGATGGAGCAGCCTGGACTAAATAACTGTTACTACAAGTTATCCTGCCTTATAGGATTTGCCTGGTTTCCAGAAGGGAAGGCATTTCTCATGCCCCACTTCTGCCAGGCACAAGTCCAAACAGCAGTGTCATACGCCTTAGCAGCACCTTTCCCTTTCCTGGGGAAGCACTTCTCACCAGGTGCCCAGTGACTCAAAGCACAGAGAAGTACGAGCATCTGCCCACTCACCCCCCTCCCCGTAACCCACTGTTACGCCTCTACCTTGGTTTGTCTGTAAACCTGCTCCTAAGTCACGGTCCGCTCTGCAGTCCAACCTACCGGGGCCGGAGAATTGATAACAGACACATTGTAGCCGTACTGGAAAGAAGATCCTAATGCAGAAATCAGCACTACCAGTGCAAGCCAAAGCGTTATTTTCTGCAGAGAGTAAAGAAAGCACACAAACAACACCTTAGAAGCAGGTTTGGCTTTTAGGCTTAAGTGCCATTCAGTAAAAATAATTACCCTAACACTTGCCTTCTGTGTTTTTCACTTCATGTTACTGTATAAAGCAAGCCAAATAGTTTGTTTTCATTATAACTCATTCTGCTCTGCTTGATTTGCACATGGTCATTACAGTAATCCTATTCTTTCCTGGTATTGACAGATCATTTGGATGATGAATAATTTTTAAGTTATCATTCTTAAAATAACACCCTGCAGGGAAAGTAGTTATATGCAATTATCTGTTTTCCAACACATGAACTGGTTAGTGAAAAAACACAGGATACTGGCACAGGAAAGCTTTAGAAAGAAGAGATTTTTCATGAAGGGGCAAAATCCCTTTCCTGTTCATTTGTGCTGCTTTCACAGGCTGGTTTGGTCTGCCTCCCACATTTCAGGATCAGGCTGTTTATGGATCTAATCTGGTTGCCATCAAAGCCAATTAGAACCTACCCAAGTAGCTCTGTGAGGGCATGGTTGCGTGGCAGAAGAGCAGCAGTTCACAGTTAAACAGAAGGGTGAAACTGCTGTCTGGAGTAGGATCAAACACCACCCAAGTTTGTGGGCACACAGTCCTCAGCGTTACTACTAACTTGCTTTTTGCAACAGTTTAGTTGCTATTCAGTCCTCAGGCTGGCCCCGCTGTGATGACTGAGGTTTTATTCCCGACACTCAATTCAGGTTCCACATGAAGGATCCACCATCTCCCTCACTGAGCATTTGTCCAAAAAGCTGTGGGTATTCCTTATATTCCTCAGAGGCTCTAGCCCCAGCTCCAGAGATCTGCAGTTAAAGGCACTGCAGGAGATCAAAATCCAAGTTGATCTCAGAGCAAGGATCAGGAGGAAGCTGAGGCTTCCAGCTACATTTTCTGGGAGTAGACTGTTGACATTCTTGCATTGGTGATGAAAAGCACGCTGTCTTGCTCTCATTAAACAAGTCCCAGGAGCTCAAAAGAGGCACTGGTGTTAATTATTCACTTTCAGCACTTTCAGGAAAACCTCTGGCATACATGAGCATTGCATTGTGCAACATTCCACAAAAATGCTGCTGTGAAAGGCAGTCCCCATCCAGCAGCATCTGCAGTCTAAACCTGATTAGAAAGTAGGAAAGAAGACTGGCATACGGAAGGGGTGAGTCACACAGAATTTACATGCTATGTCAACTGCACACAGAGAAATCCGTGAGACTCTGTGCAAGACTGCGCCACAGAGAGACATAAGTTGGGTTCAAGAACATACACGTCTCTGCTCTCCCTGTGGAATCAGTTGTCGATCTGGTAGCCCAAAAGATCTTGGTCTTCTCCTCCCTCTACAAGTACCTGCAGATCTCAAAGAGCCTGCTCCGTATCTCTGTGGGAGGCTCAAGTGGGAAGTATAAAGGCCGGTACATACTTACCTGCTTTGAGCCTCCATCGTAGTCAGAGCTCTCCTGCTTCCCTCCTTTCAACTTCATTTCAGGGTTTGATTTGCAGATGCAGAGTACAGGCTTTTATAGCCGAAACAGACAACACAGGGGATGGAAACGCCCTACATGGAAAATCCTCCTCTGTGACTTTTCAGAAAATACCCAGTCAATGACAAGCTCTGTCAGCTGAGGCTGTCGCCGCCCGATCGTCCCCTTACTCCGCGCAACTCCCTTGCGTCCTCTCTTTTTCTTCCTCGTTCAAGTCTGTCGCAGCCAGGTCAGACGTTCTTTTGCCAGACCCGGACTCAAAGCAGAGGTGCTGCCTAGCTACAGGGGAAACAGGCTCGCCAGTCCAACTAGAAGGGGCAGACTTATCGCAAAAACTGATAAACGAGCTGTTCTCACCCAGCTATAGGTATGTGGAGAGGAGCGGTATGTCGCGGTAGAGCCACCGCTCCGACTCCTTACACTGCAGCCCGCAGGCAGCTGTGGATGCGCAGCTGGAGAGGCTGCCTGGCAACGCCGTGTCCCAGGGAACAAGGGCATTATGTGGGAGACAAGGGCATTATGTGGGAGCAGCCTTGGCAACGGGAGGTGTTTGCAGTGGGCCAAAGGTAACACTGGGCTGTATTAACCCTCCTGCAGCCACAAACCCTGCCCTTGGGCCGAAACACTGCTCGCTGTCCTAGCACAGACTAGCTTGCTTGGGGCACTTTTGAAGCTCACAAAGAACAGGTTCATCCTCTCAGATCTGCATTTTTGATAGCGCACAGAACCCCCCGGCTTTCCACCAAAGCACGTTAGTTCCTTTCCACCTACAGGCAAGGTGTACCACGTGTTACTGGCTTGGTATTAACCTCCTACACTATGAGACTACTTTGAACAGTACAGGACTCGGTCAATAGTCAGCTACAATTTTCAGAGTTCGCCTGAAGACATTAACTCAGCTCTGTATCTTCTGTCCTCTGCACTTGTCCACCACAAGGTAGTTGTTCCCTTGCATGTACGCAGGGAACTATTTATTTACACTCAGCCCAATTGTCTGTGCTCAAAGCTGGATCCTATGAAACCTCTGTTTCTTTGGCAAAAATAATTACGTGGGGAGGCTTCGTTTCCAGGACAATAAATCTACTGGAGAACTGTTAGTGGTGAGCTACAGAAAAGTGATAGATTAGGAGCTGGCAGTCAGCCACACTGCAGTATGCCTATTACAGTGCGGTATGGAGACTTACTAGGAGACATCCCACAGCATATGCCCAAAAGAGTGACATTAGCAGCCTCTTCATCTGCATTTTGGGAAGGAATTGCATGTTCAGTCAAGGCTAATTCAGTATCATGCGCCGTCCTGAGCTACAACTGAAGCCTCAAGGTGAAACAATAATTTAAATTATTTGCCTGCAAGGAAGTCATATACACATACTGCTTTATCAGCTGCATAAATGGCTTCCAGCCAATTAAGCAAGAGGTAGATGTGACAGTCTGATCCCCTAGCAATAGCAAAGGGGGTTGCTGGATAAATAAGCACACTTTAGCAGACATGAGGCTCTGGAACTAAGAAGTAACCAAGACCCTCTTTTCGCAGCACAAAGGCAATGCTAGGTAGCACCCTGCTAACCTTCTTCCTTTCCCATTGCTGCCCTCTAAGACCATCTCAGAAGAGCCTCAGCCACACAGATGCACCCCCAGTGTAAAAACAAAAGAGCAGACAGATGCGTAAACTTACCGTACACCATCTGATACGCTGGTCTGGGAACCATGTGGCCCCTCCTGTATTGGCAGGGTTGTGTGACCTAGAAGATGTTTCAGAAAGCACTGGAATGCTTGGATATTAAATCTCCATCTGCACTTTGTTCCGCAGAAGCACCTGACTGTCAAAATACCCACACTGCCCTCCTGGACCTTAGTGGGTTCGTTTTTCTATCCAGAACAGACATACCAAGTGTGCCAGCCAGGACCTGCCTTTTGTCAGCTCATGCCACTCTGCCTTGATTTCTGCGGTTCCCTATAGGATTGCAGACTACTGCACAACAGACATTCACAGGGCTTCTGAGGAGCAGGAGTTAAATTGTATTAATCAACCATAAGCCTTACAAACATTAAATTTGTCAGCATTAGAGTACTCTGATGTCATCCCTGTAACTGTTCTTCACAATGAGAAGATAGTGGCACAACCAGAAATTAATTTTCTAAGACGCCACTCTGCTTTAGCAACAAGATTTAAACTTTTCTTGCAAACAGATAGTTTGTTAAACACACAACTTCTATGTTTCAAGTAAAACCAACATTGCCCAATGTCCCTGTAGTACAGAACCTTAGTTCACTCCTACAGCCAGGGATCATCTTGCACAATGAGACTCAAGTCTTGGGAAGATGACAAGAAGGGAAAAAAGGAGAAGAGGATTTTGCAATGGCCAAATCAGTATCAACAGTGCTAACAGCATGTACAGGTGAGGGGTGAACTCACCAAGTTCTGACCAACTCCTGCCTGAGGAAAGAGCTGGGCAAGCACCCTCCAGCCATTACAGCCCCTTACTCTTTGTTCCCCTCAGTGCAGAGCTGCATCCCACTCCCACCTCCATCACACAGCCCACTCTCCTCCGCTCAACATTTACACCGCAGGCTTGTACTTTTCACCCAGTCAGTCTTAAAACTTCCAGCCACCACAACTTCTTCTCATCCTTCCAGCTCTTGTTATTTAACAAGCTCTGCTCTTTGCAGACCTAGCTTTCTCACTTCCTCTCCCCAGGCTCCACTCCCATAGGCCATAATAGGCAGCCAGCACCCTCCCCACACATACAGCTCTTTCTGTCTTTATATACTTAAAACCTCTCCATGAGCTTCAAAGACTCCCAAGAGTTACTGGAAACCAGCACACAGCTCAGCTCCCTCCCCTTTGTTCTGACAGCAACCCCTAGTCCATGTGTTGGAGCACACTGAGTATAGGAGCTCCAACTGGTGAAGACATGCTTAGGGATGGCAATATTTAGGATAGAGCAACTGCAAGACAACCCTTGCTGTTTGCAAACACTTTTCTTAAATACTTGTCATGCAGTCAGAAGGAAGAGTGTTGCAAAGCACACATTGCAAGGGCCCCTGACAGAGCAGCCAAAATACTGCAAGGAGCCTTCAATCACTTGTAACATGGCAGAACAAGCCAGCTTCCCTCTGCTTGCTGTCTACAGCATCTGGACTCCTTTCCTCGCCTACCCAGATCAACCAGTTCAATGTGAGGCACAGTTATAAACCTCAGAAAAGCAGATATTCCTGGCTGGGAAGCACTGTGCAACTCTAGCAACAGACACTGTCGCTTCATCAGCTGTGAATACAGCCGCGGTCCAGCACCGGTTATTACACAGGGCATCTTGGCTGCTTCCAGCCCTGTGAGGCAGCCAAGAAAGTTTGAATCTCTTCCGAGAAAAGTTCGTTCACAGGTAGAAATCACATAGCAACTTAAAGCAATACTCAACTGTCAACCTGCCCATACCTCAGGTTTTTTCCCCCATAATGACTTGAATTTTCTGTATTTGGGCAAGCCCTGGGATGGCACCAGCTCACCCCAACATTAGCTCCAACATGCAGCCTGGCCTCATCTGGAGAAAGTACAATTTGTCATCGCATGAATACATAGCGTCTATAACCTCACACAGCGGAAAGCCCCAGTCCTTAAGGTCAAGTGAGCCTAAGGGAAGCAAGATCCACACACTCACCTCTCAGAAGTCTTCACAGTTCATAGCAACCAGCCAGTAAGAATGAACTATGACAATGCACACTGGTGAACAGGTTGCTCAAACTGATGAAAAGGTTTGCATTTCTGTACATATAAAACAGATAGGAAGAGGAACATATCTACAAATAGGTACAAAATATTTGTCTTCCTGTACATGCCTTAGTTTTTACAGTAGACACAAAAGAAACCTGAAGGAAGATCATGCAACAGTTTCTCATCCAGATACTCCAAGGTGCTGAGACCCATCACAACATGCTTAAACATCATCTTGGTAAAGAAAAAAACCTTTATTTTGTACAAGCTGGAGAAAATACTTAAAAACCAAGCAAGTGAGGAGCTGTAAATAAGGTAAAACACCATCTTCAAATAGCAAACAAAACCCCATCCCCTCCCCAGCTCTGATATAACATTCCCAAGGCAAGAACAAACCGTACGCAGCCTGTGCTTCAGCAGAGGACATCTGGAGTTCACAGCACATGCTGGGAACCATCCTGCTGCTGGTGAGAGCTGTCCTTGCTGGAGGCTGGGGTGGTACACCTAGATCTCCCTGAGCACCAAGGCAGTCTGCAGAGTTCACGTTTCCTCAGGAGGCAACCACCATGCCGCCACCACAAACCCTGACGATGATGACCCCTAACGATCAAAGAGGGGTAACAAATCATCAAGAGGAACCATCCACCACCACTACAAAACAAACATATTTGCACACTGTTGTCCACATTCAAGTGAAGAACAGGAGCCAGTATGGAACCCCCTTGAAGATCTCGCACACTAGGACTGAAATCCATGCCCCGGATAGTCCTACTCAGCATCTACTCAGCTTTTCCCGTCACCACAGTATTTGTTCATCCCAGAACTCACAACACATTTGCCTTGTCAGACAGAAAAGCAAAACCCCAAATAATTTTTAAAATGTATAATGGAGGGTGAGGGTAGGGAAGGAAGAAAACCAGGAAGTTGGAGTACAGCCAAACAGTATCTTCCAGAGGATCCTGAGCAAAGTTCAAGACTGAAGCAGCTGATATCTGAACGCCAAGGAGCAACAGGACCTGTTCAGTTTGCTCAGCCGCTCCAGCGATGCTTTTCCCCAGGCTTTAGCTCCCTCTGTGGGACTCTGAGACAATCCCTGCTCAAAAAGAAGCACAGTTAGAATCCAGGACTGCACCATTTTCCTGCGCACAGGTTTGCCCTGAGCCGGGACAACAGGCTTGCTGCAGCCCAAGCCGCAGGGACACCACCTTGCAGCAGCTGAAAACAGGTACGATGGACCCATTCCTAAAGGACAGCCACATACCCCAACCTCAGCCACCTTCAGAAACACTGGAGTCTGAACTCCTTCCTGCCAGGCAGGACTGCAGAATTTTGAGTCATCTTCACAGACAGCTGAGGCTGCAGGGAGAACTGCACTGCAGCACCAGCCCTGCACTTGCACATCATGCCAGAGACCTGCCAGGAGCAGCGAGGCATTTCTGCACACCGCCCCCCCTATTATCCCACTTCTGTTAATATTTAGGCTGCAATCAACTTCAGCGTTAGGAACTACAGACACCTCTAAGAGGTTCTATCGGCTGTTTTTCCTTCTCTGTCCTTGCCGACACGAAGATGGCCAGAGACTTTCCACTTGTATCAGCACAGGTGCTAATGCCAGTAGCCGGCCTTTACAAACCAGCATGCTTCCCTGAACCCCTGGGAGCTGGAAATGTAATTCTGCTGAGCTGCATGTTCCTCCAAAAGCATTTCTCAGAGCTCTGTTATGGAAAAAAGCGAACTGGGAACGAGGAATCCCTTTTGATTAGTTTTTTGTGGGTGGGGTGAGGTGTTTGTGTTCGTGGTGTTTTGTTTTGTTTTCCCTTAAGCCAAGTTGGTGACAATTTTACTTCCTTTCTTCAGGGCTGGCTCCAAAAAACTGAACACAGCACAATTCTGTCTCATTACATTCAAGATTTACTGTCCTGCCTTTCTGCAAAATACAGCTCCTTCTCCCAAGCCATGGGGGATTAACATGAAGTTGAGCTACAAAAGCTGCTACTTGGCTTTTTAAAACTTCTAAAAATCTTTTTGAAAGGAGGAAAACCCTCTTGAAGTCATCTATGCCAGAGATAAGATGCTTGCTTCTACCCTTGAAAGACTCTAGGGATGCTAGAGAGTTGAGCCCCTCTACAGCCCCATGAAACGGGCTGATGAGCTCTTTGACTCCACCTTCCCATATTTACACAGCCTGCGTACAAGGGGACTTAAATTACATTAATAAAGTTAATGACAAGTCTTCAATAGAGGAAATAACAGGACTTGCCTCTGCCTACAGTCCCATGAGATCGTTTAATTGTTCTGCATGCTGTTAAAATAAAATTAAACTAATAAGAACAGCTTTTGAACAGCTGGGTGCCTTGGAGCAGTGGGAGCCTGACATCTGCCCTCTCTCCCCATGGAATTCAGGAGGCTCCTCTTCTTTTTGCAAAAACAATTGTTTCAATTATACAAATTGAAAAGAATTATCAATTGATTAAAAAAAAAATCCTGTTTTTTCAGGCTTTGTTGTTTGGGAGGAAAAGAAACAGATGTATGTGAGAGAGGTCTACTCAGAGAGACCTACCAAACCCAACACACTGCTTTCTTTTCAGGATGCTCAGCCCTCACGGTACCCCACGACCCAGGCAGGCTGGCTGCCTTTCAGACTCAGCCCTTTCTACTGAGTGTGACCTGCAGGGTAAGTGCTTCCATGGAGGGTGGGAGAGACACAAGTACACAGGGCTTCATACTCTTTCCAAAGAGACTGCAGTTCCCAGCACATCACATTTTTTACCTAAGCAGTCAGGACAGCTGACCTGTTTTTACCTCCTTGAGCTGCGCTCTGCTACTGAAGAGCATGCTACCAATGTCTGCTTCACAGACAGAAACCCCCCCAGCACCCCAGCCCCAAGTGCTCTCACATGGATTATCTGACACCCCTGCGTGTCCTGTGGCTGTCAGTCGTGAGGTGAAGCGCGAGGCAACAAAATGCCAACACAACTTGACCAAAGCTAGGACGTCAGTGTTCAGTCTTGTACCTAAGATGATGAAGAACTTCTGACAATTTCTATGTCAGCTTGGATGAATCACCCACCGATTTCTTTCTAGGATGATCAGGGATAATGCAGCAGGGATTGCATTACCTTATGAGGAATACTTGGGGCACTAAAAACATCCGAACCGCGCAGCCCTGAAGAAATGTATGCGTGCGTGGTATTTCATATTAGAAGGAGCCGCTAATTCCTCTTGTTCAGTTTTCACTGGTGTTCTGTCCTTGCGGCCAGGCAGCACTGAAGTCTATTTCCCCATTTTACAGGCTCGAGTAACAGACACTACCCCAGCTCACAGGGAAGGGGAGTGGATCGGTTCTGTAAGTGGTTTCACCCCAAAGGAACATGATGTGGAGCTGCTGTAGAGTCAGACAGGGAACCTTCTCAGCAGCAGCACAAACCTACCTCTCTGTCAAACACATATTCCCCACCCCTCATATCACGAGGCTGCACACAGGCAGGGCAGAAGGAAAGACTCACGCTAGGTTTTTACCGAGGAAGAAGAAATCAACACTGCAATGTAGGCAGCCCAGGCTCAGGTGCTGGAAAGCAGGGGTTTCGTCCGCTCAGGGTCCAGCACGTCCTTGCTCTTGTGGGGTTCTGGGCACTGCCAGGAGCTGTTTGATCTTTGCAAAGGCCAATCCAACTCATCGCAGTGGCAACAACAAATGGAGGAAAACAGCCGAGTCTGGACCACCCGTGTACAGAGGACAAACATGATACAGTTGGCACCTCCTTGGAACGTGTTACCAATTCCCTGCAAGGGCAAGAAAGGAGTTAACCAGTGCCGTTCCTACGGGCACCCCCAAGAGAAGAGCAAACGTCCTGTCAGACTGGCTATAGCACTGCCCAACTGACAGTCGGCAACTTCCACCTAAATGAGAAAAACAGATTCAGAAAAATCAACGCAAAGCCGGCCAGGTGGTGCTGTCGGCGGCCGTTTCCACAGCCTGGCCAGGGGAGGAGCCGGCCGAGCCCTGCTGACGGACAGACACACAACATTCCTGGTCTAAGCCTGCTTTTCCTGCAAGCAGCCAGCATTGCCAGACTCTCCCATTGCAGCCACGCTCTGCAGCCACCAGATGCTGCTGGAGCAGCTGGTGCTGAGCATCCCGGATAGCGCTGGCCAGCAAGGAGCACGCGTTCTTGCAACACGCACGTTGTTTTACCGGTACACTCTGCATCCTGCCACAGAAGAGTGATATTAAGAGCCACAAAGCCTTATCTCCCTCCCAGATCCTCCTCCTAATGGATTTCCTGGCAAATACTTACGTGCAGGACAACCAGGACTGAATTTTGCACTGCAGGGGAGTTACAGAGGGTCAGAATGAATCGCACAGTGCTCCAGATGCGGAGGATGATAAAGATCACAGGGATGAGAATCAACTTCTTATCTGCTATGGAAGTCCGGGGCTGAAATGCAGGTGCTCTTGAGAGAATCGGGCGATACTCTGAGAGAGCCGCGTGCTTCCATGGAGGGTGGGAGAGACACAAAAACATGAACAAAAAGCTACATACATTGGACATTTAGCTCCATGGGGTTCTTTCCAAAGCAAACTAAATTTTTGCATCTGGAGGGAAGTTAAGAGGGACACAGCTCTGAGCACTCATCTTCAGCCACATTCAGGCCTTGCTAATGCAAACATTCCTGCTGAAGCCAGGGAGCGGCAAATAAAGGATATCCGGCCCTTATCAGAGCCTAACCAGGTCATAACAAGATAAAAAAAAAAACGTGGTGCTCCATAAAATAGGTTTGCTGGGCCAGTGGCCTAGCCCCATTGCTGTTGGCTTTACCACTTTGTAAAAACACGGCTAAGAGTTTGGCCTTGGGAATGCCTCTGATTGACAGAGAGAAACACACACACACACAGAGGGAGAAGACTAGCTCATCCTTCTCAAACTATTCAAGCTTTTGGCCTCCACCACAGCCAGCAAGTTCCACAAGGCATTTATGCCCATGTGAACCAGTCCTTCAGTACGTTTGTACAGAACCTGCTGCCCAATTTCTGACCATGCACTGTCAGCAATGGGCTTCCATAGATTAGGACAAGCCAGCAAACCTCTCTATACCAGCACACGTAGACAAAACCCAGGGATGTGTGCCCTGGCTCAGGGTGGTTGGAGGCGTAAGGTCTATGAGACCTTCCTACGGTAGAAGCTACTGGAGGCACTCAGATTCCTGGGTGGGGAGAGCAGGTCGGCACAGCACACGGAGCAGCTGCTGGGACACACGATGCTGACTACCAGGGTGTTAACATGGGTGAAGAGACTGAAACCCAGGATAGCCAACCTGCAGAAAACTATTCCTCCCATCATCAAGGCTACAGAGCACACACAGCTTTGATGCACAGTATTCTCCTTTAGTCCAGTGCTCCCAGCCCTGGCACCTTACCTCCTCTAGAACAGAGCTGTATGACAACATTGCACGCTGGCCCAAGCCAAACCCCGCTGAGGGCTTTCAGTGCAGCTTCCTACCTGCTTCCATGCAGTCTTTTCCATTCGGAAAGCCCCTAGTACACACGCCACGTGTGTCCCCCATAACAGCTATTTCCATAATTTCTCCTGCCTTTCAGACTGTGCAGAAGCCACGACTGCAAAGCCCACTTCAGCCATTAACACAGCCCAAATGCAGCCCTGGTTGCCTGCTGCTCTTCCTTGAAAGTGGGAGACCGCCCAACAGTAAAGAGGCTTAGTAAGCTGGCTACCAGACTTGGGAAAATCCCTGGTGATGAAAACAGAGATGCTCCAGTCCAGATAGCCCTGTGCGCTGCTGGAGCAGCAGTCTGAGTCACTGTCTGAGTGATGAGTGCCTGCCCTCAGCACTGCTCCTCTAAGGGTCTGGGCAGGGAGTGGGGAAGGGAGAGCGCAGTGCCCAAGAATCCCTGGCAGAGGGAGAGGGTGGGAGCCTGGCCGGGCAGGGGGTCAGGTTGCCCAGCAGTCACACTGCTATCTTTGACAGCTGCTGGAACACAGCGTCCTGTCCGATTCGTGTCAGGTGATGGTGACAGGCACTAGACCAGCAAGTCCTGCCCAGCTCCCCCTTTCCCAGGACTATTAGGACTGATTAAGACTAGGTTGTTCTTCCAACTGTCTGCAGGATCCTGCCCCAACCAGATTTGTGTTTACCACTAACTACAACTGCCATAGCTGCACCACAGCAAGCACATTTGCAGTGGCAGCATTCTCCAGAAGGACATCTGTTCAGATGTAGGTCTTTTCCCCCCTAATACAACTTAAGAGAAAAAAAGGAATCTCTGGAGGTAGTTCCTCCTGTCACTCTCAATCGATATTTCTTTATTACACAAATGTGTTCCAAATGCTGGATTCTTTGTCTTCACAAGGAACAGCAAGAAGCAAATAAGCCTCTAAATTCTGAAACCCTCCTGGGACAGGGTGTCTTCCTCTACTGTGTGTGTGCAGGGTGTCTAATGCTATATAGTGCCCAAACTCCCAAATGAGGCTTTATACTGCTAATACAAAACAGGTATTCATAAACACAAGCTATCATTAGAGGTAAGTCCAGACACCAATCTCACACTTGGTACAAGTGCAACTCTGTGGACGACTGATTAAAGCCGGATTTTGTCCTTCACATCCCGTTTCAATTCTTACTGTAAGGATTTACATTTCATTCATATACATTCCATAACCCCCTAAGTTTTCAGAAGGCTTTTACATTCTTCTTGTGCTAAGTCACTGTGTAATCATGTTGCAGGGTGCTCGATCAGGTGTACTGCTTCTGTCAGTGGTGGGTGCATTTTGGCAGTATATGAAGCAATTGCTGCCTGTGTAGCTGCTAAATATGCAGCAAAATCTTCAGAGCATGGGAGGATAAAAATCACATAGCAAGTCTGCAACTAAGTTGAAAGCAGCAAAATACTCACCGCTCTATTAATGTGCTTCTTGATGAGAATGTAGAGCACTGGCAAAGTCACATAGGCCAGTATCTCCCAAACTTTCCCCGTCAACAACATCCACAAGAGACGATCCTCTGCATCCAAGTTGACCCAACACCACCCCACAGAAACATTCGAGGCATCATAGCCAATCTTCTTCAGAGCAACAGCCGCCACCGTAATGCCAAAGGGAACTCCCCAGCTGAGGAAAGAACGTGAAGAGCAGGGTTAAGCCTCAGGGTTAAGGACTCAGTTTAGTCCCTCCAGCCTCTGGGAGAATGGGTGACAGGCCAAGGGATTCTTCATCAGACAGGATGCCAATACTTATTCCCAAACATCAACAGTCCTGCATCAGGCCGAAGGGAAGCGACTGGCATACAGGTATTGGACTGCGTGTGAACATGGACTGTAAATCCACTCCCTAAGGACCTACCCGAGGAACCTGGATCCCCAGTCCTGAAGGACAGATACATAGTGATGTGCTACACTTCAAAGTGGAACCTGGCCTGCACAGCAAGCACCTAGGGTCCAGCAGGGTGAACGGGAGACATCCCACCAGCTCCCCTTCTCCCGCTCTCTCCTGGATACAAGGTGAAGTCAAGGATGGGACAAGGCCAGAGCACTGAACAACGTGACTCTGCTGTAGGACCCAGCCATTCAGGAGCAAGCTGGCCGATCAGAGCTTTCACAACACAAGCACCCAAATCCCACATTCTGATTCTTAAGTGACACTTGGCACATAGAGGACCAGCACACAAAGAAATCCGTACTTTTATTCCATCAGTTGTTGTGTGTGTTTGTTCGTTATGTTTTTAAGTGGAGGTGTAGCAAAAGGATAATTTCTGAAGGACAATGGGCATATTTCTTCCCAACGAAAAGCACTGGCAGTACCAGCAAAAAGCTAAGAAAGGAAAGAGGAGCCATATTCACGTAATTTGAAGCTGTGTTTTGACTTTGGCTTCCCTCTTCTGCCTATTTGCAAAGGCAAATACAGGAAAGCATTTAGAAGAAAAAATAACTGTGGTGACACACATGAGTTAAGTCACTCAACAGCTTGGGCTGCCCACAAAACACCGTGAGGAAGAACTGAAAAATTCCATGAGCCCAAACGTAAAAGTGCTCGGCGCCTTCCTGGGTGCTGTTAATACCCAGGACTTTACAGGCCTGCCCCAGCCCATGACGCACAACTCACAAGTTACTCCACAACTGAAACAGTGCCCTGCCTTCAGCTGAATGCATCACTTGCCCTTCCCATATTCACCCTCAGAGAAAGGTTCTGCAGAGCCTTAACAGGGACAAGGGACACTCCAATGAATGACACGAATGCTTCAGAGAGTGCTCAGACTGAGCTTCCAGCATAGCCCTCCTGGTCTCTCCAGACTCAAAGAAAACAAAGCCATTACTGTATTGCTTTCATTACCTTCCTGGCTCACACTCTTATTTCACTGACAGCCTGTGGCAGCTGCAGAGAGCGTGAAAAGGATCTTCCTCCTAAAATCAGTTTCACGTGCACCAGAGTATGTAGGCAGCCAGCAGTTGTCTAGATCAGATTATCTGAAATTCCACAGCCCAGCTGAAAAATCACGAGATAATCCCACAACATTAGATTTCAAAAATACCCCATTTCCTACTCTTAAATAATGCCTGTTCACAAAACAAACCAAATGTAAATACAGCGCTGTAAAAATCTCAAGAGTCAATCTTGTAGCATGTTTAGAACATTTTGTTTCAATGTTCAGTTCGGAACAGCCAGTGCTAATCCAAGACAACGTTGTAATTTAAGGACAGTTATGCTGTGGGAAGTCCTCCCCATGCTGTTACCAGAGCAGGCTTTCTAAAAACATTCCAAACAGCACCACCACGAAAGCTTCCACACAACTCAGGACTGATTTTGGTAAAAGCCTGAAAACAAGGATTACAGATGCAAAGACGTCCAAATTTCAGTACACTTGGAAGAACTGACCACTAAGGTAAAGAATTCAAGAGAACTGGCACTTACTTAAAGAAAATATGTTAAGGGCACACAAGCACCAAGAAAAAGGAAGCATATTAAGAAACTAATTTGCCTAAATAATGATCTCCATGGTGACCTGAAACTAAAAGAGAACTATATGAGAAGATAAAACCAGGTCAAATTACTATGCATGGATATAAGAGAGAGCAGCGTTAAGTACATACCGGCAACTAAGTGAGGCCGCAGTAGGGAATAACAGACTGCTAGGCAAGGGACTTCAAATCTTCAAGCATCTAAGTAGTAAAAGGAAAAATGTGGAATAAAACTGCCACACATTAAAGCAGTTAATTTTCACTGACAGTGTACTGGGATGAGATGGCTAGTACAACTAACACCAAGGATAAAGGATTACAAGCTCAAAGGGAAGTTACAAAGTATCTAGAAAGCAATCAGACATCTCAGTGAACTTCTTCAGCTCCATTTTAGAAAATTGGAAAGGAGAACTGAGACCAGTGACGTGATCATTCTTAAGAACCCCTAAATGACAGATTCCCAAGGATGGGAAGATATTAATGCTTTATACACATCTAGAAGAATGGAGGAACAAAAGAATCAGAATACTATACACCCAAGGCATATGTGAAGACCGGAACAAAAAGGATCCAAGATAACACAGAGGAGCCCCAAAGACAGCGCAGTTATGTAGGCTGGGCCGCTCCAAAGCACGTGTGCATCTAAACGCACTAAATGCAAACTGTGGGAGAGAAGGGAAAGACAACCACTTGTATCCCTGTAAAAAGGCTGGCAGCCCCACCTCTAAGGCAGACACAACGGTATCTAATCTCTGTATACTTCCCTAATACAGGCCCTAGCAACCTATTAACAAAGACACATGCAACCCAGCATATTTTTCCACATTAACAGCAACACTGCCTTTATACAAGGTAAGATGGGGACCCTGAAAACTGCAGCAGCGTACAACTCAAGTTGTATGGGTTTTCTTGTCCTCAGTACGCCTGGGTCAGATTGCTTAATACCACACTTTGATCTACGCAGCACAGCTGCCTCCCCTGCCAGAGGGCAGATTTGCTGTCACCTGCCTGCACAGGTTAGGCAACAAACCGTCCTCCCAGCAAGCCTACAGGCAACTCCTTCTGGGGACAGGAATTTTTACTCTGTAAAGAGAAACAAATCAGTCTTCTGGATATACCAGCCAATTTCAGGAAAGAGCTTTAGCACACATTGTAAGCAGAACTCCAGACCAAGTCTGTTGCTATTTAATTTCTGCTCCCCCCGCAATATCAAGCAGTTCACAGTACCCAACTACCTGGAACCAAGCAGAGACTCCTCCCAGAGAAGCCTGCAAGAGCCACACTTCAGTTGGCCTGACCTAAAAGCTTTTATAAACTAAATGATAAAGCCACAGCAAATTTCAAAAGATCCTGCACCTTACAGGCAACATGGAGCGACTTCAGTCCGGTTCTGCAACGGAGCACCCGGCACTGTCACAGTCAGCCGCGAGGACCCAGGTGTACAACACAGTAGTACCTGAAAGGATCCCCAAGTTCTCTGTGGACATGCATGGTTATAAACGTCTATTTAAGTGCACACAGATCTATTTTACTTATATATATGTATATACACACACACACACAAGTAAGCATATGCTTCTAACCATCTGCATAGCCTGATCACGAAATGCAAATACTTCAGAGGCTGACAGAAATTGCTATCAAAAGCAAATAAAGAAACAATCCCAAGGTGGGTTCTGGTCCATTCCTCACCCTGAGTTTGGATCAGCTACTCTCACAGCAAAGATTACATTACCCAGTTAAGTGATACTTGATATTTGGATATCCAGAACGAGTGAGGTAGCCAGGAAATTTACACTCCGGATGCTAAAACTTACACCTTACGACTACAGAAATATTTTTAAAGCTAATAGCAAGCCTGTTTTCAAAGCTCATCCGAGTTCAACAAGTAAAACCAAAGCAGAGCCTATAGCTCTCTAATTTACCAGTAGAATAGGTGGATGTGTTACCACATCAAGGATTCCAATAAGGAACAAACCTGTTTGACAGGTTTGATCCAGTGTGCCATCCTAATTTCCCTAAAAAGAAAATTTCAGGTGCTGACTTCCAACATATATTTAGTCAGCTCCACTCAGCTAAAGAACAAACAGTCTCTGGTTATACTCAACATTTAAAAAGTATTCATCTTCACAAACACTTGCCCCCTATGAGTAACTGCTTGTGAAGAACAGAAAACATGCAATGACAAAACTCCATCCTGCCTTGAATCCCTTCCAGAAGGGTGTCTCAGAATGGCTCTTCACACAACGATCACTGAATGACTGCATTAGCAACCTATGAAGCAAGGAGGGTGGGGAAAAAAATCCCAGTTGCTTGCCTAGACAAAAATACTGGAAACTTATCTTTATAGCCATAAAACATCACCTGCTTTTTTCAACCTTTTCTTTTTTCCCCAGACAGGTTTCCCTCACCTACCTTCTGCAATTAATGTATGCGCTAGTATCTTTTCTTATCAGTTGCAACAGTTCTCATCTGCATGGTACCAAAAGATTTTTTAGCTAACAGCACCAGAGAGCGCCAGGTAGCACTTTGAAGCACTGGGAAGTGTCAGAGGAAGCCATCTCCAAGCATTATGTCCAGAATTTGATTATATGACTGAGTTCTCAAGTAATGATAGGAGTGCAGGTAAGGAAAGGAAGGTATGTCACAAGGGGATGGGAAGAGAACAAGTTCTCACTTGTTTTCTCTGGCTTTTCATACAGATCATAAAGCAGAAAGAAGCTTTAAACACTGGCTGTGCACAGAAGCGTGGGAGCCATTTACAAAGCAGAACCTGGCAATAGGTCTTCAGTGACAGCTCTCTATATTGCCCTTTGAAAAGAGCAAGTGGAGCTGATCAATACCAAGAAGATGGCATTTTATTTTTACTGCAAATACCTGAAAATAAACCTAGCAAATCTACCGAGGAAGTTCAGTTTGAACACTGCTTTCCTCTCTGTTGCAGGGTTAGAGCAATCTTTCAGGATTTTTACAGTTTCAAAGAGAGCGCACAGGTTGCGGCCAACATTATTCCAGTGAATCTGCCCGTTTCCAAATAGCTAAGAAGCACTAAACCAGATGGAGAAGTTAAAAGTACAGACAAAGGGCACACGACAAGTGATGAGCAGACAGGAAAACTACAAATAGGCCAGATGTGCATCAACTCTTGGATGTAGCCCAACATAGCCAGCATGCCCATAAAGAAGTCAGACTCCTTTTTTCTGTGCCTTTAGCAACATATGGCTCTTGACTGGCACTCCACCCTCTCCATAATGCTTATAGCCCTGCTCCATTCACTTGAAATGAAATAACCTAACAAACTCCACTGTCTCGCTGTATCCTGTTTCAACCTCACCAACAACAGCCTGATGTACCCCGATGCATGCGCAGTCACTTCTGGCCTCCTCACATGCAGACCGTGCTGTCAAGCAACCACCAGAACAGGTAGGGCAGGAATCCAAGTCGCTCCTTAATTCACACCCCACCTCAGCGTCTTTCTCCTGCCCACCTACACCTGGACTTGACTCTAATTCAATCACCTCCCAGGTGATGCTGATAGAAAATAAAAGGTGACAAATACTTGATAAAGAAAAAGAAAATCCAGTACTTTCCCTGATGTTTTGGGTTTTTCTTTCCCCTAAAGCAAGTCATTCCTCTTATGATTTCTTGCAAAAGCTTGGCAGCACAGAGGACTAAAGCATCACTGTTTTGCTTAGTGTGGAGGTAGCACATGATTCCACAAGCTCAAACAGCATAATGAAAGCTTTCACCGAACATGACATGGAAAATCAGCTCACTAAGTAGCAGAAACTGAGACCTAAAGCTACACTGTGGTCTGTTTTGTCTTGGTTTCAATCAAACATGCCAAAACAACCTTCAGAATCCTTTCCAGCAGCCTCCTCACTTGTAGGCTCCATTCTCCTATGAACACCGAATCACAGCAACCCGCCTGGGGGGAGGGGAAGGATCTGGAGACCAGGCTGACAGTGGGAAGTCGGGGACCCACAGAAACAGGTCCCCAACACAGGAGATTTGGCAGCAGCAGACAGGTCTTGCAAACCCAAGTTTCGTGGTATTATTTCTAGGACATCAGAGCAGATTGTGGAGGGAAAGCGGAAACCAGGATTTTTAGGGTCCTTATCCCTTGCCAGCGATTTTTTTCATGTGACCTTAAGCAAAAGGTTTTTAAGTTTTCCACATCTCTGTTTCTTTGCTTGGGAGGGGAGGGGGAGAAGTAAGCAGGGCTGGTTGGTTAAAAGACGGCACAATCCCTGTTTGAAAGGAACTTGAGGACGCGCTACCCTTAAGGCAAGCGCGGGTGACCAAAGCGCCCACCCGAGCGTGCAGCACGCAGCAGTGGTGGCTCCTGGCCGCGGGGTGGCTGCCTGTGGGGTCCACACCTCGGGTCCTCCCAGGAACAGCTGACAGCACCCACCTCACGACATGGAAGCAGCAGAGCAAGCCTGTGCCCGTAGGCGAGCCCCTCACGATGGTGACATAGAGGTAAAGGGCGATGGCCATGGTCCAGAAGAAGGAGCTGGTGTTGGAGAAGGTGGACAGGGCACCCTGCAGCACGCAATCCCACGAGGTCCTGTCAAAGTCCTGCAGCACCCCGTAAAAGTACGAGAGGGCCGAGAGGAGGTCTGCCAGCGACAAGTAGAGCAGGAGCTGCCGGGGGCGGGTCCGCAGCTCCGGCCACAGGGCATGGGTGCAAACCAGCAGGCTGGAGCCCAGGAAGGAAAGCACGCAGGAGACCAGCACGACGGCCCGCTCCGAGGCGTACAGCTCCGTGGGGGGCAGCGGCGCGGACATGCCGGGGGCGCGCAGGGAGCGGCACCGGCAGCAGCGCGGCGGCGGGCGGGCGGGAGCCCCCAGCGGCGGCGGGGCGGGGCCAGGCACGCCTGGAGGGGCGGGGAGGGGAGAGGCGGGGCGGGGAGAGGCGGGGCGGGGCCAGGCACGCCTGGAGGGGCGGGGAGGGGAGAGGCGGGGCGGGGCCAGGCACGCCTGGAGGGGCGGGGAGGGGAGAGGCGGGGCGGGGAGGGGAGGGGCGGGGCGGGGCCAGGCACGCCTGGAGGGGCGGGGAGGGGAGAGGCGGGGCGGGGAGGGGAGGGGCGGGGCGGGGCCAGGCACGCCTGGAGGGGCGGGGAGGGGAGAGGCGAGGCGAGGCGGGGAGAGGCGGGGCGGGGCCAGGCACGCCTGGAGGGGCGGGGCGGGGAGGGGCGGGGAGGGGCGGGGCGGGGAGGGGCGGGGCGGGCGGGCCGGTCCCGCTCTCTCCACCACCGGCCTGGGGCGATCCCTGCAGCTGGCCGGGCTTGTAACCGCTCCGGCCAGGGCACTTCGGAGACAACCGGCTGCGTGTCCCGGCGCCCAGAAACCACCTTTTCTCTGTAAATACATATACATCTGAAAAAAACCAACAACCACAGAAAAAACCCCAAACGACCCAAACCCGCCGCGCCTGCCAGCGCAATGGGACAGAAGGAACGGGTCCGGAAATAAACGCCTTCTGGGCTGTAAACTATCGCCTCCTGAAAGCCACACCGGCCACGGTTCCCCCCGCGCCCGCCCGGCAGCACCGCGGGCCCCGTCCTCGCGCAGCCGGGCCAGCAGAGACGACGGCGCGTGCCCCCGCACCGCACAGCCGTTACGTTTCTGCGGGTAAGAAGGTGCCTCCCCCGCCCCCCGGGAACGTGCACGCTGAGGCGCGTCCCTGCCCGCCGCCCCCGGCCCCGCAGAGCCCCCCGCCCCGCGGCCGGCGGAGCCACCGCCCGGTTGCCACTGGAGGCTGGTGGTGGTCCGGGCTCCCGTCCGCTCAAACGGTTTAACCGTTCCCGAGCCACGAAGGATCCCCGCTGAGCTCCGTGTTTGACGAGGTCTGTTCTGACCCGCAGAGCCATCTGCCTTACCCCCTGTCCAAGCTTCCCTCAGCACCCTGAAGCCATCTGACATACCCCAGAAAACACATCTGACAATTACCTTAAAAAACCCACAAATTATTCAGTGTTTGCATATTACTTTTGGCCATGGTGGCCTTTCAGTTTCACATTCCCATCTTCCAAACGGAGGAGGGGTTCCTCAACATTTCAAATTACTTCTTTTGACTCGTCTTGTATTTAGAACACACCATTTTACAACTAAGTTCTTCTAGATAAGGAGTATTTAACTGAAGTCTATTTTGGCACTATTGCCACTTAACTGGAAAGAAAAACAAATCACACTTTTTAAAAAGTAAACCTGCATACCCCTCAGATGCATGAGGGCCAGGACTGCTTACACGGGGTTTTTTTAAGAGCAGGTTCCCATTTTTCTGCTGCAGCAAATTCTTCTTCCACTACTCTGCTGCACAGCTGTATTCAAAACCTGCAGCCTGTTCCACTGCTGCCTTAAGCTTTTAATCACCTTCATCTGTTTTTGACTCCTAAGTTCAAATCCAATTTTCTAATGAATCTTGGAAGTCCTTGGGGATACACCAGTTGGTCAGGATAAGTCTTCACATCCCCTCCACCAGCTCACAAAGAGCTTTTCACTAACGTTCAGCGATGCCTTGACTACCTAGGATTGGGTGCCAGTTCTGAACAAAGTCTTCAGAGCTTTTTATCAGATTAATTTAAATTAGTTTCGCCACAATAGAGAAGGGTCAGCTGACATGGGTCAGCAAGGACAGGGCCTCACAAATAAACCATCTTACTATTACCTCTCCTTTGCCACCCAAACACACTGCTGCTGCTCCAGAGATCTGCCTCCAAGGACAAGTCACATCAACATCTTTCCAAGAAGCTGCTAGGTAGAACTCCAGAGATTTTAAAAACTCTCTTTACTGAGTCTTCAGCTATACCCAGGCTTGGTGTGCTGCTTCTTGGTCACCTTGACACATCTGTCATTTGCTCTGGTAAAGTTACTTCCTTTGGAAACAAGATCACGTCTCTATGTACCTTTTTGACCTTTACTGTTCAGTTAAACTTCAGTCCAGCAGGCTTTTTACATTTAGATGTTTATTTTGGAGACTGATGCCTCTGCATTTTCTTTATATGAAAAAGGAAGCTGCAGCAGCTTGCATTTCCCCCAAACACAATCTGACACTGACAGCTTTTTTTAACTAATCGTTGTTCCAGGCTTTCTTTAGCTGCCATCTGACCCGCAAAAAAACCACGAGACAAACTTAGTCAAGGCTGCGTTCCCAGTTGTTGCTCTTACACATTCTTGGCTGCTTCCTTGTTCTTTTGTTTCCCTTTCCCCGGTTTTACAACACAAACCTTTCACCCGCCTATCACAAAATTCAGACAAACCACTTCATCAAATACCCTGGCTTTCGAGCATTGCTTTTATTTTGGGGTGACGGATGCAGCTCTACAACACAGCTTAATTAAGTCTTGCAAGATTGCGAATAAAGACAAAACCAGAATTTGCATTTCCACTAACTTGTAGTAGTGATTCAGATATTTCATTCTCCCCAGTTCTAAAAATAGTAGCTTGTCAGGTCATCATAAGTTGTGGAAATCAACAACTGAGAGATCTATCTTTCCCTTAGCAATCAGAAATAGGACAGGCATAGGTTCTTCTGCTGGATCTCTCCCTATTTTCTATAAACAGGAATATAGTAAGTTTACACACACAAATTATCAGTCAATAGAAGGGCATGCATGAAGAACTAGTGCTTCAAAACTGAGCAATAAATGACAGGGAACTTCTTACTAAAGATTCCCACTATTCATTTTCTTGACATCTGCATGTGCAAGATGTTCATCACCCAGCATCTCTGTGGCATTCCTGTGATCTTGATACTGTTACCTTCTCGCTGCAGGGCAGCAGTGCAGCTGTCTCTGCCCAAATACACATTCCTACCTTCAGTCCCACGGAATCTGCAGTTGTCCAGAGAACAGAAATATTTGGAAACTGCTCAAAGATACATGACAATTCAAAGGCAGTGTCGTGTGTAGCTCAGAGGAGAAGTAAAACATCTAAGCAACTGCAGACAACATACAAAATGAAAATTCTCATTTGAGAATTGCACCTTCAGATGCACTCAAAGCACAGGGAGGTGAAGCAACCTGGTATTTAGTGGAAAGACACAGAAAGTCTTTTTTCCTGACTTGAATTAATCTCACCAACTACTTAAAAGAGGCTTCTGATATACAGGCTACACCCTGCATCTTATAAAGCCATCAGTTGTGCTGTAACACTCTGAGATAGAATGTACTGACATAACCTTAAAAAAAAAAAGGCTTCAACAAGAAGTTTTTACTTTGCCTTTGCAGCTGGCTAGAAAGCTGAGCTGAGGCATAGCTCTCTGTTAACTGGGAACCTGGTTAAAGGTCTCAGGGGTTTTAAGTGATTATTGGGAGCTGAGACCCCCACAGCACCTCTGCATGTCAGACACAATGCTTTCTGGCACAGGACCATGCTACTCTCTGGATTTTGCGCCATATCAGCGAGTTAGCTTTTACCAGAGATGAAGACACTTCATGGCAACAGGACATGAGCAAAAGTTCTGGTCCCACTGTCCACTGTCTGGTCTCACTGAGCTCGGGGCTCTCTGGGGAGAGAGAAGCCCACACTGCACCCAAACAGCCAGGACACCATTTCACATCACAGCTTCAGAGCCCACACATGCAAGGAAGACAGGACTTAGCACCATTTATAGCTGTTTGCTTCTGATACCTAGCCAAGAAAATCTGAGCTTTCTCTACCACATTCACTTTAAGGCCACAGACACAACAAAATAATACCCTCGGACCCCAAGCACCAGCTGCCAGCACAACCAGCCATCCCCACTACCCACGAGAGGTCACTGCTGTTCCAGGCAGTAATATTTTTCCCACCACCACTGTCCTGCTCCAACAAGCACTTCTCTGCTCTATCTCTCTGACGAAGGCAGATGGGTCCAACACCCGCAGATGTACCTGGGTCACCTTTTGCCATCCCTGTATCATGCCCACAGCTTTGACCATAGTTTCAAGTAGAAGTCTGGAAAAAAGTAGAGCCCGGTTTCATTGCACCCATTAAAAAAAATAATGTAATTAGATGTGTACTGAAATAACCATAAATAAAACATTTTTAAAAGATCAGCCGTTAGAGGCTCAGTTTCAGAAAAAATCCTTTAATGTTTTAGTTTTCAAATCACCATGCAGTTCCTCTCAAGGAAGTCAGTACAACTGTTTCTTGTACTCATTAGCTTCTCAGGGTCAGCCTAGGAGCAGTAAGACACCAACACAGACCCTTCTCAAACGAATGCAAAATTAGATGCATCATGCCTAACCTTTCACTGACACAGATCTGCACAGCCTGGCTATGCCCATGCAAAAGACTATTACATATGAGAACAGCTAGCCAAGACTTAACAAACCAATTCTCTGGAAACATAAACCTAACTCTGGAATCTTAACACAAAAAAAGCTAGCCAACGGTTTTACCAGCACCTGAGCTCTTAGTTTCCAGGAGAACAAGACCATTTTTCTAAGTCATCACCTGATCCTTAGGTTCACTGCATCAGCTGAAAGGAAGCCAGGGAAGCATGGTTAAGAGAAGGTTTCCGAGAGGTGAAAATCATCATGTTTGTCCTTTGTCGCTTTTTCTAGCATGTGGCACACACACACACACACAAAAATAATTACATTTCTAGCAGTCCTGGCACAGATTAAGGACCTAATCCTTGGCTTTATTAACCCCATCTATTCCATTTTGGATAGATACAGCATTAATGAAAGACATCTAGGACTGCTCAAGAAACTCCAAAGTGATCACTGACAGCCTTCACAACAAATTCTCAGTAGATGCCCCATCCAGATTAGATTAGAAATCCAAAATAGATTTACAAGAATCAAGCAAAATACCCACAAGGAAATACATTCCATACGTATACATACAAATACTAAGCAACAAGGCGGTCAGTTAAATAGGTGCAGACAATACAGCCAACTCTCATGAGGCTTTCCTTCTCAGAAAAAGTTTTCAGAGATTTGAGAGATTTTATTTGGTAAACACTGGGGTCAAGACAGCTCTGTAACAAGTACAACTAGGTACTACCAAGACAACTAAGAGGAATCTGACATTTGCATGCAAAGAGTGATGCTGGAAGTCTGGCACCGTGGGAGACCATGTTACAAACAGAACAGACTTCCTGGAAGCAGAATTGCAATACACATGGAAGTACATAGAGCCAATACAGTAATTTGGAGCTATAAAGGACAGTAGTGTTTTCCGTGACTCTCCTTGTGTGGGAAACTGCAAAGCAAAGTTTTATAGTTTTGGTGGCTGGCAATAAGGTGCAGGAAAGTCTTCAGCTCTATCTGCATCCCAAGAAGTGAAGGAGAAAAGGAAGGCGGTGCTTGGAGGCAAAGTGAATTGAACCAGCACCTTTCCTTCACTCAGTCCTGTGTCAGGCTCTGCACAGGTAATCTTGTTGGAAGGAATGTACTTCACTGGGATATAGAATTCTTCCCACAAATGGAAAATCTAGGCATGCTGTGGAGGAACGTGGGGTATAGCCCATGAAGAACAGAAGTCATTCAACCACACAAATAGTAATGTTATACTACAGAAACCACGCTAGTTCTACAGAATTAGATGCACACTTCTTTCTTTTCTCCCCAGCCATCTAAGCAAAGCAAGCACTGAGCCTAAAAAAAAAGAAGTATCAGATCCCATGGAAAAGGTAGATGCTAGGCTAGTGATGCTAACTCATTGAAACTGCTCCCTCTTACACACACACCCCCCTCTGCTAGGGCACATACGTGCGTCTCACCTGCAGCATTTTACCAAGCTCAGTGATGGGAGATGTGGGTGGAGAACATGACCTTCAGTGTCACTGTTGAGACGGACACGTCACACAAGGAATTACGCACAAAAGCCAAAAGGCCCCGTTTATTGTTTTCACAAGCCTTTTTATATCTTTCTTAAGAATGTGTGTCCATACATGACTGGTTCACTCAAAGACCAATAGTTCACAATTGGATGACCTTTTCTTTGCTACATCTTCGATAAACATCTTCTACTTGCAGTCTGGCAGTTCCTTAATCTTGTTTACTCAGCTCTTCTCTGGACTTTCCGGACTTTTCAAGGGTACATGGGTATCTGCTCAAGGTCAATGTTAAGCTTGCATTCTGACCCCTCGGACCAGCCGAGGTCTCCCACACTTCACTGAAAACAAGAAACTCCTGCAGTTGTAAGACAGCACAACTAAGACAACAGCCTCCCGTTTCAATTTAACCGCTATATGAGGGAAGGTTAATGCCAATAGCTCCTCCTCTCCACCAGAAAACAGACTTATCACACAACAAAAGCTAACACTGGTAAAGTACTACCAAAGCTGCCCTCATGCTATTGCGCTAACCGATCATAAGCACTCTAACTAGTTAGTTTAAACTTGTTCTAAATCCTCTAGAATTAACAAATGCTGTATGAATTCCTATTTTACCTTGATTATGCAAAACTAAACACCACGACTTTCTCTGCTGTTGCTGCTGCTTCTATATTATTACTCACCATTCTCCTGCTTCCCATCCCTCTGTTGTTCAATAGTAACAGAGAAGCGTGCCCTCCAAGGCAGGCAGGCCTGCTTTCAGTGTCCGAGAACTAACTTCAGTGTGTTAGCTGCTACTCCAACCTGGCTCCCCGTGATCCTTAAAAGACTGAAATATGCAGTGCCTTATCTTCTTTAACCAGACCAACATGACAGGCAGCCACAGGAGTAACTGATTTTCAACTGTTGCAGGCTCAGCACTGGGACAGAAGAGTGGTCCTGCGGCAAGCATGACTGTGTAAAAACCTGCTGGATCAAGACGACCCTGGGATTTATGCAGTCTTTTGTGTTCCACCTCCAGTGCACCAGAGCCACAGAGCAGAGTGCGCCCTGCTGAAACAGGACTCAGTCATCACCTGCCGCAGGGCACTACACTGGATCTGTTCAGCGAGCAGAGATGCTTAGTCATTTTAAGCAGTTTTCCATTAGTATCAAAAAAGTCTGGTCAGGCTGCAGAGATCACACAAGAATTCAAGCCAGCAACTCTCAAAAAAGCCACAAGCAATGAGAATTTTTTGCAGGCAGAATGTAATTAGTTACACTCCTGGAATCCAGCCAGCAGAATCAATGAATTTAAGTATGCTCCAAGTCTTCCGATAGTTTTTCATTTCCAATTTAAATTAGGAGGTTAATATGGGATATTCCTTCATGCTGTGGCTGTGTGGAGAAAAATAAAGGTATTAATATTGTATGCTCACAATGAAACAGAGTATGCCACGAACAAAAAAATACTACATTTAAGATCTGGTCTTAAAGTCACCAGCTCAGACTGAAGTATGGAGTGGCAGCACCTTGGGAAAGGGCACTAGCACAGCATACAAAGAGGCACTCTGTGTGTGTAGTAATCTTCTAATGCAATTTTTTCAGCCATTCTCATTACCTATAATAAAACCATACGGACTGCATTTTTATGTTTAGTAATAGGAAAATAGGCCATATAGTAGGATTTTTGCAGTGTAGCTTTTACTGCAAATTAAATTGGAGATATACGCTGTACTTCACAGCAGAAAGGTCTGCCCACGGCCTGTAGTTTTAACAAAGATGAGACAGGAATATAAAAGCTAATAATGAGACACTCAAGCAGGAAAAGTCATGAAGCATGTCACCTTCCCTTGAGCTCAAAGCCTCACTCAAGTTATTTCATACAAGTTATTTGAAACAGATGAAGTGCACAGCAGCAAAAAGACAACTCTGCTAAAGTGCAACAGAGCCCTGCAGACTCTTTCTTTCATTGACACAATGGTAGTCAACATCTACAGTCCAGAATCCAACTATGACCTTGGAAATGGGTTGTAAAACACCGTATCATAATCCTCACCTTATTTGAAGGCAGGCATAAAATACTTGTGTTAAACAATTTGCAGATTCTCTCTTGATGTGCAGGTGCTGACTGCTTGGGTCCCAGCAGGCTGGAACACAGCCACTGCCATTCACCCAACCTAAGGGGTCAGCCCAGCCACATTCCCAGCGCAGAACTCCAGAACACCACTTGGTAGTCAACAAAGCTGTTTGCATCATGCTTCTTTCCCAAGCAGCAAAGAGAACACTGAACAGAGCAATTTGAAATAGAGTGACCACGTATTTACAGAACCTAACGGGATGGTTAGTCACCACCAGCCATCCTGGCTTAAGCACTACTGCAAAGCTGGGTACAGGAAACATGAAGAGCAGAACATTATCTTATGACCTGGAATTCAAATTCACGGACTTCAGCACAGGTGAAGTTGCTCAGCTATCACATGGTAAGTGAGACTGGTCAAGCCCCACTTGTCACCCCAGCCACATTCCAGTCATTGCAGCAGTTCCATTCAGCCAACACCCAGCTCAGACTCAAGTACAGAGCACCAGCACTTTGAGAAAGGGCAGTTACACAGCATAATGGTGATCTTCCAAATATTTTTTTTTTAGACCTTCTCATTACTTATAACACCACATCCTGTTTCTCCCCAGAGAGCCTGGAACTGATGGTCATCTTTGGCTCCATAAAGAGGAAAACACCTGAAAGTAAAAAGCCATTGAAAAATAGTATTTTAACAGGAAATCTGATGTACTAGCTCAAAATATCTGCCTCATGACAAATATCCTGAAGATATGAATTTTCAGAAGATTTGCAACAGAAGGATACCATGCTCCCTTCTGACCAACCATTATCTTTTGAGTGCAGAACTTTTATAGACAGTTCATGAAGTTTCACAGCTCCCTGTAATTGGTGCAATTATTTTCATGTCTGGCAAAAAAAAGAAAAAAAGAAAAAAAGCAAACAAGTGTGTGCAAGTGAAGTCATAGCTAGTTTTTTAAAGAGTGCTGGAACTCCAGTGTCCCTGGGATTATGACACCCAGCTCATGCCAAGTCGGTGAGGGCCACAGAAAAGACAAAAGCAACTTGGTTTGATCAAAATCAGTGTAAGCTCTTATCCTCTGTGTGAGTACTGGAAGTTTAAACAAGAGTTAGGCAAGGCCTTTCCTTCTTCCAAGCTTGGGGAGCTTTTGCGTATCGTAGATTTGTCCTTTCCAAAAATTCTCCTTGCCTCCATCTTATCCAAACAAGGTAGGAAGTAATGTCTCATTGCATAATGAAAATCTAATTAATTCTACCCCAGAAAAATCAGCTAAGTTTTCAGGCACTTGACGCCACATATTTGCAATGCATAGCTGCTGACCGGCACCCAGGAGAAAGAGTTACTACAGGTTGGCTGCTCCCACGCTAGGTTCAAAGCCAAGTTAGCTTGCCATTACCAGCCTGAGATCGGGGCTTGGATGAATTCTTCCTAAAAGCAGGCCCTTCTCCCAGTATCTAGTGTTGCATTTTTGCAGTGTTACTAACAATAGCTGTATTTTACTCTCAGGAAGATGCGTATGTGGGAATGACAAAGAAGGAGCAAAGCAACTTGCAACACATTCATCTTCTCTTTTCTTTGTTTCATTTCTGATGCAGTGACTACATCACCATGCATCCTGTGGCATTTCTGATGTTAGCCCTCTGCTCCAACCCCAGTGCAACACAATACACCTGGGCAGCATCCCAACCTGGATCCCCATCCACCTCTCAAAGCCAAGGAGATGAGGCAGGCCCAACAATGTGTAGCACTTCTAGGGCAGTATACTTGCTGATTGCTTCCTTGACTATTGTTCACAACAACCAGCTAAGACACTGCCAAAGAAACACTCACAGCTGGCATCACGCAAGGACAGAAGTTAGAGCAGAGGTTGTTCGAGCTCCTCCTCTCTTTTCATTCACAGAAGGCAAGAGTCTGCGGACAAACAAAGAATTGATAAAGCAACTGCAGCAGTACTAAAGAAAACAGCTTTCAAGGGAGAAGAGGCTCAAAATCATAAATTGACAGTTACCCTGCCCCTTACCCCCAGACCTGGTTAAAGCCTCTAAGAAATAAAAATATTAACAAGATAAACCCAACTTACTTGTCTGCAATCCATCTTTATCTCAATGAGTTCCCAAGTTTCATACACCACCATTCAGGCAAGACAGTGGAACAAGAAAGTGTTTCCAGATGTCTAATAGTTTAAGACACAAAACTGTTTAAAGTCTTGGTGGGTCCACTTGACTGCACAGCTCTGCTCTGTCACGCCTGTGATGTTAGACAGAAAGAGAACTGACTGGGAACACGATCACCTGCAAAACAAATGAAAAAGGGACCAATACTTACCTGTACTAAAGCCATTTGACTTTCCTATTATACGTATGGAACAGCCTGAGTATCTCGGGTGTTATCTAGTACTCCTGCAACCCTCAGTTCCTGGAAACACATGAACATGTGAGAAGACAACCTTCAGGGCAAAGCAATTCCTTAACTCTTGCATCATAGCCTCAAAAGCAGGTTATTACTGGAGGACCTCTTGTGCAACACTTGAGTATAAAGGTAAAACATGCTGCAGGGCTAGAAGCCCACTGGCTTTCATCAGCCTCTAATTTCTTGCAGTGATCCACTGGCAACGCTACATCTGTATATTCCCAGACATCCGAGCCTTCATTCTCGGCACCTCCCCGAGACCTACAGCTTGAAAAACTGTCGTTGTATAATTCAGCCCCCTCCTAACGTGCCAGACTACAAACTCTGCACCTCAGGACTTTGCCTTGTGTCTGGACAGCGAGACAGAGCAAGCCAAGACTCGATTATTTCTTGCCCTCACCCTGTTGTTCTGCTCACAGTGAAACTATATTTTATCTTCCAACAAGTTATCAGAAACCTGTCATCCTGCAAAGAAAGGCATGAGCACCAACTGAAAGGCAAGATTTGGAAACACTTCAAATTGAAAAGCAGATGTTAAAACCCCAAACTCCTGGCTATTACCAAGTCTTCAGAACAGGCAGCATTTGGAAGCACACGCTTTTTCAGATGATATACTGTAACCCAAGACAAAACTGTTGGGTTTATTGCAAGAGTCACCAGATAAAGTTCAGTGGCTTCTGTTGTTCATGCCCTCTATATAATACCAAAGGATATTGATAACGGTGAAATTAAGTGCTGTAACTCACGCCAATCAAACCAGCACAGCAGAGAACAATACTACCCACCAGGCACTGTGATAATAGAACAAAGGCTCCATTCCCTGTGTCCCAGGAGATGACATCAATTAATTAACAAATCACTTCTTGACTGTAACCTTTTCACCCTGAGGAAAAAAAGCAAACAGTTCCAAAACATCAAAATCAAGACTTGACAACAGCACCCACCTTCCTGCCCTGAAAACATGTCCCACTCTGGAACTAGCTGTCTTGTTTAAACAATGACTTAATCATCCCTCCAACATTTCCCATCAGGATCAGAACAAACCAGACTATCTCAAAGGCAATTAATAGGTCAGGGACAAGCACAGCTATAGGAGAGCAAACCAATCTGGTACAGAAAAGGAAGATACTCCTTCATCTTTGATCCTCCTCCGGGGACATATGAGACTGAAGAACTGCTGTTTTGGGAACTGTAAAACTCTCCTTTGAGCCACTAAAATGTAAGCACGACAGGGCCAGGGAAAAGATGCTTGGGGGAACAACCCTGTACCTCTGCAGCAGGATAATGATCCTGCTTTTAATTTTTCACGTCATTTTAGCTCCCTTCTGCTGCTTGTTACTTTATAAGAATTCCTAGTGCTTTAGGAAAGGAGGAAACAAGTCATTCAACTGAAACCATTTAACGCTCCAGGAGAACGCAGAGCCACAAAACCACCCTTGTATTCAAGCCTCACAGGAAGGGCAGCCCAAAAAAATATGGGCCCAACACCCCAAGCAGAAAAGAGGGAGTGCAGCATGCCACATCAGTATTGCTCAGCTGGTCCAAACAAATCTACCCAAGCCTTCAGCTGCAAGGGACCAGCATCTTAGGTGCAAAAATATGTCTCAGTTGGATCTAATCCATTGAGTCCTGCCCCTGGCAGCCAAGATCTTAATAATTCTAGACAATATCTATTAAATTAGTGCAGCTTGTTATGTTTTTTTATGGTACAATCTAAGATGTCAACTGAATGGGACTTCTGTACCAGGAACAGTACAGAGATATAGTAGAAGAATGCATCCCTACCCCTGAAGAGTTTATTCTGCATTAGCCTTAACACCTGTTGCATGAGACAAGATATTAATTCTTTCTCCCAAATCACTGCAGATTCATCTTAGAAAATCATCTTTCCTTAATATGGACAAAAATCTTCATGGTATTAAGTATAAGTGAAATTTCATCACAGGCAGGTATGTAGGAGCGTCCTTCTCCACCCTTCCTATTTATGTACCTGGACAGAACATACAAGTTGCAACTCAAAGTTTTTAATTCCTTGAGTCTGGGACAACAGACATGAGTATTTTTTCCTCAAATAAGAAATCCACAAGCCCCCTCCACAGATGTGAAGGTGGGGTCCAAACAAGCGGGCAACCGGGCAAGAATCATTTTGTCATCACTGAAATATGTGATACCAAAAGCTTCATTTAATTTAGCACATTTCAAGTTCATTCCTATTGTCAGCAATGGAGTTTTAAGGTGTAGCTGACCTAGTCACAAGCCTTGAGCTAGTGCCTGAAGAATGTCACCAAATTTCTCTAAAGATAGGAACAACTCCTGCTGGAAGCCTGATGCAAACAGATCCTCTGTCACTGGAAGCTTCAAATGCTTCCTGTATAAGGCACAACAAAGCTGAATTTTCACCCATGAAATCAGTAGGTGAAACTGAGCAACAGGAGAAAGCTTGAATGAGAAAGATGGAAGCGACAGTTTTTAAACTTCAGAAAGATTTAGGTTGAAAGACTCCTGGATAACAGCTAGTTCAACTGCCTATTTTAAACAAGGCTAACTTCAGAACCAGTCAGGATGCTCAATGTTTTTTATACAGGCTGTTTTAATCAAGCCTGTCTATTTCTAAACCACAGAACTAGAAGTAATGTCTAGCTGATTCTATTACACTTACTAGGATAAACTGACATCCCAGAGAAAAGTCATCTTAAAGCTATACCAAACCACTAGTGGTGGTTGCAAAGCAAGAACAAATTCTCTCCTTTCTCCCAAACGAGGTGTCAGTCTCCAACTACAATCAGTTTTCCTGACTTATAACCTTACAGACAGGTTGGTTTCCCTTTCTAAGACAAGAACACATTTGGTAAGTTTGGTTTGGTACAAGTCCTATGATATATGGGTCCTGGGTTTTGGGTTAACCTGCGAAAGTTTTCAAACTAGTGCTGTATTATTCCATCTCCCAGTGCAACTCCTGCAATATGCTACCCAGTCAACCAGAAAACAGTTCCAGGCTATGACTCTTGGCAATGCTTACTAAGCATTGTGATTATCATCCTCTCCCTGTCGCTTTCTTCTCCAAACCCCCTACAGCACCCTAATTCCCCAAATACAGGACAAGCTGCTTAACAACTCCTGCTTGCCTTTTTCTATTAATCATGCAGCAGAAGCCTTCCTTATGAGACCCTAGATAGGAAAGACATTTACCGGTTTCTTACAGTTCTGTGGTAGGAGATGATCCAGCTGGCAGTGGTACCCAAAGTCCATCTGAATTCCCAAGTGACCCCAGCCTCCTGCTGCTTGGTCTGATACGCCACAAGCCAGCTGCGCTGGGGCTCCGGGGTCGCCCAGGCTCCTGCTTCGGCATTCCCCCTCTCCGCAAACTCAGACAGTTCTGCCTTTCGTGCTCCGGCCACACTCCAGCCTGCATGCACCGCGCTCCGGCGGGCCAGCCTCACCGCTAGTAGGAAACAGGACACCTTCACAGGGAGCCACAGGCTGCATAAAATGAAGCAGAACTAAGAGAAAAGAACTGACAGTACTGGCGATTCTGCAAAACACAGCAAGGCAGGCAAAGAATCACGCAACATGGGTAAGTGACAGAATAACAGGGGAAAAGATAACCGTGCTAGTCAGACTAGTCAGCGTTTGTACCTGTAGGACAGCTGCATTCCTAACCCTACCGATTTTCACCTAGTCGCTCAGCAGAGGCACACAGCCATCCGGGTAACAGGCTCTCTTCACCTTACTGCAGGTGACAAGTGAAAAAGCAGCAGCAGTTTTGTAGCCCTGGGATCACATTGCAGATGGAAGCCAGATCTGCTCTCAACAGCTTCTTTCCACAAACCTTCCTGTGCTCTGAGAAGCACACAAGCTCTCTGATATAACGGGGAAAAGTCAGGCAGGAGTTCAGGTTATTACATTACTGAGATCTGTAGGACAGCTACATCTGTCACTCAATTCCTACTCCACAAAAGATAGACACAAAAATTCCATAAAGCATGGTACAGGTAGGGATACTATGAAGAAATTCTAGAGCAACTGTTTTCTCCCATTCCTTAAAAGGCACCATATTTAAAATCTGCCACATCTCACCCAAGTGAATCTTCATTTAGGATCTGACTGGGCCTGGTTAACATCATTGGCTTAAGCACTATTAAATCCCCACATCAAAACAAGATAAACCCATGGAATTAATACGCACATCACTCACTGAATTTCTCCACATACTGTGCAGTGAGAAACATGCACACAGAGTACACCAGACTTACGCCTGCTTCCACAGCAGTTACACAACTCATTCTTTGCCAGATTCAGTGCAACTTCTTCCTTTCTTTAGGATTTCATTTTTCTTTTTACATGAAGATCAGCAAAAACAGCCCTCTACTTTCCATATTCTAGTAAATTCTGCTCTTGTAGTAACAATATTTAACAAAGCTTTCATTACCTTTCCCCCCACCCCACCTCTTCAATCCCAGATGAGATCAGAGATGCCCAGCAGCAACATCTGAACTTCAACTGCAAGACCTTTAAAGTAGTCCAGTCTCACTGGCTGGAAAAGCACCTAGCACTGGTGTTACCAAGAAAGCAGATGCACCGTCATAGCTCACACATAGAACTTACTGCATGTTATCTCTTCCCTCTACACTATTCTCTCTCCATATCTTACCTAATTTAAACAAAACACACAGACTGAATGCAAAGCTTTAAGTAGTAAAAATGTTCTGTTAAACCTGCTCTGTGGTTATTTTTCATATACCATAAACATTGGTTCTCCCCATATAGCATCTTAGAGAAGAACTAGAAGAACTTTAAGAAGTAGTCATTTTGGAGCTTACACAAACAGCTCAGTTCTACCAGCAGCTGAGCTAGCTACTGTGTGTACATAAGTGCCATTAATTTTTATGTGGATATGCCACAGACAAAATTGCTTTCTGGCAGTGAGTTTTGCAAAACTGTGAAGCACGGTGGATAGCCCCATCCAAGGCTGTAATGCTGCCGTAGCTCCTGGAAGCAAGGCTACCCTTTTTCCTAGCTGGCTCCACTCTGCAGCAGTGACTGTAAGCTAAGAACATCAGGCTGTTCCGGGGTTCTGCTGACTCAGCACCTTGGGAGACGCCTGGGCAGAACCCAGTGCACTGCAGATTTCAGAGGAATGTAAGCACGACCCTTAACCAAGCCACGCACAAGCATTAGCCACAGATCACAAACACAGAGCAGCAGCATAGTAGGCCCGTGCCCACGCTAGCATGTCAGTCTAAAAACCAGAAACCTGTGGTTTTATAGCCTAGATGGGCCTGGGAAAGACAAGTTTATCCAATCCAAGAAGTTCCTGGCCTGTACCCCCATGCAGTCTGCTGGGACAGAGAGGACACTGCCAGGCTGATTCATAGCAGAGATTTTACTGCCACAGCAGTTCTGTCCTTTCCTGCTTGTTAAGCTCAAGGCTCCTCCTTTATCAGGACTTTGAGGGATCTTTATAGAATCTCCTTCCGAACATGCTTCTTTCCTTTCTTCCAAGGCCAGACCCACCTATTTGTACACGTTTCCCTCAAAGCAAGAGGCAAAGTGTCAAAACGAGGTCTGCTGCCGGCACAGCTTCTCCCCATGTCTGAGCTGCATTAGGGAAATTTATGTTTTGATGCCCACTACTGCTCCACAACAGGCAGAGAACTTCAGAAGAGTTCCATGCACCACTGGATGAAGTTGTCACCATCCTCTGCACTGAGAGATGCTTACCATGCACCACCAAAGCATGCAGGGAGATGGGAAGATGACAACTGTTATCAGCAGGTTATCTGCCTTCCTACCTGCCCGAGGAGATGAGACACACATTGTGACACCAAAGCTGGCGAAAGGGCAGTAGGATGCCTACAATACAGCTAGAGAAGTTACCCTCGGATGCTCCCCTGAAGCACGTCTTCATTTCCCTGCCCAAGGGTACTTGTACTGAAACAGCGCCAGACATAGCTCCTGCATCTAGCTTCATCCTCAGGTGGCTTCTGAGGTGAATAAAGCCTGCATTTAGCAAAACTTGATGTGGGCTATATCTAGCTGCACAAGAGAAAAAACTGTCACCCCTTCTAAGATGCATTTCAATTCATCACGAGTGCACTGCAACATTACAGACAAGGTTAAAGTCTTGCATCTTAGCTGGTTCCCTTGTAAAGAGATGTTAACAGTAGACCCACATCACCAGGGGGGAACATCTACAGGAAGGCTCAAGTTAAAAAGATTCAAACTACATTTTCACTAGTATAAAATTTGTTTAGAGTAATTCCTCTTACCAAATCCTTCTCTTGTACACTGGGTGAGGGGTTCTTATATCAGGGAGAAGGCTGCTTCAGACAGGCTGGGCATAGCTTTGATGCCTGGTCACTTCTCCTACAATACATTCAAATGCAAACAGAAAAAAACCCATAAAACTGAAGGCTCAAATTAACATCCCAGAGTTGTATAAGCCCCTTCAGCTGAGACTCTCTTTGGAAATAAAAACAATGGTGCATGTGTTACTAACTTCTCTCCATTTGCATTAAGAGATGGTCTGTACCAGTTACTGGAAGATTACTGGTGTTCTACCTTCAAAATACAAGGAAACACAGACTTACCTACAGAACAGATTAGAAAGTTTCACTGTATACTCAAAATGAGATCCCAGTCATATAAGGAAAACTGGTGAGGGTAAGTCCTCTCCATTCAGCCATAGAGAACAAGCAGAAATAACTGCATTTTATAAGAAGGAGGATTGACATCTGTTTAGTCAGAAGGCTCTGATGTTTTGTTTCTCATTTAACCAGCCTTCTTCCAAGGCCACAGTATAAGTCATTGCAAGGAAAAGATTTTTCAAAATCTGTACTAAAAATCCTCTAGTTCCCCCATGCTTTCAGGCAAGGTACATGCACTGAGATGTCAACAGGTCAGGACAAATAAAAGCTCTTTTCTCCTTATTGGTAGGAGATCTGCTATTGTGTCACATTATAAGCCTGTCCATCCTCCATGATACAGGACAGATAGAAACAGAGCAAAGTATCAGAGAATACGAGTGGCCGGCTAGCAGTAGTAGTCAATTCATAACCTACTCTTTTCAGAGGAGTTCTTCCATTCCTGCTCTGATCAAACTCCCTTCCCTAAAGCTTATCCATATTTCTGTCTACACAGATAGATGCAGATGTTTTTGTTAGCCTTTTTAAGTGAGGAGAATGACAGAAAGCCCCACAAACCCACAAAACTGATTTTAGAGAACCTCAGTCTGGAGTCAAAGGGACAAAGTAACAGGGACCCCTAGCATCACGTCACCAAAATCAGTGGACGTGCCCAAGTGGCGGATTTAGCCTCATGTTACTGCCCCAACGTCACTCACACCTCAAATAGTTTCTGGTTTTTTCTTTTTGTGCCTCAGCTTTCTGAAACTACTTAAAATAGGTCAATTAACTTTCTCTTTGGGGACAAAACACAGTGTGAGATGACAAGACAGAAGTGTGGTCACCAGCACTGCCTGTACCCAGCACCCTTGGGTCAGCTGCAGAGGGCAGCAAGCGGGGACAGGGTGGGGAGGGAAAGGAAGGAGCCTCATTATTTAAGAATCCTTTGCCCCTCTTACCCTGTTTGGAATTTAGGCTGAGTAGGTCATTTCACAGAGCTCTGAGCCAGAAGTTTCACCCTTATCATCTCTGGTCTACTCAACAAAATAAAAAAAACCCACCTCACAGCACTTAAAAATTATGAAGCCAATAACAATTGACCAAACTCACTCCTCTGTAGATGGAAACTCCAAAACATGCTGCCATATATACAGCTAATAAAATATCAAGTATGTACAGACAGAGGTAGGCTGCTTACAAATGAATACATTTTATATTAGAGAATAAGAGGTAAGCATGGGTGGGTGGGCTTATCTTCAAAATACAGATGAAAACTTCATAACCGTTCACCTCACCTACTCTGCTGAGGTGCCCCTGAAAGGTAGCAGGGGAAATAATACCAAGCCCAGAGCCCAGATCTGTGCTGGTGCAGACAATTAGCTCTAATTACTTATACCTCTGATCTGAAATGAGTCCTCCTGTATTTTTCAGTTCTTATCTGAGCTAGCCCTTCCTAAGTAATGGAAAGCCCCGTCTCCTATGTGATATACCAGCTATATAGATAACCTCACTGGTGGTTTGCAGACACCTGAAACCTCATAAGCAGGTGAGTGATGCACTGGGCACCCAGATGCAGGTAAAGCCAAGCTTCACTTTGCCAGTGTTTGGGAAGACTTAACAGGGGCAGTGAGGAACAAAGCCAAACAGCGTAACAGCTTTCTTCCCCCATGTGAGCATCAGGCGATGGCAACATTTCAGCTATATTATTTACCCTTCCCTTTACAAAATGAATGTGGAAGCAACATGCTGAGCCAGGTAACAACACTGGAAATAGGACAGAAAGGACAGTTTGTGCCAAGTGTAGCAGGAGAGGGGAATAGCTGCCAGCTCCTTGCAAAGAGCAAAGAATTAAGTATTCAGCTTCCATGTTCCCCATGTAAATGCTGGACGTGACAATGAATCACAGAGTGCCTAACACCACATCAATTCAGTTACCTTGTCTCCTCGATGTAGAAGCCAGACAACCCATCAGAATCACTTACTGCTCGCTAGACCTGGAGCCCAAGTAGCCAAGTAACATGCTCAGCTTCCCGTGTACAGCTGCAGCACAGACAGCGTGAGCACACAGCTGCTTTTTTGGGTTCTATTACTTTCCAGGATCCTTCAAAATCTAGACACTCCCCAGTATCCTCAGCTCCAGCGTGTGTTTGTGTATGAAGGACTTGAAGGAAGAGGGCCACAGAAGAGAAAAGGAAAAAAAAAAAAAAAAAGGAAACACCCTTTACCCCTTTTACCCCAACATGTCAGACCAGCAAGGGCAGTTACTGTAATGTTCTCCTACATGACTTTCAAGACCTCTGAAAGCTTACCTGTCCGTCCACTTTTGCCCAGACCACCACCACCTGGTACTGCCCCTCCTCAGAGACAAGCAGGCTCTGCAGAGCAGCTGGCAGAGCCGAGGGGCAGAGGCACGGTGCCTACGGGCACAGCGCTGGCCTGAGCGGGCAGGGGGCTCGGAGGGCTCACCTCGACGGGCTGCTGCTGGGGTCTCTCGAGCAGGTCTCCTCAGCAAAGCAGCTGCGCACCGCAGAGGCAGATCCTCTTGATCTACTCCGATCCCTGGGATCGCACAGACAAAGGCAGGCTCAGGCCTGAACAAGCCCGGACAAGCCCAAATAAAGCCTCTCGCTGAGCCTGCCCGGTTGCAGCAGCCAGCCCTCCGCGTCAGGGCTGGGTTCGCCGGCAGCTCGGCGGGCGGGCGCGGGCTGCACCCACCGGCGGGGGGGGGGGGGGGCTGCACCGGGGGCGGGGGGGCTGCACCGGGGGGGGTTGCTTGCACCGGGAGGGGCTGCACCCATCCCTGCACGGAACACACCACCTGATTTCTTCTGCTGCGACATCGCGGATCTCAGCGAGGCTGAAATGCACCCAACAGGAGCACTTCGACTTGAGCACACTCGCACCAGGGCTGAATTTCCTCGGTTTCACTGAAAGAAGCCCACATTAGGAGGAATGCAAGATTTCTCCAGGATTCCTCCTGGCAAAGAGATGTAACCCACAACTTTGCAAACACACCAGAGACTCCTGTAATTAGAAAAAGCGAACTGGCAACTGAGAGACATGCTGCAGTGATGTCACTGGAAACCAACCGGTGCAGGACCCCAGGTTTGAATGCCCAGCCCAAACCCACCCATCAAGGTCTGGAGGCTTGCTTCTTGCAAGCCCATGCAACTTAAGACTACCCACCCCAAACATGCTCCCCCTCCATCTCTCCCCAGCAATAATTTTGTTACAAATGGTAGGGTTGCGCAGGGAGGCTAAGGCACCTCATTCATTCTCCAGAGAGGCACTTACTGTGCACACAGCTAATTAATAACAAGCCCTTCAGAGACAGAACTGCAGCAGCCTCCTCCCCACTCACACAATGCAGATATTTTTTTCCTCTCCTTTGTACCAGTGACTGTTCACATTTACTTTTTTTAATGAAGCTGCAGGGCCAGATTCAGATTTCAGTGCAACACAAGCTCAGAGCAACCCTGGTGCCTTACTGGATGGCTCCTACCTGAGAAAGTAAAGAATCTGGCCCATTAAATCCATCTGTGACAACGTAAGAAAAAATCAGCACAAAATGAAATCACCCTTGCAGGTCTGGGTTTGTTCTTTTTCTTTTTAAACATACTTCTAGACAGACCACCCAATCCCACAGCATTTCTCAACCAACAATTAATAGAGCCCCTCTGAAGCTTCCAGTGCCCACCGAGATCAGGCTACCTTGCACTGAGGCTGCCCCGCTTGCTGCAGCAGCAATTGGCACTTCCCCCCTCCTGTGAGGATACAGCTGGGGCAAAAAAAGGGGGTCAGAATATACAGCATGAGAGAGATGAGTGGGGTATCTCCAAAGGCTGCAAAGCATTATTTTTCTTTTTCCTTTTTTTAATGCATTTCCATAAAAACATTTTTTAAATAAACTAACCTTATCCACAGACTTCCTTAAGCTTGTACTGCAAGGGGATAAGCCCTTTGCTCCTTTCCCATATCTTCCACTTGGGAAGGATGCGGAGCAGGGTCCCCCTGGAAAGGAGCATGAGGTGTTGAACACTGTTAACAGCAACAGGCAGCAAAAAGGGCCAATTCTGGATTTGCTCATACAGTTCATCAGGGCTCTCCTACTTCACCAGACTGAGGTTTCCACCTTCCTCAAACTCCTAAGCTGACAGCTTCCAGATAAAACAATAATAATAACAAAAAAAAAAAAAACCACAAACCCCAACTTCTGATCAGCCACGAGACAGCGGAGAGCTCTCTGCAGACCAGGAAATCCCATCATTTTCCCACCCAGCATCCTTCACAACTTCCACCTCCTAATACGAATTCAGGCTTTGATGCAGACATTGGCTGATTTGGTACAAATAACAAATATCTCAAGTCTCCAGTCTTTGACTCTCTACGCTTCAGTTTACACAGGAAGCAAATGTAAAAGCTGCTACATTAAAATATAAAGGGAAGTGTGGAAACCATGTTCAACCCAGATGGCAAATTTTCTATCATCTCTGCCTTTAAGCTAATAGTTTCCATGATTTCTGTAAGAAATAACAAGAGATTACTTGCTGAGGCAGCCACAAATGACAACTGATTGTTATCCCTAAGCTGGGAAGTGCTACAAACACCTAAGTTTCCACAAAACATCAAGTGCCCCCCACCTAGTAAGTCACTGTTCAGTAAAGGCTGGTTTTGATAAGCTATCCAAACAGAGGTATCTGATCACCTTCTGACAAGTGGCTGTATGAAATGGTTTGTACATTGGTCCCACTGGGCCAGTATAGCACAGCACGGCCCTGAGGTTGCTCAGGGGCTCAGGCGGGTTTGCGGCCCCTTTCCAGGGAGAGATCGCTGGCATTCTCACATGGGACTTGCACAGTTCCACAGGGCATGCCAGTGACGGACAACCGCACACCAGCATGAGTGACTACAGCCGTTCTGACAGGCAGCGCTGGGGCTGGGGAACGTGCTGGAGCGCTCAGTCCTTTGGTGCTGCGCAGAGCACAGCCCCGGGGCCAGCGAGCCAGCTACACCCACCCACACAGACTCAGGTGACAGCAGGCCCTTTAAACCCCGTGTTTCTACTGATGCCAGATTTGTTCCTGTGCCCATCACTTCTCATAGCTGCCGCCTTTCCCCCCCTATGTATTGCAGGGCTCCTCTTCGTCATGCTCCAGCCCTGAGGAGTAGAAAAAGCCAGCGTAAATGAACGTACCCCAACATGGCATAAAAGGGAACAGGAACTAGAGGGATGAGAGGTAGCCTGAAGGAACCAGGTTGCATAGGGACAGCTTGCATTAATTTCTCCTCTTGTGTCTCCTTTTCCCTATACGTTCTGGGCTTCGTGATCCCCCCACCCACTCCAGCCCAGAGCAGCCATGCATCCTTGCTACACGCAGCGCTGATGCTTGCCTGGTCAGGGACGCTCTCCCGCACACAGGCTGCAGCGCAAGAGGCGGCTCCCCAGGTGCGTACCTGTGGCCATGCCAGCCACCACACTTACATCGACACTGCATGTGGATTCCGTTGGCTTGGCCTCATGGTATCACCGCAGGTTCCAGCATGCCTGGGAGCTGCCTTTAAAAGCAGGGTATGAAGCCAAACACTTGAGATTTGCCCAGCACAGGTGGGTCTGACAGACCTCAAGCGGATTTGACTAGGAGTGTGTTTCCAGCCACTAATGCTGGGCACAACCACCCCAGGAACAAGCAGCAAAAGGAAATTTTGTCATTTCCCAGACAATTGGGGCACTTTAGAGTTGAACAGAAATATTAAGCTGAATGACCTTGTTAAGTGCACACACTTGGAAGCCAGCAGTCCAAGGCTTCCTACAGGCGTGGTTGCACCATGGCTGAACAGGTTTTTGGAAGGACTGGCACCCTACCACACAAGAGGCAATTCTGCCTTTAACCTGCACGAGCTGTCACCACTTCAAAACCACGACCCCATCCACCCAAGTTCATTAAGCATGGGTCTCACTGATGAAAGCTCTCCAGAGCATGGGAACAGCGAGTGGCAGCTGAGCTACTCTTGCTGTAATTTCAGCTCAGCTTACTCTCCTACCGGGCTTTTAGGGCTCAACTGACACTTGGGGAGTGCTTGAACTGGTCCTACTGATAGTGCCCTTACTGCTAAGCCAAGATGCCTTCAGATGTAACCAAATTACAAGGGTAGGAATCTCCTCCCAAAGAGAAATGCTGGATGCTGCTGCTTGTTCTTTACAGCAGCGGAGGGAGGCAGAAGAGCCAGTGGCTAAAAGCCAGCACCGGAGGTTCAGCTTAAACTAAGCAGCGAAACTGCATTAGGGACTGAAACTGAGCACCTAGGCAAATGGTGCGTTATTTTATCTTCAAATCAAGGTGAATCACCTTTCTGACGTTCTGGTTCAGCCCAGCAATCTAGTAGACTGACTAACTGAATGATCGCTGCCTAGTAGTCAGATTCCTTTGCTAGATCCCTTCTGTCCTTAAGCTCTAGGGAACTATGATCTGAATGTGAATTTACTTTATTTCACATTTTACCTTCACAGTTATCCTTAATCACAGTATCACACGCTAGTTAAAAACTTGTATTGTGCACAGATATTAGCAGTAGATTTTAATGCCAGATGAGAAAGAGAAACATATATGCACCAAAAAATTACCTACCAACTTTACTGAATGTCGGCTTGTTGATCTCCACCCTGCAGCCAAGAACATCATGACACCAAGTTACTACCTCACCTATCAAGAGTAAAAGAGTATTCTCAAATAATGTGGGGAAAAACACAAGTCTCTGTGTCTCCTTTAAGTTCCCAACTACTCCCCATCCATTCCAACCCTTCCCCCTCAATGGTACCACTATGGAGGCAGATCCATCAACACTTATGCCAACTGTCAGTCACAAGTCACTGTGACTTCTCTCCCCCCCAAAAACATCACTAACATATAAATGGCAAAATTCTTGGTAAACAGGAAAAAAAGTCAGGCTTTCCCTAAAGCATGTTTCCAGATCTCTTTTGCAAGGACATATAAGCAGAGGACTTCGTAGCTATACACCCGTAGTAAGCAGAGGATCCAGTTACATTAGTTGTAAAGTGTCCTTGTTCACAATTAATAGAAATACTGTATGTACAACACCAGTTACTGTGTCCATGGTTGTATTTATTATATAAATAGCTTGGGTCTACTCAACAGGCCCTTTTGACCTTGTATCATGAGCATTTCTCAGAGGCTAAGTAAAACATGACCAAAACATAGCCCAAGGTCTTCACACAAACCTGACAAACCTCAATAACCTGTTTTACATCTTCTGTTGCAGAAATACCTTGGTTAGCATCTAAGTTGGGAAACTTCAGCAGCAAGTAAATGTGGAAGGCAACCAACTGCAGTGTCATATGTTTGAACAAGTTCCCTTAGCTTAGCTAAGGAAATGCCATGCTTCAGGAGAGTCTGTGTGTACGAACTCATCGCCTGTGTTAACAGGAGTTAACGCAAGAAATATCAGCTCACACTGAGGGAGCCTTAGCCTGAATCCGCTACCTCTGATATGCCATAGTCTAAGAATAGGAAGGCATATCTCGCCTACTGGCTTAACTTGAGATAACACGATTGGGGTCTGCGCATAGCATTACTTCACTCTTGCAGCTAGCGCTCTGCTGAAGTTTTCACTTGCAGCAACTAGATGGACAAGCGCTGGAGACTAAGACACATTAACGAGCTGGAACTTGAACATAGGTGTAAGAGAAGCTCTCAGGCTGCTAGAGGAACACAAGCTGTCATGAACCTGCTGACTTGAAAACCCAGAGAGAGGTCCAGCTCTCCTCACCTCCTCTGCAGATACTTTCTCCCCAGACCGTCTTCTGGCAAGACTGCTGCAGACATGCATACTTTGTAGAATTAATTACACTAATGAGACAGGGACAAAGTCTCTTCAGCTGCCTAGGTGTAAACACAGAGCAAAGTGACTAGCTAGCATCACTGAGCGTACTGCTACTCAGAAAATGCTTAGGTTGCTAGATTATTCGTGCTTCCATCCATCTTGCAAATCTGAGTTACCATTTTCACAGCCACAGGGAGGACCCAGGTCTTTCTAATCCCGAACCTAGTTTCTGTACTGTTAAGATTGTTCCTTAGCTGTCACATTCTGCAAGTACACCTGCCAATGCTGGGCTTTCCTTTTGCTTCACGTTTAAGGAAAGAATGACTGGAAAAACTGCTGGAGATCTGGCAATAAGAATAGAACAGCCCGAAGACATGAGTCTCTGCAGAGTTCAGTGAGCCTTCTCAAATCCCTGCATGGCTGGCAGGCTGTCAGGGCTCCTATACAGCCCAGCCTGCTGCCAGCAGTCTGGCTATGGTGATACCACGTCACAACTGCCAAACAAAGGTGCTGCATTTGAAAAGAAAACATCATCAGTAAAGATGGTGGAAGGAATAAAATAAATAAATGTATCAATAAGCCCTTCTGAGGATTTGTTAAGGTGTATTTTGCCCAAGAGAGGAGAAATATTTTAAGATATAAAGAAAGACCACTTCACAGGAAATGGTCTAACATACAAGCTACCCTTGCACATCATGTGCTAATTAGCCTCCTCCATCAGTACACAGCAACTTAGGTCTGGTTCCATTTCCTGCACTGCCTTTGTCTACACAGCCTAAAACCCAGTTAAATGTTACCAAAAGCATCATTTCCCAGAAGCTCCTGGTCTCCAAGAACACTGGCAAATTCCTTCCCGAACCATTTTATGGTTACAACAGCCTACAAACATTTTCCCTTTTTGCGGAAACAGGAAACAGAAGCGAAGTGATAAGCAGAAGGAATGGTCCTAATGCAAGCATGGAGCAAGGGATGACATTCCAGGCAACTGAGTGTATTTCCAGTGGCAACTGAAACACCTGACTGCTCAAACTGAAGTGCCTTATTCATTCTGATAGTCTGGCCTTGCTCAGACATGTACCAGTTGCAAGATCAGGATTTTTCTTTCTCAGTAAGATTCTCTCTCCCTCCTGATCAGACAGAAACTGAAGGACAGCACCACCACCACCCCACCACCCCCAGCTCTCCATGCTGCACAGGAGATGGCATCCAGCAGTAACTGCCAGGTGCAGGTATGTCTCAACACATTGACATGGCTTGCAACTGTCATGTTAGGAAGGACTTGTACCACTGACGGACCAAGGCACAGTGAAGTTCACCAGGCTGCAAAAGCCTGAAGCTGAGGCACTTTGACATATTCTACTTCTTTTCTGCAATGCAGAAACCTGTAGTCCCTGTAGTCACAGGGGAAAGAAAGCTACAGAGGACGTAATAGTCACATTACTCCTGTAAGCAGCAGACGCCTCTTCGAGCAGGAGTTAATCCGCGGGACTGAGTCAGCCCTCCCCAGTGTCACACCCACTCACAGGAGCAGGGCCTGGGCAGCACAGGGGTTCTGCAGATAAATAAAGAGCAGCAAGCTGCAGACCCAGCTTCAAACAAAAAAAGGCAAGATGACAAAAGACAGACTTTTGTACTAAGGTCATAGGAGCAGAGTCACAACAAACTTAAGTCATTTAGTCCACTCCCTTGGACTGAGTTAGGGCTAGCTACAGTCTACCAAGTTCATCCATCAGCATTTCTGCTGCTTTCTCAGCATTTCCTTCAGCATCGGACTTACCTCCCTCAGAAAAGCAGGGTCTCCATCAGCCTCTTGCATGGCTTTGCCTCTTAAAAAGGGGGAAAAATTTCCCGATTCACTCGTTCAACTAATCTCTCCAAAGGCACAGACCAAGCCTTAGCTTTAGCATTTGCTCTGTCAAGAATCCAGCAGGGACTGAACTAAGAATAGTACCTAAGGTGAAGGACAGAGCTTGTTAGTAGGATTATCCGGTGCAATTACAGGTAGCAATTCCCTGCTACTCAAAAGCTTTATGGTTAAGCAGCAAGAGAAATGCCTCTTTTCTTGGTGAGGTGCTGTGGGGGTTTTTGTTTGGTTTTAATGACACCAAGGCTGAAAGCGGGGAGCAGCTGAGGGCTGGGTGCCTGCAACTTGGTGTGCTTCTGCCTCCCTCTGCTGGGAGCCCGGCAGCCAGCAGAGCTGACACCTCGTCCTGGGAGCCCGGTCCCCTGCCCTGCACCAGCCCACAGCCAGCTGCAGAGCCATCCCCTCCCCCCCAGGGCCACTGCACCCACCCCGGGTCACTGGGCTGCAGCCGCAGGGAGGGATACAGATGGAAAAGGCTCCTTCAGAGGCACCTGGGGGCAGCTCATGGCGTTTTCCCTACGAGTCAAAGGGTCACTTTGGTCGATCAGTTTAAGAAAACTTGGCTTTTTGCTCTCAGCTTTTTTCTCCCCCCTGCCCCCCACCAATGCCCAACAGATTGTGGGTATTTTTATTTTGTTGCACGCTTCACATCTGTGGAATACAGTTTTCAGCAAGAAAAGGCGTCAAGTTCAGTTGCCTCACATGCAGAGCTGCTTAAGGAGGGAAGCCTATGCAGCAGCAAGCACCTGCCTTCAGACCCAAGGAACAGTGCAAGGCCAGCAGGAAAGCGACAGCTCTGTTAACCTGGCCACACTTTCTCTACCACCATTGCAACCCCTTGATTCCTCTTGAAATGCCTGCCATGGAAATACTTTACCTAACCCATCCTTCTCCAAACTCCCCACCCGTCCTTGCCTAGTGAAAAGCATCTCTGAACCCATTGAGATGGCACTGCACAGAGCAGTCATCAGGACCAGAACAGCAGCAACTCAAAGCTTTGGACAACATGCATGCACAGGTCTCCACATCCCTCCTGGCTGCTGCTGCAGCTCATCAGGACACATGAGGAGAACACAGCAAGAAACACCAGCATTAAATCAAGCTGCACACAAACGTCAGTTCCATGTTCACAGCTCAAGTGGCTCTTTTTAGCTAGTGTGCCATGCAAGTTGTTTATACAACTGAACACACCAACACTGCCAGTAAAGTGGCTCCAAGTTAAGAGCTGTATTACCAGGAACACTCATCACATGTAAAGCTGAGTCAGTTTCTTAAAATAGAGACTCTGAAAATAAACACCAGTTCAACATCAATGAATGCTACCTACCAACAGAAATACATACATTGCATGATGTATTCAAATTATGTGTTAGACAGGAACAGTCAGAATAGAAACAAATGACTGCTGCAAGTTTTTCTGCATCCGAGGTCTCCTGCAAACTTTGCTTCTCTGACGCTAAACTATCAGTTCACTAGCACCACCAGAAACAGCATGTAAGGAAATCTAAGCACGTGTCCCCTCCCTCCTACCTCAATATTACAACTGTAGTAATAAGGAGTTAAGCTAACAGGTTAACTTTGAGACACAAACTTAAAAAGCCTTACCACATTCTCTTGCAACTCCTTCCAGAACAAGGTGGCCAAGTTCTACTCGGCTAGCAGGTTGTGCTGCCAAGAGGTCCAGCCTGGAAGCAGCACAGCAGGATGCCCCCTTCATGAGCACCCTTCCGAGCCCTTGGCCAGCAGCTCCGCACCTGGCCCGCAGAGCCGCGGGGTCATCTTCTGCTCCTGGGTTGCCACTTCGAGTGTGATTCTCCTGAGGACAGAACAGATCATTGGACAGGGTGGCCTGCAGGTTGCAGTCTTCCTCTGCAGCAGCAGTACAGTTGTTGGGGGGGCCAAAAAAGGCCGTTACCAGTTCAAGAGCTTTAATCCCCAGTAGGTAAGATGCATGAACTACCCTTTACCTCACTGTTTCCCTCGGGGTGCAGTCCATGTACCTTGTGAATGCTGCAAGGATAATCCAAGGATCACCTGCACTGTATCAGCAGTTAGCCATTTCTTTGGTCTGCACTTCCTTTCCATCAGCACCACTGCTACATAATGCGCTACATCGGTCATTTTAGTCCCCAGAACATTATAACACCCTGGCTAAGGCAACTGCAGAGTGGATGCTGCAGTGGTGGCTTGTCACCCAAGTCCAATTCACCTACTGGAGCCTTGCCGCTTCCTCATCATGGCTGTTACCTGAATTGCTACAGTAAGCCCCTGGGGACATGCCTACATGCAGCAGCATCCCTCATTGCAACTGAAGGACATCCAGGAAAAGGACACTGCATTCTACTCACAGGCATAAGGGAATGGACTTGGCCAACTCACTTGCTAAATGATGGGGGGGGGGGGGGGGGAGAAGCAGAGTACAGGGATTGGCTGTCACAGCGCTTGCAGCAGCATCTTTCAGTGTGTGCCGTCCATTGTTGTCTGTCCCCCCTGCCCCCCCTTTCCCTGCAATGTCCTTCTTTGCTGAAGAGTTTTCAGACAGGGGTTTTGCTGCAGTGCATCAAAGAGTGGGTGACTTGCCAGCAAACCACAAAGTGTTCCCTCCTCTTCACTTCTCCCCCAGCCACCCGGCTGACACTTCGCAGCCAGACCCGGAATGACTGCCTCCCCTGTCTATGGGACTGGGCCTTCAAGGAGGAGGAGGTCTTATTTGCACCACCCCTCCTTCAAACTCCTCCAGGAGTCCACAAGGATCCTGCTCAGTTTTACCCTCTGTGTGCCTCACCCACACCCATACAGTTTCCCTGCAGAGCACTTTCGCCCCTGCCCTGAGGCATGCTGACTTCACCACTCTGCAGGCAGCCTGCGAGCAGGGAGAACATTTCCTGGTGTCCAGCCCAAGGTCTGTCTCCTCAGGACTGCAGCCCAGTGTTCTAGCTTGCATGCTTTTCCGCAGGCCAGGTTAATTCCGAGACAGGCTTCAGCGACCAGCTGCTTCTTGCCCGGCAGTTCAAAGACACTTGCTCCAGCCCCTCTGCCTGGCGCAGGCCAGCGTTGCCCCCTGACGCACAGCAGGCACTCCAGCGCTTCTACCAACCCTGCGAGGCAGACGGGTTAAGGTTGCATGCTCTGCCACTGACAGCGCTGCTGCATTAGCACAATGACTTCTGCCGACAAAAAACCCAGAAAGTATGTTCTTTACTATATGCAAAGGTACCCTCAGGTATCCCTTGGGAGAAGGTATCCGTGGGGAAGCATTTCAGAGCCTAGGAGCTCCACAGAGGCCAAAACACGGCACCGGAGGTATGACCTCACTCCCCACTATCCCCAGTCTGACAGTGACCTTCAAAGTTGAAAATGGCTCCCCACGTAATTTCCCTTTGTTTAGTCAAATGGTACGCAATTGGCCAACTCTCCACCTTTTTTGAATGACAGGGCTGGTAAAGGACTTATGACTGATGATAAACTACCATCCACCAATATATTAGACTAAAAACTTCACCAACAATTCAAGGTCAACAGCTAGTTCAAGGCCATTTCCATGCTTTTCCTGAATATAATAGGCTCTTGTCTGTGAGCTTTCTGGGGCAGGGATCTTATTTTGTTTCCACAGGATTCAACACAACTTCTGCTGCTAAACCAAGCAAAGGGCATCTTCAATAAGCACATCCTTACTACATCTTGCTCTTTAAGACAAGAGCAGAGTACTTTCTATTCATCACAAGTAAGCTTTTAAAAATGAGGTAAGCTTCGCCCTCCGTTTATAAATATACACAGTTATTTGCTGCAGCATATTGACGCAAATTAAAACCCATTCAGATCTGCCAAATTTTAGTTCTTCCTCGCTCAGCGGTAGGGACTCTCCCTTCTCAAAAGGTCAGCTGTCTGAAAAGCAGGGGAAAAGCACAAGAAGGACAGCCGAATGGCAACTCCACTACAGCTTAGCTCTCCCAGCATAATTAGAAATTCTAAAGGCTGAGCTAGAAAAATTAAGTCTTAAGGACATTTATGCCCAGGCATAGAGGTAAGAGGAAAAAAACCATTAAGATTCCTGGCACATGGGAATTCTCGTGTTCATGTGTCAGACAGGGATGGGCAGAAAGCAATTTACAGCAGCTGGTAAGGCTTTTTAATACATTGGTGCATCACATCACACAACTGAGCCAACAAATTCCCCCACCCCTTGCACTCCTGATCGCTCTGGATTCTGCAGTGAAAGAGCCAACTGGAAGAATCTGCAGAGGTTTTGCAGGAAGCAGCCTCTCTCCCATGCCCTGATCCAAATGTTTCCGGTCTGTGGGAAAATGGGCAAAACTTAAATGCTTCACCTTATTCAGAAAGGGAAAGGATACCCCGACTCCTCACAGGAACAGGCATTACCAATGACCCTCCAACTGGGGTCCAGTAGCAATTTTTAAACTCCCTTTGGTATAGGAGACCCTTCCTCACACCACGTCTGTATTTCTTTACTCATAAAACCAGACCTCTTGGAAGAAAGAAACTTACATGTGAGTTTGCTGCAGTACTAGGTAATACCCATGGAGTGTGTCATTCCCTAAGGGAGGGAAGAAGCAGCACATACCAGTTTAGAAATAAGTTACATCCCCAGAGCCTAGCATGCGGCCCGCTGTTGCGCTACACTACATTGGCCTTCGCAGCACCAAAAGCAAGAGTTAAAACAAATTGTAGGCGTATTCAGATATTTAAAGGACATCTGCTTTTTACAGTTGGGCACGAGGCACAGAATCCATGGCCTTCTCCAAAAATACATGCTGTCAGTTGACCTAATCTTTCTTAACCATTTCTATACCAGCCACTGGAAATAGATAATGAAATGTCAGAAACAACAAGCAAACCACCATTTAGGTCCCACTTGCTAAACATGTGGTGAAGCAGTGTCATCTGAGGCTCTTGGCAGCAGTGCTGGCTAGAACCACAAAGGATTTGGTATGGCATATCTCTGTGCAAGCTCATGAGCCCCAAGAGCAGGCACTAGGAATAAACCTCCTTACGTTTTATAAAGCTAGTACTTTCTTAAGACATCTTACTCATAAAAAAACACAGTCTAGCAGAAGCAAATATCCCAGGCAGCCCAAAATGCTAAAACTCTCTCTGAAATCAATATGGCAACCAGGAAAAGATCACTGCTTTCCAGACAGAGACCGACATTAAAGGAAGAAACCAGCTGGAGTATGGTCTTTTACCAGACACAGCGAAGTCTAGATTTCAGAGGCACTGAATCTATGCGCTCAGGCTTTTCAGTCACACTTTCTGGACATCTATCATGTTGGATTGCTGTAGGCAAAGCACAGAAGTTTAAGGTGGTAATGGAGGTCCTATGAACCGCAGTTAAAATTTAATGTGTACTGAGGATGCCTGTCCAGGTGGGCAAAGCAAGAACTGCTAGGGCAGCACAGGATGTAAGAGGACAGACAACATAAAGTACGTCCCTGCCTCCCCCAACCCTTGCACTCTGGTGTTATTTAGCCTTTTGCAACTTTGCACCCCATTGCTCAGCACTGACGGGTTCTTTGCCATTACTTTCCTTATAGTAGCAAGTGATGAGTTATACCTCACCTGAAGAGATCACCAGCTTGATGACACTTCAATACAGGGACTACTGTTTGAAATGCACAAGTCTTGGATTTGGCTCATTTTTGTCTTCTATAATCATTCTTATTTTCTATATTTGGTAGAGAGTCATCATGGCAGGTTTTCAAGGAGACATGAAGAAAACCCTTTCAAGAAGCTCTTGTGCCCGCTTCTAGAAAGCAGAACTCCAGAGCCCACACCTGCTTCCCTGCAGTTCCCATGGTTTCACCACTTGTGCCACCTTTGGTGAAGTCTGTTCTGTTCAATTTTACAGAAGTTGTTTGGCCTTTTTCTTAAGGCAGAGATCAATATTCTTTTATGCTGATTACCCTTCCACAATGCCCATACATTGGAACACCCTGTCACATTCATTATCCCTTGGTGACTTACATCAAGCCTGTTAACCCTGCTGCTTTTATTTTGTTCCTATTCCACCAGTTAGAGTGGTTCTTCATAAATGCACAGACTTATGTGTAAGTACTTTACAAATGAACTTAAGTCTCTTTGTTCATTAACACAAGGGAAACAAAGCTAACAAAGCTAACATAGTATTAGCGGGCTGCATAAAGGTTGCATCACAGCCACCTGAGTTTCAGTTACTTTGTGATTTGCACCATGCAAAATTCAAGGTTTCGGCCTTAACATCTATGACTCCTCTTGTGTCTTCAAGACTTGGTGCCAGAGATATCGCTGATGAGAGATCTGAAAGTTTTACCAAATTTAAAAGAACAACTTTGCAACTGAGGGTGTCTAGGGGCTTGCCTTTACTATGACCTTGCATTGTGTGACCTTGAGAGATCACTCTTTGGTCCCATCTCCCCTCCTCTCTGAGGAGGATAACATTTACCTTTCCTACAGATCTGACTGACTTTTCTTAGTCCTTGTGCAAGCGCACGATAAAAAAGCCACCACAATTACAGATCTAATCAATGTAAACATACACTACTACTCTCAAATAAAGTTGCAGACACAAGTAATTGCCTCAGCAGGGACAAGGACACCCTTCCTGTAGTCAAGAGACATCACTGAAAAAGGGAAGTCAAATATTTAGTCATTTCAGATGCTGCTAATGTTGTTCAGCATTAACTCCACAGCAGCAAGGTTCTAACTTGATATGTGCTGTAAGGACTGACTGCTGGAGTAGCACACCGCCCCCCCCGCCCCGACACAACATCACATCCCTATCTGCAGGGATTTCAGCACAGCTGACTTCACTGCTGTTTCCACAGAACTGATAATTGCTCAAACTGCATTTTTCCCCTTGCCCCATTCATTCATACAGGTACCAAGACTCAGGAATTGGTAAGACGACACATTTCAATTAATATAGATATTTTTATACCGGGAAAATGCAAGCGGTAGCAGACAGTTATGTACAAGAGATCTTTTTTTTTTTTTTTTACTTTATAATTAAAATTTCAGCCCTCATGTCATTAGGAAATAGTGTTCAAACCGCATGTTTCTCCAGAAAATGCAAGTTAAACTTCTGCAGTAAAAGGCTGTGCTAACACATTTCCAATGCAAATTGAACTTATGAAGGCTGTAGAAATGTATTCATGCTTGGAGGTCATGAGAACACTTTTCCTAGATTCACAGAACACACTTTGTAAGCTGAGTTCACCAGATACAAGGACACGGACTTCTGGGAGAAGGGTGCTGGAACGGCGGTCTGAATCTGGACGTTTCAAGAAAGAACTGGGGTTTAACCGATTGCTTAAAAAATCGGAGGTAAAGGCAAATCATTTGGGGATGCAAACCCCCTGATTCCTGCTGGCAGCTCGGGAGAGCTCAGGAGAGCAGGAAAAGGGAATCCCTGGCTGAGGCTGCTGCTTTGCAGATCACTTGAAGGAGAAAAGCTCTGGCACTACTGCACTCTTAAAGCTGCAGCACCCAATTTCTCCTTCGTCCTCCTGTGTCCTGCCACACAGCCCCCAGATTCTTTGGGGGGGTGACAGGGAGCGAGAGCCGGGAGGCAAGCTGAGTAGTGCCAAGGAAGGGGGAAAGGAGGGGAGATGCAGAAAGTTTCCTTCCCCCGAGTGCTGCATCAGCAGCAAGTCGGCGCGTCCTGATGCACTTCTGCAAGGCTCTGCAGCTCAGCACAGGGCTCGGACTGCAGCACAACTGCACCAGCCTCAAGGCACTGAAACCCACCACCTGCCTGAGGAAGCATCAGCAGAAATCACGCAAAACCAGAGCTCCTGACAAGTAATTTTAGTGGGTTTAGTTCTGATTGATGTTTTGTTTGGGGGTTTAGGTTTTGGGGGGTTTGGTGGTTTTTGGGGGCTTTTTTTGGTGGGTGGGGTGGTGGTGGTTGTTGGCTTGTTTGGTTGTTTTAAAAAAAGCAGATTAAAAAAAGACTTCACTAATTCAGCCTCCCTCATATTGATCCCAAGGAGAATTAAAAAGGCAAAAAGGAAACAAGCCAAATGAAGTTTAATTAGCAAGCACATCAGAAGTTGGACTTTTTCATCTTTTATCAATTATAAAAGACAACCCTGCAGCAGGAAGGACCACAGCCTCTCTAAAAATGCCTCCCTTCCTAAAAAAGCATGCAAAGACCTTCCATTACATCAGGTTAGGAAACCTGCCCTCCCTCCCTCAGAAGTTCTCTCTCCTTACCCCAGATCCACTCTAGAGCTCTGCTTTCCCAGGGATGAAGCGTCGTCTGGAGCAGCAAAAGTTGCAGGCTGCTTCTCCGGTGAGGGAGGCAGGACCTGGCATAAGTAGTGTCAGACGGGTCCTTGCACTGAAGTGATGCTGGGAGAGCCCAGAGCTGTTCAGACAAGCAAAGGAAAAAAAAAAAAAAAAAAAAAAAAAAAAAAAAAAAAGGGGGGGGGGGAGTTAAAAAGTCTTAAATCCCTGACACTGCAAGAACCCTGATCCTATAGGATTGTTTCTAAAAAGCAAACGCTCACGCTCTGTACAGCCGTATTTCCTGACAAGGTGCAGACTGAGCCATTCGATTGCCTGCTGGGTTTTCTCACCTGGTGGTGTTGCTCTTGCAAAAGCAAAAAATAAAGGCCAATCGGACATCTGCAGAAGCCTCTCAAACGTACTCTGCTCCCACCTGAGCTAGTCTAAATTTGGGGTGCAGGCTGGAACTTACTCAGAAGTCGGCAGCAGCTTCTCAGGCAAAGAGAAGCCTGGAAGATGCAGGGAGAGCGCTCTCTAACTTTGATCTGTAAGGGCAGGGGGTGGCAAAAAGAACAGGGGGAAAAAAGCTTGTTCTCCATGGTACTGCTAACACCAGTCTTAACCACATCAAGAATTCAGACAGTAGCTGCAAGTATAAATATTAATTTTTTTAAAAAAATACCAAAAAGCTCACACCTTCCACAAAGATTTAAGAGATCTACTTTTTTTCCTAATATGCAGAACAGCGGAAAGTCTGATCCAAAGACCCTATCATTAGCTTGAGCAAAGCTATGTTGTTTTAAACCAGCTCAGGCCTAGAAAAGCTTTTTGCCCTGTGTACATGTAATTCTTTCATCTTACCTGGTTTGACAGAACGCACAATTTGTCCCTCAACTATCCCATTGATTAAGCCATTGGAAGGCTGCCACTAATGAAGCTGCATAGACCCCTGTATTTCACGGTGGATTCAGCCCCTTTTCATGGCAGAGATTCAATGAGCACCGAGACAACACACACCAGTCCATTTTCCCTCCATTTCATGGAAGTGAGAGTCAGCACTATGGAACAAAAGAATTTGTGTCCAGACAAGAGACTTCTCCTTACATCCTAGAGTTACCAATTGCTAATGATTTCTGGTTCTGTTATTCTAGTCTCCAGCGCTGAGTGACACTTGAGGAAGGGCAGTTTAAGCTCAAGGTTACTGAAGGATATTGCTAGGGGACAACTGAAGCAGGCAGCATTTAAAATATGTGGGCAAGGGCTCTACAGCAAGCTGGCTCTGGAACCAACAGTTGCACAGTAATAGTTTTGAAACATGTTAATTTTTCATCCACATCCTTCAATGCACCATAGCAAAATGCCAAGTGTACATCAGGGTCAATCTAAATTTATTATTGCCTTTTGGTACCACCCTTGAAAGCTTTTAGATCAGGTTTTCAGATATGCTGATTATCTGCATCCAGAAGAGTCCTGGCACTGAGTGGAAAGCCTTTTTCTTCTTTTTCACCCCCATTGCTTTTCCATTTGGAGATTAGTTTTTTGACTGGACCAGGAGGTGAGATGTACTATATGCAGACTAAGATCTGCAACCAGCATACCGGTCATTACCACCCACTCAGCAGAGGTCTAGCCTAGGATTCAGGGGACTGGGTCAGTTTTTACTTCTTTATACTTGTTGCATAAGATCGCATACTCAATTCTTCTGGTTTTACACCACCACAGAAAACCACAGAGACACAGAGCTGGGTATTCAGCTTTGTATTTATAGTTACTTGTGCCTTGCTACCAGTGTCGTACTGCTGCAACTACTGCATGGCAGTTAGCACTGACAGGCAGGGTGCTCCCAGCGTATGAAAGCCCACTCACTACCTCTGCAGGCCTTCAGTGACACCTGGGACTAACCCGGGAGTAGGCTACAACCAGCAGCAAGAAGAGATGCCCCTGAACGTCAAAATATTTTACTGAAATTTTATACATCTCTGCAAAGGCTTTGAAAACACTGATTTACTGGAGTGTTTCACAATACTTCAGGGCCACTTGCTCTACAAACCAGAAACACATAGTTAATCTGTAGTAGATGAGAAAAAACACCCCTCTAGTGAAACGACGCTCCAACGCAGAGCCTGCATGCAATATGCCAAGGAATGCACTGAACAGCACATACCATCCCAAACTCTGCACCAATTTACTGCTGCAATACAGTCCATTAATAGTAACATGGTTATGCATTTTGGTGCATTTCACTTTGTTATAGGAGAACAAATACGTTATGATGAAGGATTTTCTTTTTAAACTTTATCAATCAGTCTAATCTTAATGTGGCACTGAGATAAGGACAGAGGGATATCTTTTCAACTCTGCTTTTCCATTCACCTGTCAAATGCTCAGAGAAAGCCTTTTGCTGTATTCGTGCAGTTCAGCTGTTTTGGAGTGCAGCAGTTCTGGGCTGATCGGCTTTCTGACATGAAGTGCAACACAGCTCTGTTGCAGTGTTATGCCATCAGATACTGCCCAGGCTGCTATTTATATTAGAACATAAAAGTGGTTGGTAGACAGTGGTTTTGCTTTTATTAGTTTCCAAGACTTCTTGGACAGAAGAAATAACCCTACTGCAATGGTTCAATCCATATCACTCAATATAAAGGTGGACACTGGTACGCAGTGTTGCACCATCCACTCCAAACAACAAAACCCAAGGACTGCAGCTGTGAAAGTCAAAGCAAGAGCCAAGATATTCCTAGACTAGGAACCCTCCATGTATTTGAAGGTTCCTTCTCACAGGTGTGCTATTTATATACTATTAATTTTTGTGGTTTTTTTTATCTAGGACAATATGTCCAATACTAATTAATCGGGAAACTGATTACCAGAACAAGATCTATTATTCATTTCAGAAGCTCAGTGTGTCAATCTTTAATCAACATTTACTTAAGATACAGCAACCGTTAAACTCCAAGTACATTTTGGGGAACTTCAAGTAACTCAATGATTATAGTGCTACCTGCATGCCTATCTCCTGTCCACCTTTTACATCACAAGCCAAGAAAAGTAATTTTCTTACTTGCCAGGCCCTACAGAGTTTGGAGAAAGCCCGCATTGTTCAGTGGACAGAGTACTGCCACAGTGCAGCTAAGCCTTCAAAGGCTTGCAGTTTCAGTTCCTGAGCACTCCAGAAGCTGTCAGAGCCAGGCAACCAGCAACTCAAGTTACCTGCCTTGTGCCTCTTTCTGGAGTAAATTAACTAGTTATGATACAGACTCAAAACTGCTGAACCAGTTTGGATCACATTGAGAACAGGTCATGTTGGAGAACCAACAAGGAAGGATGATTACTCTTAACACCAAGGGCAGAGAGGTGGCAATCACTTCATCTGTGAACTACCTCTGCCTATCTTGAGGAGATGGACTAAAATCCCTCTGTTCAACAATGGGAGTCGTTGCTTCATGATTTTCCAACCCCACTCCCACCCCACCCGATAGGATAGGTACAACTTAGTCTTTTACTTAATGCACCAGGAGGTCTTCAGGAGCTCAGTAATGTCTTCAGCTACTGAAAACTTAGCAAAGCTGCCTGGCTTCCTTCATCCTCATGCACAAAAGGAAGATAGTATTTCCCTCCATTACAATGAAGAAACAGCATGTTTAGCTTTGTCCCATTTCCATCTTCATTTAGTCCGGACTGAGCAGGGGACTGAAGGCAACCTGTCCCAGTGCAAGACCTTCCCTGGGGAACATGCCAGCCCTGTCTTTAACGTGCTGATCAAGCTGATGAGAGCATCACTTTGTTAGAAGCAAAAGCAGGCACAGCTTACTTGATCGACCAGTTCTAATTCAGGGACACTACTTGGTGAAGATCAGCTCTCCTCCTCTCCACCCCCTACCTCCTTTCCCCTTGTCCCTGCTTTTATGGAGTATTTGTGGTGCAGCTGCACGCTGATTGCTGAGGGATGGCAGACTGCATCATTACTGCAGCGATGCTGCTGAGGGACTCATCTAGTCTTGGTGACAGAACTTCACAATGGGATATTAAGTCATGTTTTAGTCCCATGACTGGCTCGGGATAGCAGCAGAGGGGCAACCGAGTTAGCTGGCTTAAGACACTTTCCTGCCCCACTCCAGCTGCACGCCTGCGAGGCAGGCATTCACTGGGTATGGTTTCTACAGCTTAAAAGCTACAGTTTAAAGAGGAAAGTCAACAAACAATAGAAACAGAAGCTTCTAAGAGGCAGTATTACTCTAATACTCTCTCTCACCTTTGAGTATCTCAGCTTTACTTTGATGCTAAGCTCTCTAAGAGCCAAGCTGTTCAGACAGAACACCAGAGCAGTCAGGTCTTGGGAACATCACCTGCCATCATTACAATGGAGCTCCTGTGCAGATCTGTTTTCCAGCCTCTAAACATAGTTTGTCTGGATGCACAGAGATGGCATTGTTTAATACCAAACAGGTGTAAGTACTTAAATCTAAACTTCTTAAACTGGATTGGAGATTTCCCATTCAAGGTTTTAAGTGAGTTCTCTTAACCACAAACTTCAAGCACAACTGCAGCTCCAGAACTCCTTAAGTAGCTAAGCCACTGACTTGCCCCAATAGCTGTAACAGAGCCCCTCTTTCTTACTTGTTCCCACATCAGCTGATTTTTACAGTCTGGTTTTCCAGAAGCCACAAGACAATTTTATTTTCTAAGAAGCCCAGCTGCTGTACAGCTGTTCTTCATTGCTTAACAGCAGAAGTTAACAACTTTACTCAAAGTCATGTGAGCCCGGCAGCCTAGAACTTCAGAGCTTTCCTGGGAGCTTGTCCCCCCAGCACGGTGACTGACTAAGCCCCACCAGGCTCTGCAGCAGCGTGACCAAGCAGCCTCCCAACTCATGAAACAACACCACACAAGAACTGAGGAACGATAAAGCATCCACAGAAATTATTCTGTCATTCACAGTCACATCTACAGTTCATTGGCAGTAGATGCCTTGACAGAGGCTAATAAATTTGGGTAGATACCAGGCAAGTTTCCTCTAAGATTACTTCATCAAAACTTGCTATACTGAAGTACACCTTACCTCTTCAAAGCAGCATTAACCCCATCCTGGCTCAGTTTCACCTCCTTACACCTTGACACTAGCCTGTGAATGCAACAGCAAAGGGCAACAAACTCCCACTGCATGAAGATCATTTTCTATATTGTTTTTTCCACTCCTGCCTAAAGAACCATTTGCTATGGAACAGGTTTCAATTGCTATATCAAAACACAACCTTCACCCAAGGTTTATAGGCCAGAGTATCTCAACTGATAAGCTGTTCTCTTCAGTATAATATTTCCTCCTTTGAAACACCATCTTTAAACACCAACCAGAACAGCTCTCTTTCCTGCAGAGCTTTTATATGCTTGTAGAACACCTGGGTCCTTAATGCCCCTTCCCTTGCTAACTACCTTGTATTCCTTTATTGGCATCACATGTCTCATCTGTCACACTGGACCTACTTCCCTTAAAGGACCATGCAACGAGTAAGTCTGAAAAGGCACTCACTGCCAAAAGCACACTCTGATGCTAAACCATCATCCTGATAAAATCTTACTTGCCCCAAATTACGAGATGATAGAGCTCCTTAATGAAACAGCTGAGATATTTTTAACATGGTCAAAAAACCTATTTTATCTTCTGACCTTCAGCTCAGAAATAGCTGTGCTATTTTTTTCAGAGACTTCCAAACAATGACTGCATAGAGAGAACCACCCCCCTTGCCCCCCTCCCCCCCCCCCCCCCAATTTCAGCCTCAATATTTAAAGTTTGGCATCATATGACTAGCTGAATAACATGGTCTCTCAATAGAAGATGCTAAACAACTGCTGCTGCTCCCAGTCCTGTCTATAATAATAACAGGCTCAAGTGACCAGGACCTCAGCTGTTCATCTCATCTAATGTGCCAGAAATATACAGCAGGGAGATCTTAATTTTAATGATTTCTGCTAAAGTAGATGGCAAGCCCCCTTCTTCTTCCAGAACCGAAATCAGACAATAAAAGGGAACTCCCATTTACTTCTTCTTGCACTCTGCTATACACAAACAGACCTAGATTAGCTTCTGAGAGCTAAGCAAGCTTTGTCCTCAGGTCATTAATGGTTTAAATACACAGCTATGGGACATAGCACTGATTCCCTTAAGCTTCTTGCTAAATGTACGGTGTAGTAATATCACACAAAGTGGTAAGGGGAGATCTCTGGAGCTGGATTATTTGCCCTGCTGGCTCTTTCAGATGAGTTAATTACCCCTCACCAAGTTTAATTTGTTAAATTTCATCACTTGAGTTAAACGCTTGTGATCTACACTCTGTGCAGAAACAGGGCCACGGTTAGAGGCATGCAGACTTTACCCAGCCCAGAGCTGCATTAGTAACATGGTCAGAATCATAAAGCAACGTGTAATGTGAAGCAGGGTAGACTGCAGTCTCCCTCATCCCTAAATTGGGCCCCTTACCCTGCAGAGAAACCTCGGTGCTAACACTGTGCCACTCTGAAATCTTCGCAATACCATGAAGTGTCTTCATGGCACACATGCTGATGGAATAATCTCCAGAACAGATTGGTGAAGAAGGTTATGGCATCAAGAAATTATACTGTAAGTGTCATTCAAAGTTATATCACAAATATAACGCGAGGCTTGTCCTATATGTAATGTCATTGCTAGGTGACTGGTCTGAGCAGCAAGGTACCCCAATTCTGTTTGCAGTTCTGCCAATGTGACTCAGTTTCCCCATCTGTAAAGGAGTTGTGGTAAAGTCTATCTAATTGCGTCAGGTAATTTGAGACCTTTGACTGAAACAGGCAATAGGAATGGTGTTTAGCCTTGCCATATAATGTAATGCCATTTATTACAGATACAGTTACAGCTATTTAATATGTAAATCTGCTTAACAACTCCTTGCTGTTGCCATACAAGTCATGGTTTGCAAAAACACAAGAGTTTTCTGATGCCTTAAGATGGTATCAGTGAAGTCTGGCTGGCCAAGGCTCTTAACAAACAAGTTTTTAATATTCTTATCAGTTTTATTTGTTGCTTTATGGGGAGTTGACAGAATCCATAGCTGGAGCCCTGGTGTGGCAGTAAGCCCAATGCTAGCAGAGACCTCGAATCTGACTTACAGCCTGCATAGATCTTGGGAGCCAGCAGCTATAAAGATTTCTGTATATTAACATACTTAGTGGAGCCAACTGCGGAAATGCCACCTGTGACATCGTTCACCCCAGTGAAGTTGAAGGCAATGGCCGAGCTCCTGGCAGCTGTGCGTTGCACCAGGACAGCAGGTCAGAGCTCTGCGGGACGCACCCTGGGGCCTGCGGGGCCTTTGCAGGGTTTTGCTTCTCTTCTATTTGCCACCCATCACCCTGCCTGCCTTTCCCAGACTTGGTGTGTCTAAAAGCATGTCAAGCTGAACCGAAATGCACTCCAGCAAGTTCACAAGGTGCGTACTTTGTTTACAGAACAGCACAGGAGTTGCAGATGCACATGTATAGTGTGCCAGGGTCACAGGAACTTCAGGACAGAAAGCAGTGCAAGGTCTGTAGGCAAATATACACACACATGCGCATGCTTATATATGTATATAAAAAAATTAGACCAGCCAATGCAACTGGAGAAAATAGAGACTTCTGGTTGCTGAAACTCCTGGCCTCCGGAGAAGTCTTGGTCTAATGCCGCATGATGAACCTCTCCAGCCCAAGTGTGCTGCAAGAGAGCGCACCACACACCCGTGCACGCAGGCACCGCCTGACGCAGCCCCCAGGTATCGAAAGGCAGCGAGCCTCAGTGCCCAGGGCGCGGCTGGGCTGGGCAAGGGTGGCCGCGTCCCCCACCAGGAGGGCCTGCGCCCCCCGACCCCCCGAGCCCCGCCGTTTCCGCCCCTCCCGACCGCCGCTCCGCGGCAAGAGCCGACGCCAAACGCAAACTGTCGCGGCGGTGGGAGGAGCGCCCCGGCAGGCAGGGCGCTGTGCCGGGCCCGCCCGCCGCCGCCCCACTCGCGGCTGCCCGGGGTGGGAGGGAGGTGAGTGGGGGGCGGCGGCGGGGACAGGGCGGGGGGCGGCGGGGAGCAGGCGGCCTTCGACCGGGCGGTGCGCTCAGCAGCGAGCAGCGGCCTCCCCGCCGCACGGAGGGAAGCCCCCCGGTCCGCCCGGTGCCCTCTCGCCCCTTCTCCCGGGCGGCGGTGTGCGCCGCGGGGCGAAGGGCAGGGGTCGCTGCCCCCGCCCCCGGCGCTCCGGCCAGCGGGCGGTGCGGGGCCTCCCGGCGGCGCCCGTGGGAGCGGGGGCGGCCCCCAGCCGGGGCTCGCTTTCCCGCGGCGGCCCGGTCACGCTCCCCAGCCGGGGCTCGGAGGCGCGGCGCCGGGCCGGTTCCGTGCAGCCAGGCCGGGCCCCGCTCCCGCCGCCCCGCCCGCCGGGAGCCCGGGGGGACCGGGCCCGCGCCCGCACGTGCCGAGAGCCCCGGCGGCTCCGCCCTTCCCGCGCGGCCGGCGGGACCCCGGGCCGCGCTGCCGGTGGCCGCGGCTCCGCCCGTGGGCGCGCGCTGGGGGCGCAGCGGCGGCGCGGCCGTTGCCGATCGCTTCCGTGCGGCGGGGGGGCTGCGGGCGGCGCGCGGCCCGCGGCGTCGCTGGGTTGAGCCCCGGCAGGGCGCGGCGTGGGGCGGGCCCCGGAGCCCTCTGCAGGCTGCCCCGGCCGCCGTGTGCTGCCCGGCGGGGGCTGCTGGGCTATTCTCCTCTAATGCGAACGGTGGCGATTGCCAGATATGAAAGCAGTAAACAAACGCGTCCGGGTTTACTGTGCTTGTGCTGGGCAGCGTAGCACAGTATTTTGCAATTAGGAGTGTTGTGAAACTGGTTTTCAGCTGGCCTGGAAGTACATGTGACGGTGTAGCTGAATCTGCCAGGAAACTACTTGGTTTATTCATTCCTTTCCTTGGGTACGTGGAAAAGAAAGACCCACCCAAACCCTTCCCGTTCCACCATAGGTACCCGCTCTTCAGCTGCGGTCTCTACCGCATCGCAGTAACTGCAGCCTGCCAAGGTGCAGTGGGCAGTATGTCAAGCTTCTCTAGCTTTCTTGGAACAAAGGTTGCTCAAGCAAATGTAAATATTAATTTATTGCACTGAGAAACTTTGTCATCTGCATTATAACCCCACAGTGGGGGAAGGAAAACCAAGCCTCTGCTTAAAATGGTGATTATTTATACTGCAGGCAAAACTGTAGGAGCTGCACTCCTGGCCCTCTGCAATTGCCAGCACTATTTGCTGGATTCTTTAAGTGGGTATGTGGAGCTTAAGCAGCACAGCGAGAAGGGATGGACGGGAGGCAGTCACAGCGGAAGGCTGGGGAGAGGTGATTCGAGGTAGATTTACAGGCTATGATAAACCCTGTTGAAGCTCTCCAGAGAAGAGCAACGGATACCGGGCTGTCTCTTGAGGGAGCAGTGTGACCCGTGGGGAACGTTGAGGCTGTCTCCTTGCACAGTGGCGGAGCAGAGAGGGCTGCAGCTGTGGTCAGCTAACCGATGCTCTGCTGCTGTGTGATTTCCATGCAGGAAACAGGGAAGGAAAAGCCAAGGAATCTACACAAACTGACCTTTGAGAGGGAGGCCAGGGTGCCCAGAAGGCACAGCAGCATTGCACAAGTGCTGTCCTGCTGTTTGGGGGGGGCTTACTAAGTCTGTCCCCTTCTCACTACCTCGGATTGTAGTCTGGGGAAGTGCTTTCATCTAAGAGTTGGAGTGCGGGACTGCTCCTGGGGATGCTCACTAGGGTCTCAGTTGGAGACCTTTAGCATCGATCTGAGCTCATGTGCAAAGCAGAGGAGTTAGTCAGGAAGGCACTCTGGAAGCAGGAGCTGCCACAGGCAGCAGCCAAAAGGTTTAGCACAGCCAACGTGTATGGGCTGAGAGCTGGGATGTGCTGGGACATTGCTGGCACAGGCGCGTTCCTTTTTTCTCTGCTGCAATTGGGTCTTTCCTCCCATTTACCAGAAAGGGAACAACCTGCCTTATCTTGCTTGCTCACCTGACCATTGATCAGATGGTCTGCCATACAGTCTGTTGCAGGAGAAGAGAGATCTGTGCTCAGGAGGGGCTGTGAAGAAGACAAGTTTCCAGCTGCTTTTGCCACTGCAGTCTCTGTAAAGCTCCTGTATTGCTCAGGTGAGTTTGCTCGGGAGAGAAAAGTGAGATTTATACAGACCAGTTCAAGCTGCACATAGGGAGAGATATGCAGACGTTCCTTGTTTTGATTTAGTTACCCTCATCCTTTAGCTGATTTAGATCCTGTGTTGGTTTAGCGATGGAAGCTTTTCTGGGAGCTTTCCAGGGGGAGAACCAGTCAAGAGCTAGGACAGCATCTTTATTTCATTTCTGCCATTCAAGGGGAGCCAAGGACCAGGCCTTGTGCTCCAGGCTAGGAAAAACTATCCTGAGTGAGACTGGGCAGGTACATTCAACAGCTTTTGGTCCTAGGGCATATATAGAGCTATAACTGGAGCAACGGAGCCAATGGTATATGTCTTACAGCTGACTGTGAGTGTGTGAATCTGATGAGACACTTTTCTGTCTTATCTCTGCCTGCAGAAGGTTAAGATGATCGTGTTCATTCTCATATCCAAGATCCATTTCTCAGTTACATGGTCATGAAACTGCCATTTTAAAACAGTGTAATCATATGACTGCAACTGCACGGTTATAGAAAAGCCATGTACCTTTTCCTCTTACTGTCAAAAAATGGCTTGTTTTCCTACACAGGTAAAATGAGAAGTTACAAATTCATTAACCAGAACCAAAAGTTTTTGAAGGAGTTAAGTCTGTGCTCCAACTAAACACGACTTCAGAAAATGAAATTAAGAGAATAAGATAGCTGGTGTAAGAGCTTCTGAAATAATACTTGAGGTAATGAGAACAGCTCAATGGTTTATTCACTTGTTCCAGATTGTCTCTCTTGAGATGTAAAGTCATTGCCGTGTTTCTAGGTATAAGAACTAAATGTCTCATTTCCGTCATTTTTTTAAAAACAACTTTGGTTTGGATTAGGGAAATAAGAATAAGCAAAGGGGCTTTTTGGTCAGGGAGGCCAGCTGTTACTGGCTGCAGTGGTCAGAATGGAGAAGGCCAGGACGGGTGCTGGCATGTGCTCCTCATTGATAGAAAGCTGCAGTAGGCAGAACACAAACCTCACGTTGTCTCCTGGCTGCATGCACAACTGTCGTGAGGCAGTATCTAGGCTGGCTCACGTCTAGACTCAATTTTAAGGACTAAACTTCTTCCCCATGTTGTTTTATCAGACCATTTGTCTCCCAGTAGCTCATTAGAAGCTAATTCGGCTCCATCCATGAGAACTGTGGTACACAAGAGTCACTAAAGGGCAGTGTATTAAAGAATAGCCTGTGTACTGAAACTGCCAGGGGTTGTGCTTGTCTCTGAGCTGCTATGACAATATTGACATGAAGCAATGCCAAGACAGCATAATACCATTTGAGCAAAGTCCCAAACGGGAGGTTGTTGAAAGCAGTGCTTAATTTGCAGGCACACGTGTCCATTTGTAGTCAGCTCTGAAATTTGTATTAAAATAGGCTTCAGCTTCACAGGCTAAAAGTGTTGACACCCCTCATTGACTCAGCTGTGGGAACAATGCTTATGCTACAACGACCTTAGGCACATGCCCTCTTCCACTTCTGGTGTGCATGAGCAGGCTGTGGGCTTTTCCAGAGCCCGTTACTGCCATGTTTCACATCATGGAGGGAGGAGAGACTGCTGGGTGGAGGATCCAGGCTGGAGTCCCTGGTTTTTCAGCCATGGGAAAGCAGGTACGTTGCATAGTGTCTTGTAGTGATATAACATGGATTGACAGTTTTTCTTTTTTATTGTTGTCCTCTAGTGTTCTGGGGTCTACTTCTCTCCCAAGATGCTGAGAAGAGTCCTGTTTACAGTGTTGTTCACGGGAGCCTTGCCATCACTGGCTGAAGTGTCCCAGGGCCACATCTCGGTGGTCTTGCTGGGAGCCACAGGTGACTTGGCCAGGAAGTATTTGTGGCAGGGTTTGTTCCAACTCTACATGGACCAAGTGAGCAGTGGCCACAGCTTCACTTTCCATGGGGCTGCACTGAGAGCTCTGGAACCAGGACAGAGGCTGATGTTTGATGTGCTGAAGACGCTGGCCTGTCCCCCTGATGAATCTCCCAACAGGTGTGCTGTGCTCAAGGACCAGTTCCTGAAGCTGAGCCAATACCACCAGCTGAAGACTGCCGAAAACTACACCGCGCTGAACAGAGAGATTGAGATGCTGCTTCGCCAGGAGGGGCTGAAGGAGGCTGGAAGGATCTTCTACTTCTCAGTACCACCGTTTGCCTACACAGAGATTGCCCGCCACATCAACAGCAGCTGCAGACCGCCGCCAGGAGCCTGGTTGCGTGTGGTGCTGGAGAAACCGTTTGGCCATGACCTGGAGTCAGCCCAGCAGCTGGCTGCAGAGCTGTCGAGCTTCTTCAAAGAAGAGGAGATGTACCGGGTGGACCACTACCTTGGCAAACAGGTGAGCAGCTTGCAGTGCAGAGCCCCCTGCCAGCTTGAGGGACTTAATGGCTGGGAGATGTTGGACGTTAGCTCTGCATCAAATGAGAGTGTTCCCTTCTCAAATTCAGGCAGAGCTGCTGAGCGCGTTCCCGAGCCTTCATTTGCTTATGGAGTCCTGTACTGTTATTCTTGTCCTGTCCTGTGCTGCTGTCCATCATCTTGCAGAGCAGAGGAAATGTGCAGGCTGAAGCAGGGCTTTCTCCCGACAGAGTGTGAGGATCCCCTCTCCAGAGGGAGGCTCGGGTTTAGTGGTGGACTGTGTGTGCGCGTGGAGGAGAGATGCAGAATTCATCTGGTCTTCTCACCAAGGTCAGGGCTTTGATTTCGCTGAGTAAGCAGTGCCCTTTCTTTCTCACAGTTCTCCCATCTCATTACACCCAGGCCTCTCTGCTTAGCTGTGGCTTCTAGAAGTGGTTTTTAATTTGATATGATACGGAGCTGATGGGATGTTAGTTTTGCGGGATGTTTAGGAGAAGGTTTCGTCCTGCCCTGTGCTCCACTCAGGGCATGGAGCACTGGCTGCTGCAGGGAAAGCTGAGGATGTGGAGCTGCATTGTCCCAGAGGGAGTGTGTTAAAGGACATGCCATCCTTGTTTTAGAGGAGGAATGAGATGCCACATTTTGAAAATAGCCTGTTCCAGCTATGGCACTGTAGCCAGATTTTACTCAGAAGGTTGCATGTTCAGCTGCAAGGAGAGCACCTCTACTAAGAGAGGGTGGTTTCTTCTCTCTATTCACTCCCCACTCCCACTCCCACCCCCCCACCCCCCACCCCCCAAAAAAACCCCAAACAGATGGCTTTAGTGGTGTAAGCATCTCATCTGATGTATTTCAGCACTTTGGAACTGTATGTTAGTCCTAGGATGGTCTGACTCAGCCCTTTGTCCTCTGACAGGTATAAACTGAGTGCCTTGTACTTTGTAGTTCAGCCTTTTTTCACATGAAACCTCAAAATGCCTCAGAAAGACCTTTAATGTCTGCTCTGTAGAGTCATTGGAGATGCTGTTGTACCTCACTGCAGGCTCTCTTGCTGATTTTCTCTTCTCTGACCCAGCTCTGCTGTCTACTGTGTGGCATGTCTGCTGGCATTCCAGAGCTGGCTGCATCCCAGTGCTGGATGTGTCAGTGAGGCAGAGGTACTGTGGAAACTGGTGAGTTTTTGTTGGGTCTTTGATTTTTCCCTTCACAGGCTGTAGCCCATATCCTGCCTTTTCGAGATCAGAACCGACAGTTTCTGGATCCGATTTGGAACCGACATCATGTGGAAAGAGTGGAGGTTGTCTTGAAGGAAACTGTGGATGCTAAAGGTTGGTGAGGCAAGTGTGCAGAGCTATGGTGAGTGAGTGAGAAGGAGAACTGGCAGGTTCATTAACTGTGAAAGTGGCCCTTGAGGTAGAGCTGGTGCAGGAACAAAAAAAAAGCCAATGAATAATACGTTGCTCCCTGGCAATACAGAGGGACTGCCGTACACTTCCTATGCCAGGGACTGACTCACTTCCAGGTAGTGTTGCTGCTTCCAAGCAAAGATTCCCATTGCAGTTCAGCTGGGAGCAGGGGCAGAATCCCCCACCTTTTTTTGCTGCAGAGCTTTGGGGGCATTGTGCACCTAACTTTCTATCACAAATCTTGATAAAAGGCACTGGATTTGGAATTAATGCAATCTAAGGCCATTTCAGTTCAGTGCTGCAGTCATCTGGTTGTAACAGCAACCCTTCTGTATTCCTGTCCTGTTAGCTGCCAAGCTCACACTGAGTATACATTTGTACTATCCTCTGGAAGATGCTCTTGCATCTCTTGCCTGGCTGTTACTCATATCAGCTAGTCGGTGTCAGTCCAGGTACCTAGGTCACTCTTGTGTTTGCCTGTTTCTTTTCCTTCCTCTCTGTAAGTAAGAGCATTGCAGAGAGAAAATCCAAGCCCAGAGTTGCTAGCATGGGTCTCCTGCTGAAGGACACGGCTGCAATCTCTCCCTGCAATGCTGCAGCATCCACTCTGCAGTGCTCAGCATAAAGCACCCTGGGCTGGACTGCCACCCACAGCACTTCTTGGGATGTCAGGTGCCCTCAGTTCTGCAACATCAGGATTGCTTCTCCACTTGCTTTACCTCCTCTCCTATCTTCCTCCTCCCTCCCTCCCTTCCTTCCTCAGGCACGACAAACTCAGCTAATGCAACTTTATCAAATTTGGAGTGATCTTTGGTTTGGTAGCCCAGACCTCACCTGTGCCTGTTTGTGGGAGAGGGATGCACTGCAGAGAGGTTTAAGGAGAACAGTGTTGTCTGTGTGTAGCCCAGCTGCACCCTGTATGCTCCCCACTCTGAGAAACTCCGTAATTTTTCATTTGATATCTTCTTTTCCCTGCGCGGCTTCAGCTGGCAGCCTGGCTCCCAGCAAGTCTGCAGCATTGATTACGTTAATGAATGTGCCTTTGGATTACAGCAAGGGAGATAAATGTATCAATCAATAGGGGAAGCCTATGGCTGTGATGTAGTCTGCAGTGTGCAGCCTGCTGCTGCTGGACTACTGAAGGGCATCTGTTTGAGTCCCTTTATAAGTGCATGGTCCTTTTTTCCCCTGTTCCCACCTGCATGAGGAGTCAGGCAGGGAAAGAGAAGCAAAGCTTTGTGCATGAAATTTTGTCTCTCAAGGGCATGGCTCAGCCAGAGCCTCCTGAGGACATGAAAACCAGGGGAAAAGAGACAGTGAAGGGCAGTGCTCATTGCCAGGGCCCAGCTTCAGCTCCTTCTGCGGGCCTGGTGTGTAGCTATAGAGCTGCTGGGGTCCCTGCTCTGATGCCACTTTCCAGCTACTCTATCAAAGCTTTTCTGTAGAACTGGACAGGGTGTGGAGTCCCAGGCTGAGGTGCTGTGACCTGTGGGACAGGAGTGTCAGGGTGAGGGTTATTACAGGGACCCTGCATCATGCTGTATGTGGGAGGTTTGAGCTGGATATTGCTGCTGGTCACCGACTGCAGCTTCTGAAAGCACAAGCAATCCCAGAAAGCAAAGCTGCCTCCTGCTGTGTGCACTCGGGAAGTATCAGGCGAGAGCATTACTCCTGCTGGGTTTCGGCTCTGTAAGCACCCAAAAGTAGGGTTATGTCTGGCTCTGTGGAGGACAAGCAATCCTGTGGGGAACCTTTTATCTTTACTGTAGTAGCACGGACTTTTTGGAAGCCCCTCTGCAGGGAGGGAGAAGGCTTAGAATCATGAAATCGTAGAATGGTTTTCATTGGAAGGGACCTTTGAAGTTCATCTAGTCCAAACCCCCTGCCATGAGCCGGGGCATCTTTCATGAGGTCAGGTTGCGCAAAGCCTCATCCAGGCAGACCTTGAACATGTCCAGTGATGGGACATCCGCAACTTCTCTGAGCCTGATAGCTCCAAGCTAATTGTTGGGCCAGGAGAAGAGGGGCTTGGTGCAAACCAGTTGGGGCTTGTGCTCTTTGTTCTCCCAGCACGCACATTATACATGCTGAGTGCAGGGCTGCAAGAAAACCACATGGGTTTACTGGCACCTTACCTCCTCTTTGTCCTCAGGCCGCACCAGCTTCTACGAACAGTATGGAGTCATCCGGGATGTGCTGCAAAATCATCTCACGGAGGCCCTGATGTTCCTGATCATGGAGCTCCCAGCCAATGTGAGCAGGGCTGAAGAGGTTTTGCAGTGCAAGCTGCAGGCCTTCCAGTCATTGTGGGGTCTGGAGAAAAACAGTGCCGTGTTGGGCCAGTATCAGGCATATGCCAGCCAGGTCCAGGAGGAATTGCAGAAGGCACGTGACTACATCAGCACAACACCAACCTTTGCAGGTGAGAGTTTGGTTTGGGCCCTGGAAAGGGGAGTAGGCTAGAGCTGAGGAGAGCAGGAGGTGTGAGTCCTTGCATGCTGGTACCAGCTCCATGACTCTGGACCTCACTGCTGACACAGGGATGTCTCCAGGCATCCAGCAGCATGGTAACTGGGAGCTAACAAAATAACGCTGTTGTCATGTTAGTTAACTAATGACCCATTGAATTGGAAGCATTGCATAAGAGCTAAGTCACATTATTCTTGATAAGATCTCTGCGTTATTTTTAGAAGTGGCCTGCAAACTCTTTTGCCTTTTCATAAAGTCGATTTGCTCTCTGCATCCAAGGGGTAAAGCACTGGCGGTTCTCTGTGATTAGTATCTCTGGCCGTGCTGTGTCTTCTGAGCAGTAAAGATTTTATCAGAATGATATTCACGCTCAGAAACTGGTTTCCTGCAAGATGAAAGGAGTCTAATGAAGTAGATACCTGGGAGGAAGCATAGCAGGGTAGCTGGAGAGCAGTTGGTCCAGTGATATCATGAAAGGGCTGAATGTGGAGCAAGAGACACATTGGATGCCAAGATTTCTGGGAGCTATGGAAGGAAAACGATAGCTAGGTGACAGAGATCCCCTCAAATCTCCTTGCTGTTTTGGTAGCTGAGATCAGTGTCGTTTCAGGTGTGCTGATTCACAGCGGCAGCCTGCGCTGGGAAGGGGTCCCTTTCCTCCTCACTTCTGGGAAAGCTCTGGATGAGCGGGTAGGTTATGTCCGTGTCCTCTTCAGGAACCGGGCCTACTGCACCCAGAAGGAGACTTTGAGGGTGGCAGGGCACAGCCAATGTAAAGCCAAGCAGATCATCTTTTACATCGGGCACGGCGCACTCAACACCCCCGCAGTGCTTGTGAGCAGGAACCTGTTCAGGCCCATCATGCCAGAAGGCAGCTGGAGAGAAGCAGTGGGTCAGTCAGAGCTGCACATTTTTGGACAACCGTTGTCTGACTACTATGTGTACAGCCCTGTGAAAGAGAGAGACGCATACTCTGTCCTCATCTCCAACATCTACCATGGCAGGAAGGACTTCTTCATTACTACCGAGAACCTGCTGGCCTCTTGGGCGTTCTGGACGCCACTGCTGAACAGCATTTCCCACCAGCCGCTGCGCCTCTACCCTGGTGGCATGGAGAACCAGCACCTCTTAGACTTTGAAATGGTGAGTGGGGAGGTGGCTTTCACACTGGCAGAGCCAGTGGAACTGCTGAAACCCAGCAGGCTGATGCCAAACGATTACAGGACAATCCAGTCCAAATTTCGGCACAGTCCCCTGGTCTCAGCATGGTCTGAGGACCTGATTTCCCAGCTGGCTTCTGACATTGAGAAGACAGCAAGCAGGACTGTGGCACGGTCTGGGCAGTTCCACCTGGCCGTCTCGGGTGGCTCGAGCCCGGTAGTCCTGTTCCAGCGGCTGGCAAGACACCATTATGCCTTCCCCTGGAAGCACACCCACATCTGGCTGGTAGATGAGCGCTGTGTCCCTCTCACTGACACAGAGTCCAACTTCTTCAGCTTGCACAACCACCTCCTCCAGAGTGTCAGGGTGCCCTACTTCAACATCCACCCCATGCCTGTGCACTTGAACCGGCGGCTCTGTGTGGAAGAGGACAGAGGCACGGAGCTGTATGCCAAGGAGATAGTGGCCTTGGTGGCCAATGCCAGCTTTGACCTGGTGCTGCTGGGGGTGGGCACTGATGGGCACACTGCCTCGCTCTTCCCCCAGTCTGAAAATGGCTTGGAAGGGGCTCAGGCTGTGGTGCTGACTGAAAGCCCTGTCAAACCTCACCAAAGGATGAGCCTTAGCCTACCGCTCATCAACAAGGCCAGAGAGGTGTTTGTCCTGATTTTGGGGAAGGGTAAGCACGACATCACCACCCTGATCAGCAGGGTGGGCCATAAGCCGAGGAAATGGCCGATCTCGGGTGTCAGCCCCAGCTCTGGCCAGCTGGTGTGGTATGTGGATTATGAAGCTCTGCTTGGGTGATGCCTTCGCAGTGTCCCTCCTCCCCTGTGTGCATGGCCCTTACAGCCTGGATTTTCCTACACAATGTCCATGTTTTTCTGTTGCCAGCAGCAGCTTCATCTCTGACAGACTTTTCTGACCTCCTGGGAGATCCATGGCCTGCAGTGCCTCTGCCATTTGATCCTGGAAAGGGGCTCGGCTCAGTGTTCAGAGCTAAGTAGGAGCCAAGAGCCCAGTGCTGCATTTCTGGCTCTGCTAGGGGTTCTGACTGTGACTTTGGACAAATTACCTCACCTTGAAGTGCCTCAGTTTTCCCTGTCAGGCCTTTCTCGTTATTAGTATTTAACTACCTCGTGGGCACTACAGGAGACTTGTTAAATTAAGTGCCTGCCAAATTTAATTATTTTTTTTTTTTTTTAATTCTCAGGCTAGGAGACAGTAATAACATGTACATCCTCTGCCCTGCTCAGTCTGGCTGGGTCAGTGTCGTCATCTCAGTAAAATGATGGTTCTTTGGACGTGGGTCTGCAGTCTGACATGTGCAGCCCATTTGGTGTCAGCCAGCCACTGGCTGTGGCTGTGCTGTCCTGGAAGCGTAGACACCCGCTTGCTGTTGTGCCGTGTGGCCCCTAAATGCTGACACCGATTTGTGAGCTCACTGCAGTCCCTCGTCTTTGCAAATTGCCCAGCAGCAGAGGCTGAGTTTATCAGCAGTAATTTGCAGCTTTCATTAAGTGGATAGCTGATACCATGGGGGATGGAGAAGGAAGATGCTTCACTTTTTAGGCTGTTAGAATAATGGGGGCAGGGCGAGGAATATGACAATTCACAGAGCTGTTATTTGCCTGCATTGCAATAATCTACTGAGGGAAAAGCTTGATGTTCAGAGGAGTTGTTTGGGTTTAGCTAGCAAAGAAACAATTCTCTGTCTGATTCTCTGAAATGAACTTATTTCTGTCCTCAGAATCGAAGCTTGCAGTGTCATTCACTGGCTTATAAAATTTCTGTAGGAGGCAGCTTTATAAACTATCATCGGTCATTTCATGTTTGCGGATGGTGGTGGTGGGGTTTGAACTCAAGGACACTGACTTAGAAGGGGAGGGAGTTTTCTCTTGTACATATCCCTTTAGCATGCAGAACTAGCAAATTGCATTTGTGACAGGACACCATTAAGCACTTACAGGAATGTATAGTTCTGTTGCTCACAGGAAGGGTTGGAGACATCCAGTCCTACCTAGAGACCCCACTCTTCCCCCTCCTGCTTTTCACCTTCCCGGAATGCTGCCATGCATGGGAGTGTCTGTCCTTTCATGAGTACCGCAAATGCTCTGTGATCTTCTCTAATGGGCAATATACAACTGCACACCAGAGCGCAGCGTTTGGTAGGGAAATCAAGACAGCACAAGGTGGGAGAACCTGGGCTGGTGGTCCGTGTGGAGGCGTGAGCCAAACCCACTCACCTGGGGTGGCGCTGGGATGGAGCAGACCCACTGCAGGAAGCTGGCAGGTGGACGTGACGCTGGCTGCCAGCAAGGAGGATTCCTCATGGGAGCAGAGGCCACTTTTGAGGGGGGGGGGGATTTCTCCCAGTCCCTGTGGATGCTGGCCCTGTTTCCACAGAGAGGTAGCTGTGTGTGGGTGACTGGGTGGAGATGGCGAGGTCTGAGGTGATGCAAAGGCTGAGGGCTTGGCAGGGACCCAGTGCCGGCAGGAGGTGGCATCCCCGACCCTGAGAAGCAGCAGCAAGTTGTGTGCTGTTCTCTCAGCAGGGCTGGGCCGAGGCTGTGCCAGGCCAGGCCACCCTGCACAGCCTCCCAAGGGAAAAATAGGATCCTCAGGAGTCGGACCTGGGAGTCTGCAGCCTAGGGAAGGATGGAGACTTTGCTTTAGAAGGCTGGGCGACAGGCATTGGCTTCATGTCCTTCCCTGCACAGGGATCTGCTGAACCCCAGGGACGAAGGTGCGGGTGGGTGCTATGGTCCAGCAGCATGTGAAGGGAGGCAGGAGGTCTGCGCAGCCTGTGCTCCCAGATTCCCGAGCTGTTGCCTTTCAGCATAATGCTTCTCTTAATGCAGCAATCAGAATTATTGTCTTCTGCTAATTGCACAGATAAAAGTGCATGGGGCAAGCTCTAGAGCCTGTTACTCATCAGCAGTCCCTAGGCAAACAGAGCCAGCGAGCACAACCTGGCAGAGCTATGTGCAGCAGGAAAAGGCCACGTTCTCAGGGACTGGCTGCGATTTCTGGCAGGCATTCTCCTCCACCTTGCAGATGGTCCAGAAAAGCTGCATTTACATACTGTATTTGACTAAGCTGAGCTGAGTTGCACTGGTGCATGTTACTTTGCTTTTGCATGGGAAAGGAGGGGAGTTGTTATGGTGTAGCTTTCTCAAAAGCTCAAACCCAGAAGAGTACAAGTGCCTTAACTGGTCTGGTTTCACAACTGGGATGGCTGGTTATCCATCGTTTGTGGGCATTCGTGAATAAGTTTGCTCCCACCTGTTCCGTGGTTACAGGCAGGCTTACCTACCAGCACAAACACCAAAGGGTGAAATAAATCACAGGGGAAGAGAGTAGCCTTAAAAAGTGGAAGGAAGGTGAGCACTGCAGTTCCTTGCTGCAGGACTTGCTTGTCAAGAGGATATGCTGACAGCGGAGTCTGGAGTAAGAGCATACTCCTAGGACTTAAATGGAATAACTCTTCTGGAATAACTCTCTTCATAGATGGGTGCTAGCAAACACTGGCTTCCAAAATATACCACAGTGGCTGAAAAAGCTGTGCAGACGTTTTAGGTCTGGTGTGTCCATAAATTCAAACATAATTTTTCATTTTTAAACAAAAATAGCCATGTTAGCTTCATTCCAGTTCTTTTGCATTTGGTATGAGGGAACAGGTTTTAATGAAAAATTGACCTCTGTGAGAAGAAGTGTGTTGTTATGAATGACAGAATTTATTACTGCTTTACAGATGACTGTGGCATTGGTGTTTTCTTATTTCTGCACACTTTCTTGTTAATATTTGGCTGGGACCTTTTGAAATAAACACTGATTTTAGAGAGGTTTATGTGCACTTTTAAATAAGCATGTGGGTTTTTTCCCCAAAGAGCTGCTGTTCTTTCCAGCTGAAAATAGAGTTCATTTGCAAAATCTCTTAATAGATCATCCTAAAATTCATCCTAGATTTTATTAAAATCCAGTAAAAGCTTACATACGTTTTCTTCAGTGAATATAGCTGTCTGGGTCGTTTGGAGGGTTTTTTTAGAACTGTGTTTTCTTTTTACACAGACAATTCCTGTTAGACTCTTTAGTACTTAGCATTTGCCAAATGAAAAACAAGTATTTTTAAATATGTAAAATTTGTGACTGGCAAGAGGGATACTGCGGATGGGAAGAAGGGTTAATCGAGGAGCAGATCTGATAAGGAAGAATGGTAGAAATCCACTGGGCTACAGGCCAAGGGAGCTGTGCTATTTTTGTTTTGTGAAAGCTATTAATAGGAGCTATGCACCTTCTTGAGAGCTTGTATTAACTTTTCTTTGCAAAAGCAATTCCATGGAGTAATTTCTTATAGTCTGTGTCTCCCATAAGTGATATTGATGCTGGTTTTGTTATTTTTTTTGCAATGTCAAGTGCATTCCTAGAATTCAGAGGTACGATTATTTATATGTTTTATAGAAAACTAACACTGGAAGTAACTGATTTTTTTACTTCAATTTTTATAAATCAAGTTGTAAAATCTTACTTTACCTTGAATAAAGTTTTGTGATTCCTTTCATGTTGTGTAATGAATAGAGAATTATATTTATAAAAAATAAATGGTTTTTAATAAAGGTGTCTAATTTCTTTCAAACATTGGTGGTCATTCTGGTTTTGATCCTGCCCTCTTGGTGAGTGAAGTTTTAAAGCTGTAGTCAATTTTCTGTAGTGTGAAACCATCAGTCTTAAACGTTCACTCTGACTGTCTTTTTGTGAGTGTGTGTGTATCATCCAAACAAGGCCAGGACTTCAAAACAGATGAACAGCCAAAGCCCTTTTAAGGTGAGAAGATGGAATCACCCAATACTATGCAGGGTCCTGAAAGCGTCAGGCCTTACGAAAGTCTCCACTGATCCACATTTACTCCCTGAGTTGCATTTCCATAGTTACTATCACCATAGTACTGAGTTGCTTAATAACATAGACTTTATAGAGCTGCATTTTAACTATAATCTGTTTGAGATTTGTGAGCTGAGATTATGCAGTTGAACTTCAAGAGCAAGCTGTGCTGTGACTCTGGCTAGGGAGGCACTGCGCGGGGTCCCAGCACGGAGACCTGCCCGCCGGTGTAGCTGATACCCGGGCGTCCTGCCCAGAGCCCCAGCCCAGAGCCAGCCACCCCTGGGTGAAAGGGAAGCCTCGTCTGGCACCTCCACTACTTAGAGAAGGCCAGTGTGTCCTGGAAAGGGGAGGAGGAGCACAGCCATTTCATCCTGTTGCCCCAGGGGAAGGCTTCACTTTCCTGGCAGGAGGAAGATAGATTTAAATCAGATGTTTTCTTGCTGTAATCGTGCTGATTCACAAATGCTAGTTCCCCTGAATGCAGCTGAAAAGGCACTGTTATTTGCAGGCTCTTGTGGGTTTTCAGCGGATTCCTGGGCTGCTGATGTAGCAGAGCATTTCTATAGTACCAAGTGATGTGGATCTTTTTTTCTTCAGTGTCCAAATCCTCTCCAGTGCTCCCTTGGATGCCCAGGTATGTCGCTATGACAGATACTTTGTGATGCTGTTGGTAATGCTGAATTATCAAAGTGACCCATATGTTTGAAGATGGCTGCGCAAGTGAGATTTAACAGTCAGGACATGGGGCTGGGACAGTACTTCCATCCAGGTCAGGAGTGTTTTGATTCTAGTTTAGAGACCATCGCACATCACTGAAGTGAGATACTCCAAGCAGTTACAGGATTAGTCAGTCCTCCCCAAACATGGGGAGCAGAGGCAGTGGTGGTAAAAGCAGCAAAATTTTCAGTGTCTTAATGCTTTTCAAAACAAATTTTTTGGTGCTGTGCTTGAGTTCCTTGGCCACAGCTCGGGGCAATCCTTAGTAGGATTTGTGCCTCCAGATTCATTGCCTGCCTTAGCAGGGATTGGTTTATTGCCTTTCTTTCCCCAAGCAGATGACTGAAAATGTGGCCGTTGCCTAAAAAGGGGCAAGAAAGGATATTGAGGGGAGAGTGAAAAACAGTACGTGCAATCCTGAAACAAGCTGCCTTGTGCAATGTTTGTCGGTAATGTGAATTGATCCAGTTCATTCCAGCTGCTCCCCCTGCAGAGAGCTGGCATGATGTCCTGTAGCAATGCAGCACCAGGTCCTCCTGCAAGCACCACTGCAGACTGTGCCAGGCCTGTGCCCTCAGGCTGCTCCCTGCGGCGGGACATGTTGGCTCTCCTTTGACAGATTGCTCTACAGAGAGGAATTTCCCGCAGAAACTATGTCCTGGTGGCGCTCTGACCAGACATCGCCTCATTTTTTCCTTAAACAGGGCTCCCTTTTTGTAGGCATCTCCTTATCCACAAAACAATCTGGGTCTTGTGTGAATGATGTTTGGCTCGGAGCAGTGTTGCTGTTGCCAAAATGAGACCTGCACACAGACACAAACTGTTAAGCAGGTTCTTTTCTGTAGTTCCAAGACTTTTTAATGGGATGTAGCCATTTTTTTCATGGTTTTCTTTTCTTACATGGGCGTATTGTATGGACTGGTACAGTACTCTGTGTGAAGATTTGGGGACGCTCACTTCTCCTGCTTGCAGAGAGGAAGAGAGGGACATGGTGAGGTGGGAGCAGGGTGCAGAACAGGAGCTCAAATACTTATCTCTGGCTGAGCTGGGGGGGGCTGGAGCTGCAGCCGGTACCAAGCTGAGCTTATTTCCCCACATGAAGAAGGGAAACCTGGGGTCAGCTGCTAGGGAAAAGGGCAGCTTGCATTCAAGGAGAGGGAGGAAACTGGAGGAAGAGACCAAGTACTTGATGCCTGAACTGTGCATATCCCATTTGGGAAAGCACTTGTAGGATAGACCTGACTGATCTTAAACAGCTTAATTTGGGAAAAGCAAAAAAGTCCTCAGCAAAAGGGAGGGACAAAACTAGGATTCATCTGACTACCTGGATCCTGCATCATCCCGCAGCTTTCTAGGGAGCTGGTTTGGAAGTGGTACAGCATCGTGCTGCATGCCCCACAGTAGGCACGCTGAGTAGGATTGCTTGGGGGGGGGGGGAGGAGTCGGGACTCCTTCCCCGTGTTCCCAGCACCACGGGAATTGCTGGTCCGAGGTTAGCACCAGAGAGCTGAAGGGGCAGGACTCTGCCACTGACTCACTGTGGGTGAGTCATGTTGCTCCCCCGAGTTCCCCTTTCCTCTTGCTATGCAGCAATAGTAAATCAGCTGCCTCATAGGCGTATGAAATGTTTGGAAGAGGCCAGAGGAAGGCTGCTGGCGGAATGGGGAGTTTTATCCTACAGCGTCCCTGTTCTGTGTATCATGTTCATCAAACAATATCAGCCAAAGTACCTGTCAGGAACAGCAGCAGTCAAAATCTTTTCAGCACAAAGCCGGGCCTGTTCTTATTGCTATTATCTGCTGCAAGCAGATGCTGCCTGGCATCTCCTTTCCCAACAGCAGCACTTTGACACGATCAAATTGTCTGATAAACAAACCACCCATGTGCTGCAGTGTTTTGACTTGCAGAGGGACGTTGCTGTAGACGCTTTTCCTGAGCTCTCTGGAAGTACTTCGGTGCCTGTAAAGGTGCTGTGGCGGCAGGCATGCCAGCAGCAGAGGGTGCTGCTTCCTCGTGCTGTGGGAGCTGGTGGGAACCACTTTTACCAGCCCTGTCATAGAATCACAGAATCGAGAGCGGTAAGGTCCCCCCTGAGCCCCCTCCTCTCCAGGCTGAACACCCCCAGCTCCCTCAGCTGCTCCTTATCAGACCAATGCCCCAAACCCCTCCCCAGCCCCGCTGCCCTTCTCTGGACACGCCAAGGGAGCTTTTTGTAGAGGCACAGGTCAATGCAGCTGGGCCTCTGACGCCCACGCTTTTGCTGCTGCTGCTCCTTGAGCCACACACAGCGCGGAGATGAGCACTCATCTTGTGGCACCGTGATTCCTCCGGTCAGCCTGCTCTCCCATAAGCTACTCCACAGCTGCTATTCCTGTATTATCCTGGTTGCTATCATTTTCCTTTCATAACTCTCCATCAAAAAGGCAAGGAACTAATTTTTCTTCTTTCCCACTCTCAGTGGCTTCTCGCACACAGACTGCAACAATGTGCATAGCCTGCTACATACAGGCTTGCAACATACGGTGTGGTAAGAAGTAGTACTGGTACGATGTGTCCTTTTTACTGTAGACAGTCATGTCAGCCAGCAAAATTACTGTGATTATAGGGGGGTGCTCCTGGCAGGTGCTCTCATTAAGAGGTAGTCGGGTCTGTAGCACATGTAGCTCAGAGGTAACTGGGCAACCAGCTCCCTTTGCATTGCTCCAGATAGAATAGGAAGTTTGTAGAGCATCTTCTGCATCCAAGTGCTCCAGAGTTACATATATCCCATTCTTTAAGGTAAGCCACTTCACATCTAGCACCCTATGCTGAAGCAGAAAGGCAAAGAAAGGAGCAGTAACAGGAGACATCACAGTAAGCCCCTGCTTTCCAAGTGAATGTAAAGCAAAACACCTGGATTCCACTTTGTTTTGGATAAAGGGTTTTGTTTCATTCAACATCTTCCTTTACTTGTGTTGCAGTGCGTAAAGCGTAGTGTTGACTGTGCTGACATTTGAATTCACAAGAAAAGACTAACTAAGAGGAAGATGACTATGTTTTTTTCCTGCAAAGGGCCCCTGGGGAATGGTTGTTTTTTCCTCCTCCATCCCACTCTCTTTTACCCCCTTTTCCACCACATTGATCCATCTTCCAGCTGAGGAGGGCTTGTCAGTTGTCCTCCAAGCAGGCTTGGCAGGATTTCTGCCTCATGAGGCTGCTGTTCTAACAGTCTCTTTCTTCCTCTGTTCTGCGGCACACTGGGTTACTTTGGCTTTGTTGCTGTACATTACAGACACTCATTGTTCACTATCTGTTGCATTGTCTCCCTTAATTCCCACAGGCAGAGCCTGCATGCAGCACGTACATGTTTCCGGGCAGAGTGTTTACTCTATCTCACCCTCTCCCCAGGGCACAGAACGCTGCATGTTTTTCTGGCTGCCTTTTTCACCCACCCGCAAATGCAAAGCAATAGGATCCCCTTCTTTGCTACAGTCTATGAGCCTCCTGCTGCAAGGTTAGTATCAGTTAGGCATAAAGCACATCTACAAAGTCTGTACCAGCCTGAGAGTCTGTGCTCTTAAGGAGGGTTTAGATGCTTAGCTTCAGACATTCAGAAGAGACTCATTTTTCAGCAGGCGGGTGCTCATCCACTTCCAGACCCCAGAGCCAATCTACAATACTGAATGCTGACCACGAAAAAGGAGGCATGCCAAATCATTCCCCCTCCCACCTCCCTTTTAATAACCTTAGCATACATTCACAAGGATGAGAGCTGGAAAAGTCTCTTCTAATCCAGGCTCCATCCCCAGTTAGTTTTCCAAACAGGCTTAGAGGGATTCCACGGCAGGCCATAAACACTGGCATTTGTCAGCCACCCCCCTCTGCCACTGTTTACACTGTTAAGTTTGAGACATAGACAGTATTCAAAGCAAGTGATTGAAGACCAGCAATTCCTGCTTCTTAAGGAAGCAAGAAAGTCCAGTATTAAGGAAATAAAAGGAGAGAAGATTCTGTGGGAGCTGTGATCTCACCTGGCGAGAAGCCACCACAGAGCTGAGAAGTTCTGCTTCAGCACTTGTCATGTCTGGTTTCCTCCAACTTCCCTGCTGCTCTTATACCTCCTCCACCCCATCTCTCCCTCTCACTGTAAAGAACGGGGATCTCTGTTAGAGCATGAAACCCTTGCACACCTGGAAATAGTGCACAAGAAAATGCAAGATTGTGAGTAACCCTCAGACAAAGAAGCTCACATCTGGAGAGTGCTGCTTGGAGATGTAATGGGTCATAGTGCTGACCAGTGCTGGGAGGCAGGTAACACGACTGGTGGAGTTAGCAGAGCAGTGGAGTTCACAGGCAGACAGGCTAAAGCCTGCTGAGTTTCCTGTACAGTTCTCAGACATCATTCATGGCGTTCATGTGATGACATGTCTCTGCTGCTGCAGAAGTTGCTCATACTATCCTGAGCCTGGTGAGCTGTGGCTAGGCAGGCCAAGGAGAACCTGCTTTTGAGTCTCTACAAGCAAGATTTCAGGCTTTCCTCAGGACCCTGGCCCTGGCCATTGGTCTGTTACTCCCCTGGGTCACAGCAGATGGGCAGGAAAAGGTCTCAGGATAAGTGGAAAATTCCCCATCCACATCTCTAGGCATCAGGAGCTACTGTCAGCCAACTAATTAACCGCTACCTGCCTTCCACCTTTCCAGATTATGAATGCATGTTAGCATTTGCCCCACTCCCACCAGTCAGGTTCTCACATTACAGGAGTCTCCCACCTTGGCAGTAGTGAAACAAAGCATTTAAAGTAGGTGTACTTTGGTGAGCGTAGTAGATTGATCTACTGTAGAGGAGAATCTGGTCCACAGAGCTCTGATTCTCAGCGGTTTTGGAGTCTCCCTAGACAGCAGTTCAGTTTGTCTCACTCTCCAGGTTGGAATATGCCTGGCACATTCCTTTAACATCTTTGGCATTGGCCGAAGAGATGTGAGTGGACTTTCTGAACAGTGATTGACTGGGAGAACTCTCCACAAGCAAAGCTGATTTTACACAACAAGCTGCAGGTGTGCTGGCAGAAAACCGCGGAGCCAGTCTGCAGTGTCAAGCCTTCCTCAGCTCCCTCAGAGCAACATTTACAGCGTCTCTGGGCGAGTATGAGCCCCCAAGGTCTGGCTAACTGTCCAAGAACTGAATGGTGATCCACAGGAAAAGATTTTCACAACACAGTTGGGGGACTGCTGCTGAAGAACTTCTGCTGAATTTAGTGGGGAAAGATGACTTAAATGGGAGGAGGACAAGGTCAAAGTAAAGTAGTTTTGAAAAAGCTACCCAAACATTTATCTATTTAACATAAAACTTCTCCTGTTTCTATCTTGCAGGGTGTGAAAGAACATATTTGTGCTGTGTCTACAATCTCCCTGGTGTTTCTGGTCAGCTAGAGTAATACATTTAATCTAATGTGAATGTGTTTCTTTAATGAACCACAATGGCTGGCATAGAGCAACTATTCCCCAAGGACTTCTAAATATGCTTAACAAATGATGCCTCGGTCCTGCAAAGATACAAATGCACATGTGAATGACTTCATATGCATGTACTGTCCCACAAAGTTCAGCAGAATTTCTTTCCCCGTATTGGCTGAAGTCCTCTTTCAGGGTTTTCTTGACTGCACGGGCTGACAGGGGTGAGGAGGCAGGGGGTATTCAGCAGACTACCTACCCCACCTTGGCCTTCACATTACATTCATTTCTGCTGACATTGTCTGACAGTTCAGTGAGTTCAGCACTGGAGCCTGCCCCACTGTATGTCACTGAATGTCCTGCTGTGACCACCTCACTGAAAAAAGAAATAACCTAGCAGGGGTTACTTTGGTCCCCCGGGGATCATGCAATTTCATTTCATCCCATGTGCGGCTGCAGGATTTTTTTTCCACGTAAGCACCGGTGTAACCAAGTTGTACATGACACATGGCCTGTGAAACATGACAAAAAGCCTGTTCGGCACCCAGCAGAGCATCCCTCCTTCCAGCAGCCTCCCCAGAGATCCAGCGCATGTATGCACCCGGGAATCACCTTCCTCTCTACTCACTTCCCTGCTCCCTAAGAGGGGCACAGCCTGGAGAAAAATGGGTGAGTATCCTGTCTAACCAAAAGGTAGGTACGAGAATGCACTTGCACGTTTACGTTTGTGCAAAAAGCCTTGAAGGCCCTGTGCTGGAAATGAAGTTCAGCTAAGATGGAAGCGAGGTCCTCTGGAAGTAGCGACGTGAAAATGAGGACAAACAAACCGACCCGGCTTGCTCTTTCACACGTGCCCCAGGACCATTAGTGAGGAGAACTGGTCAAGGCCCAGTGATGATGTCCAACCCCCAAAACCAGTAATTTCAGCAGCATGCAGGGCATTTGTTCCATACTGAGTCAGACGGCAGGCTGCCGCCTCCTGAATCATTCATACCACTTTCTGCAGCTCTTAGGTGGTCCTCGGAGGTATCCCATGCAATATGGCTTGCTTAATTTTTGACAGTCTGCTGGTTTACAGCTCCAAGCGGTATTGCTACGAACAGACTCTTTTTGTCGGGAAATACTGAAAAATGAATCATCTGAAAGAGATGCTACTGGGTCAAATTTGTCCAAAAAGCTGCTTTTTGAAAAACGACTGCAATGAACCGAATCGCATTTCCCTGATTTATTTTGGTAAGCGAGTCAGTTTTAAAAAGCAAGCACGCGTTCCCCGGAGCGCTCGCCGAGCAAGGCTGCGGCACGGCGGCGGGGCAGCGGGGGCGCCGCTCGTCACGGAGGGGCCGGGCCGCCGGCAGCGCAGCGGCAGCCCGCAGGCGGCACCCGCTCCCACCGGCCGCCGCTCCCGCAGCGGGCCGGGCGCTAACAGGCCGCCCCCCTCCCGCCGGGCGCTTCCCGCCGCCGGCCGCGCCCCCGGCCCGCCCCTTCCCGATGGCGGCGGCGGCGGCGGCGGCGGGGCGGGGCGGCGGCGGGCCCGGGCGGAGCGGGCCGCGCCCCGGGCCAGGCCGGGGGCGGAGCGGGGCCGCCGCCGGGCGCTATTTGGGCCATGTGACGGGCCGGGCCCCGCTTGCCGCGCCTGGCGCCGGGAGGAGCTGGGGTGCCGCGGTTCTAGCCTCCCCGCCGCGGCGGGGGAGAGGCGGGCGCTGCCCTCTCCGCGCTCCGCTGCGGCCCTGCGAGCAGCCTCCGGCGGGGCCCGGCTGCTACCATGGTCCGGCCGGCAGCCCGGGAACGGTAGGAGCCGGCGGGGGGCGGGCGGGCTCTACCGCCCAGGGCGGTGCGCGGCCGCGGCCTCCGCCCGACCCCGCGGAGCGGCTCCCCGCCGCGCTCCCGCTCCGCAGCCGGCGGCCGCCGGGCGGGGCGCGGCCGGGCTCTGAGCGGCTGGCGGGCGCTTGCCCGGCCCGGTGCCGCCTCGCCTCCGCCGGGGGCCGGGTCCCGGGGGCGCGCCGTGTCGGCGGGGCGCGGCGGCTGGGCCCGGAGTGCCGGGGCCAGCGGGGCGCCCCCCGCCCCGCTCCGAGCGGGTTGGCGGGGCTCCGGGGGCGGCGGGGGCTGTCGCGGGGGGGCGGCGGGGGCCGGCTGACGCGGCTGCGTGTGGCTCCGGAAGGCAAACACCGGTCGTGTCGGCTCGGAGGGCTCGGACGCGTTAGGGCGGTCGGGTTGTTTGTTCAGTGTCGGTGGCTGCCGCGGTGGTCTCTGGAGCACACCTGACAAGGCCTAATTAATTTGTCTGTTTTTCTGCTTCATAAACCTGTGCTAATACAGCGGGAGCTTGTACAATGCTATAGCTGAGGTACCCGGAGCTGAGAGGTTGATCTGGCTGTAGCCATGTGCTGCGGCATGCCGTTTGCTCTCCGTATTCCCTGGCTGAGAAGTGGGTGGTCGGTGTGGCTGATGGCTGGTGGTGGCCGTTCCTGATTAGAAACCTACGGATTGCCTGAGCTATTGCTCAAGATAAGGAAGTTTACAAAATGATTGTAGAAATGGGAGTTGCTGCCTTGGAGAAAGATCAGCTCTTTTTTTTTTTTTTTTTCCTGATAGCAGTGAAGGATGAATTTTTGAACCTTTTGTCCCAGAAGAAGCCTTCACTTTTCCCACCCCTCTAACGTCTGATTTCTATACCAGATTCTGGATTGCAAAGCACAGCAGCACAGGTAGCTTAGTTTTGCTGGCTGTGAGTTGGCTGCTAAGTTACTGGGACCAAACCACACAGCGTTTCCAGTGGCTTGCAGTAAAAGACATCTGGCTGTAAGATGGATGGGGTCAGAGTGGCTATCCTAGCCTGTGAGGAAGGCTGTTTCTGTGGTGAGGTGATAAGGGACCTACTGGGAATGTAAAGTGGCACGGCTCCATCACAAAGTGAATGGCAATGCTGAGAAGCACTTAACTGGCTTGAGGAGCATCTTCCCTGACCAACTGGAGGCTACTGTGCCTGTCTCCTCCCTGCTCTGTCAGTGTGCCCGGCCACTGCCTCTGTCGTGGCTCTTGGTGGTTGTGATGATGGATGCATAAAGCAGTGATTTATTCTTCTCCCCCCTTGAAAACAAGGGATGAACTTCAGCAGTGTATTCCTCTGGGGGGCATCGCATTGTTGCAGTACATCAGCAGCAGGCTTGTGCAGCCTCCCTCTGCTTTAGAGGTTACTGAAGTGCACTATAATGTGGTTGGAGTTTGTTTGTAAACTTATGCTAGATACTTTGGAGATGTGGGTTTGTGTTCTAGGAACTAGCTAGCTGATATGTGCTGCATTTGTGTGGAGTCAGGTCACTAATGCTAGATCCTGGATGTGAAAAATGTGCTCTGCTCGTTGCTGTCTTGTGTTCCCATCCCCGCCCCCCCCCCCCCCCCCCCAGGTCCCCTACATTTCCTTTCCTCTGATAACGTGAAAGCAGTGTGCAAGGGCTTCTTGTCTTGTCAATTCTGTCTTGTGAGGGCTAATTAAGAATTTATGAGGTTACTGGAATTAAAAATCTGTAGCTGGTGAGCCAGTCAGGACACTGTACGCTAGGCTCTGTGAATGAGTGCAGACTGCTGATGTTTAATCTTCCAAGTCATAATGTAGTTTTTGAAGAATAAAAGATGTAGAAGGTAGTATGATCTGTGGCTGCCTGAGGTTTGTGTCTCTAGCAAATTTTGCTGCTGGTACCGCTGAATACACTGGAATTGGCACTTGATAGACTAGCTGTGTGTGATAGGCCAGTGCAAGTTGTGCTTATGGTTTTAGGGCTGTAGTATACGTGTACTGACTGAGTCTGGAGTCACTGAAGGTTTGTGTTGACAAGGGGAGTCAGGATGAAATGGTGTTGGCAGGTAGTATCAGTGGGATGATCTCAGCTGGGCTGTGCTTCATACTCTCTAGAAGGAGGCTTGTACATGTGTTAACTAGTAGAGTGGTGTAGCATTATAGTCGTGGAGAAGCAGCAGCATGGATTATACTTAAAAGCTCCATTCAGGTATGAGTTTCCGAACCTTGACTCTACCAAAGCCTGGTGTATGTGGCTTGCCATGAAACTGTTGCCCTGCTCCTTTGTATTTGCAGACATGTGATGTGCCTTTGCAAGTTAGGTTGCTGGTACAAGATCAAAGGTAAGACACTAGTTGCTTCCAGACAAAGCTGTGTAATGCCTGCAGAATAGAAGTGAGTAAGTGTCTGAGAACCAAAGTTACCAAACTGCAGTCATTGGACTGCTTTGCTGGTGGTCATGGCAGAGTGGGTTGATGTCAAGGTGTTGACTCACTTCCAGTTACTACGCTGCTCTGAGTGACAAAAATATCTTTCCTTACTCCGTGTGAGTAACAGCTACTGCTGCCACCATAGCAATAAATAATTGCTGGACGAAGTAGGGAATGAGTGCAGTTGCCCTTAGCAAAGATGGGAAAGGTGTTACAGGGAATGGCTGAACACACTTTGAGTGCAAGAGAACTGAGCTAAAAAGTACTAATTTCCAAGCACGTCATGGGGGAAAAAGTGCCACTGTTAACTGTGTTTCCCCAGGGACTACTAAAGTAGTGTAATCGCCTGAAAAGAAGTAGGGAGGGGATTGCTTGTAGATGCCCTTTAAACTCTGTACTGCTCTGCCCTACTGTGGGTAGCTTTGGAAGCTCCTGCTGTGACGTAAATTGGTCTGCTGCATTGATCGGGAAATCATCTTCCTGGTGATCATAATTGGTGAAGTAGTATCAAATCTAGAAAGAATATGTAATGGATTGGCCTTGGAAAGATCCAGCAGTCTTGTTGGGCAACTGAGTAGGATAGGAGATTGAGGAAACTCACTCTTGTTTGTTGCAGGATGCCTTCCTGGAAGAATTACAGTGAGTTGTAGAAATTAAAAGTAATGTATAAATGTACCGATGAGTGACTGAGATGCAGCCTTGTCTTACACATGGGAGAAGTGCAAACTGAGCTGTCCAGAGGATATGAGGATGCTACTGGAAATCAGGATGTCTGGTTTGGTGCATACCATTGGGAGAACTTGTATGATGTTCTTGCATGTCTGCTTCTGCTTGCCTCACAGCTTAGAGGTCAAGAACAATCTGTTATCTACCCCGATCCTTTCACCAACGGACAGACTGATACATTTAGCTTCTGTGGTGTCTCTACAAACAGCTTCACATAAATGTCACGAGGAAAGGTTGGAGAGCAGCAGAATGGATGTCTGTCTAGCTCTCACTGATGTTCTTTTGTCCTAGTTATCTTCCCTGATAAACTTGCAGTTATGTAGTAAACACTCAAACATGCGTTGCCAATGTAGTTAGGTATATGTTTGTTTGGCAACTCTTTGCTGACTTATTTGCAGGAATTGACATTCTTGGTGACAGTGAAATCTTCCTCCTGTTCAGTGGTTGGAATAACTGAACAAGTACCAAAGTACTAACAAATCTCAGAATGTCTTCATGGCAAGGCTTGACTTCCTTCCCTTGCAGTCAGTCTAGCTGGATGCTGCTTTTCCTTCTCAAAATACGAAGGTTTCATGTCACCCAAAATGTCTGTTGCAAATGTATCCTGTTATGGGGGATTTGAAAGCCAGCAACTTTCTAATGGTGACTCCTTAGCTAATCACTAGACAATCTGTCACCATCTGCCTATGGTCTTGAAACAAATACATCTGAGCTGTAGAAACGGGCTGTGCTAGTATGGTTTTGGTCCTGCAGAGGGTCAGAGTTACGGATCCTTTGCAGTCACCCATCTGGAAACTTTTTTTTTATACAGCAAATGTGATTTAAATCTTCATTCTGGATGTTAATTGGGTAGAGGATTTCCTTTCTTCTGTAGCTGTGGGGTGGCACAAGCTGTCTCAACTCTGTGTAGGGGAGGAAACACAGCTGACTTTCCTTAGTAAAATTTGGTGTGAGCTGGATGCTACATTGAGGTACACCCCTTGCATGTCAAGACAGTGAGTAAGGGTACTGACAGGACAGTCAGCTGAACTGTGAATAATGTCCTACTGTTGAGCTGAGGTTGAGTAACACTGAAACTGTCCCAGCCCCATGGATGCCTGGGTACTGCAGGCTGCCTCTGCAGAGGCCCCTTCATGGGAAAGAGCACGGGCAGGAACGGCTCAAGCATGCTAACTGTGCATTTGAGCTCTGGGTCTAGGCCACTGCAATGAGCAGATGCAAGTGCTGGCTAGTGAGATGGGTGCTTGGTGCTGTCTGATGACTGCTGGGGACAGTTCTTTGTCACATGTTGTCATGCTTAGGATTGGGCTTAAGGTCCAGAGCTTTCCAGGGCAGCTGGTGCTTGTAGCAATCTGACAGTATTGTGTGTGCCCCAGGGAGTGTGGTTTAAAGGGATGAGTGTAGGGCTGCAAGCCAGGGACAGCTGTGGGCTGATCCTTCCTTTTTATACATCTGACTTGATGTGTGGCCTTGCTTCAATCCCTCAAGGTTTTACTTTAGGGTTTATAAAAAAGGGAGAAAATAAAGCTAACTCTTTTCTTCTTTGATCACCTTTGGCAGGGAAGGAATCTAATACCAGGCTATATTTTATGGGCTCTACCCTGTGGCTCATCAAAGCATTTGGAATAGATAAGACTTAGGATGCAGGAATTTCTGGCAGTGGGGTGGGAAGGGTGGCAGTGTGGAAGTGCCACAGCTAGGAGCGAGGTCTTAGTGTGCCATTGACTTTGTATGTTTCATTAATGTAGTGGTTGTTTTGCCACCCTCCTTCCTGGTTTTATGTTGTGCTTAAGCAGCAATGAACTTCAGTTTTCTAAGATTTTTGGATTAACATATTTTTCTGATCTTAATAGAGAAACAGCTGCCTGCCCTTGCCTTATCTGTTTTCCTTAACCCTGGGCAGTCTTGTCCACTAACATTTTCTTGTCTTACAGCTTTGCTAGTTTTTCCTGTTCTAGAACATGGGAAGACAGACTTCAGACTGAAGCAGCGCTGCTACTGTATAATAAGACTTTCAACCTGCAGAACCTTCCCTGGGAGGGGAAAGCTTTTTCATTAAAAAGAAGCAAAAAAATTCACCACTATCTGCTTGATTTCAAAGTGAGAGCAACAACTTTTAACGTTGGGGCAGAAGTTGGTAATGTCTGAATGGAGTTACCAAACATGGGCTTTTTCTTTTAGCCTGGGAGGGGAATTTGATAAAGCTTGTAAGTCAGAGCAGCTGTGTAGATGTTCATTTCGAACTTTTCTTTGGATTGCTGGTATGTTATCAAGTCAGAAATCTGTCCTGAGGAGATCCCAGATGGGGCCTTGACACCATAAATGTACAAAGGCACTTGGTTGCACAAAAACTGCAGAAACAACTTGGTTCTAAAGAACGTGAGCCACAGATGGTAAACAGCCAAGAAAAGCAAGCAAGGGGTAAGGCCAAGCCATTCCCTACATGAGAAGGCTACGTTGGTCTCGGATGTTTAGAAATTCTTAGTTTAAACTTTTGAGAACCTCACTGTGGATAAATTCTAGTGTGAATGGCCTTTTGTAAGTTAAACTGTACATTAACTAGGGATGTGAAAAATGCCTGGATTCCAGCTACACTGTTTGGAGGCTTGAAAGAAGTCCTGCTGTTTGCCAAAGTACAGTTTTTACCCGTATACCCTAATTCAGTGTTGTACGTTGCTTCAGAATCCCTGGGTCTGTAGTGGTGTGGCCTAGTGAGCCATGCTGCAGAAGCATTCCTTCTCAGTAGGAAGGGAATAATGACCCTTGACAAGCTTCCAGACCCCGCAGTCTTTGGTCCATACTGTGGAGGAGCTGGGACACTGGGTATGTGGAATGAATGGGGTTGGTGCTGTGTTGTCAGCACTTTTATGTGGGACCTATCTCTGATAGGCAGCCTCCCCATGCTGTTTAAAGGCTAAACTTTAGATGTTTAAATGTTAGAGAACCTGGACAGTGGGAGAGGGATTGCTTTGCTCCTTAATAATCCTAAGGCATTAGTACATTGGGCACATAGTTTCAAGTCGTGCCCATGTAAAGAAATAACCTAAAATTTTGTGGCCCAGCTGGTAAGGGATAAGCTGAACTGGGAGAATTGGCATTTATGGCCTAGTTCCTGTGAACTGTTGAACAGCTGCAAAGAAACCTGTTGACTTTTGCTGAAAAGAGGTTTGGAGCTTATGTGAATCCAGAAAGTGCCTGGGTTGACTCCTTTGGGCAGGAAACGTAGTTGCTTGGACTTTCTCTTCAGAGATTGTGGTAGGTGTGAGCTGCTGTAGGCTGTGCTGTGTTGTTACCCTCCAGTTTGCTGTCAGGTTCTGCACTGCTGGCTTGAACGCTTGGCTTCCTTGCCTGATGTCCCATACAGCTTCACTACTGACGTTTTGGGGCTTTCCATGTGGCATGTTGTGCATTTCCAGCTGGAACAAAGTGGAGCCGGGGGTGGGAGTGAATCAATCTACTGAACATGTTTTGTTTGTGGTGGTTTGGTTGTTTGGTTTTTTTTCTTGTGAGCCAGGGCACTGCTTTCCTCCCTAATACAGCTTTTTTGGAGTGCTGTGTGTCCCTCTTGCAACAAGGATCAGGCAGTTATAAGTGGTTTCAGCCTCAGATGTTACTCTAGTATGGATTCAGGCACATGTGTCTCTTAGATCTTGCTAGCATGGCTTAGTTTGCGGCCCAGGAGGAAAAGAGTAGAAGGGCTGAGACATGGCACTGATTCCAGCAGGGTACTGCTGTAAGGTTAGGTATGTGGCACACAGTCTTGCCAGTGTACAGTTGTGTAGAAGTCAAAAAGGGCAGCTGGTCTGCTGTGAAGTGGCTGTGAGCTTGGGTAAAGGTGAAAATCCAGGGACTTGAAGGCAGACCAGCATGGCAATATGCTACTGGTCTTCCAGGTTGTGGGTCTGACTTCCTCTATGCTGGGATAGGGAGAAGAAAGGGGGAAGTGTGTATCTTATATTTGTTTATAAGGTTTCATTTCGGTGGCTGAGATGGATCATGGGATTTGGATACAGTAGTTCATTTTTGATAGCTGCCTTAGTTGATGGACTTCGAGATGATCTTCTCAAGGACCAGCAAGCTGCTAAATAGTTTAACTTTCTTAACTTGGTGTTTGCAAGAAGCAGCTCTTGAAGGAACTGAACTTTCCTGGAAGGCTCGCTCTACATGTTCCCCAGCTGAATCTTTCTTGTTTTGAGATACTGATTGTCCTCTGGGTATGTGCTGTAAGATGTTGTCTTTCAGTGGTACTGCTGAAGGAGCAGGTCAGATGTGCCCACACAGGCCCAAATCTATGCTTGTGGCATGAATAACATCAAATCCTGAGGTTTTATCTGAGTAATCAGATAAAACCTGGTGTGTGGACACTGAACTGGATTTGCAAGAGGCATAGCTTTGTGTGTCAATACTTTTAAGTGGGAGGAGACACCTGACTAGAGAGAGCCTGGAAGGAGCAGTAACCCACATCTGCAGGCAGGCTGTGATTGTGCAACTGCACTCCTGCTTGTTCCATAGCCAGAGCAGTCCACTGTTTTACTAGGGGATACTTGCCAAGTATGCCGTGTCACTCCAGGATGGCAGATGTGTCCAGATGTTTGCCTCTGAGGAACTCCAGTGAGTCTGCTGCTTCACTGAGCTTACTAGTTTTGGAAGAGGAGAATCTTGGTATGCAAGTATACCTAGCAGCATACTTAGTGGTGTTTTTTCTATGAGAACTTCCTGCTGTGCACATTTTCTCCAAAAAGGAATTTGGCTGTGACTCATGAGGTGCCTTCAGTTTTTGTCCCTTGGTGTAGACGTGGCTGTAAGTACATGCTGGTATTCCCTTCCCAGCCATATCCCTCTAGGTAGAACAGCTCAGCTTGCTACTGTGGGCACAACCATGTGGCAGCACGTTAACAGTGGGAGTGAATGGAATTTCCAGTGACGGCACGTTGCTGATGGGACATGTGCAGTGTCCCCTGACTGAGCTTAGTAGGCAGAAGAAGGTTTGGGCTTTAGGCCAGAGGGGTGGCATGGCTTTTGGTGTGCATCTAGGAACATACAAGAGCAAGATATGAGGATGGCTTATCTTTGGCTGGACCGTGTCTTGCGGGATAAGTGTTGCAACACATTTCTGTGAAAATGAAGAAGGATGGCTGTTACTGGTTCACTGTTTCTGGTAAGAAATAAGAATTGAATGGCTTTTGGAGCTTTATGTGGGAAGAGATTTCTTGATGCAGATAAGACCTTAGTGGGCTCTGGGTAGCAGTGTGCCGTAGACCTTATATTAAGGCTGGTGACAAGTCCTCCTGTGTATTTGAGATACAAGAATGGTTTTCAAGTTTACAGTCATTAAGGTGAAGAGGAGGGATAGAGTGTTGTAACCACTACTGTTTTGGAGGCATGTGCTCTTATGTTATTTGGATTAGGCTGTCTTCAAAGCTTCCAGGGAATACCAGCAAATGCCCAGTCTAAACTGTTCTTGAAAGAACACTTGGCCTCATGGGAATCTCCATTTCAAGGTGCAGAAGTACGGCAGAAGGCTTATCAGTGATTTTTACTATTGAGATGGTTTTTCTGCAGTACTCGATATACTCTTGAATCTTGTTTTGACACCTGCAAAACAAGCTTGCCATGGAAACGGTGTCTGAGCCAGGGTGGTGGTGCTATGTGGTGGAAGTGGTGCTGGACTCGGTGGAAGTCCTGTCCCGAGGCTTGAGTGGACAGAGCAGCTGGCCCAGCAGGTGGCAGGCTGGCAGCAGGGAGGGCTCTGCAGCCTGCTGGATGTCACCCTCTTCTGCTTGCAAGTCTGATAAAAAAGCTGGGCAGTCCCATTAATACATGCCTAGATGCATTTATCCACGGTGAATATCTCTGTAGCCAGCTCTTTAAAGTCCTCGTATGGTGTTGCCAAAGCATTGGGATTATCTTTAGGGGATGGGCATGCAGGGTGACTTGAGCTTGTACTTCCATTGAGTATCACAAGTAGTAGTGTGATGAATTGACTGTAGAAATAAAACTGCAAGGTAGGTTATTTTTTTCCTGATGTGAGGTTTTTAAGGCAGGAAAACACTGCTGGATGTGGTGGCTGTGTTTGATATTCCAGGCATTGGGTGTTCTAGGCGGTTTACATCTGTTCTATGTTTGGGAGGTTGTGATGCACTGAATGGTGGGTGGCAGTGGCTACCTTATTACTTTCAAATTGACGCTTGTACACAGCAAATCTTGGCAAGGCCATCCAGCCCTCTCAAAAGGAGGAGTAAGGGCTTCGGTACCAGCTGACAAACAGTTGAATGTACTTTGGCTGAGACTGACCAGCCTTAGAAAAGACAGATGCTTATACTGAAGGGAGCAGCTAACATAACTGTACTTACCTCTACAATTCTTACTTGCTAAGCAATGAAAAAGCAAGGCAGCTTACCTTTTCTCTATGTTCCTAAGTATATTGAGTGTATCTTTCTTAAGAACAGGTCTTTTTTGCTATTTCTACAAGGTTTCTTCCTCTCTATTTCTTAAGTTCTATTAATGTGTTTCAAACTTGGTTTCCTAATTGGAAACTTTCCATTGATGTCATGGGAGCTTTCTGTGGCCCGCATCAAATAGCTTCGTTCACCAGGAATTAATTGACTGTACAAATGTTTATATTAAACACTTATTTAGAAGGCATGTTGACTTATGAGGACCTATGATGACTGTGGTATGTTGGGAGGATAGGTTGACTGTACAGCTTTTGTCTTGCCTTTGAACTGCAAAAGTGTGGGCAGCTGTTTAACGTCTAGATAAGACAAGTCAGGCTTGCTTACATGTAATAAACTTGTCCCATCACTGACTGTTGCACTGTTTCTTGTCTCTTCCATTGAAGGGGGCTTTGAATGGGTAACCTTAATGGAAAGGTCTCAGATGGCAATGTCTGGAATAGTCACAGCAGAAAGCTGTCGGCATAATTACGGGTACTGGAATTCTGCTGCTTTAGGAAACCTGCAGTTTAGTCGGCTGAGTAGCCCTAGGGAGGGAAGGAAGAGATAGTGAACATGCATGTTCTTCAAACTGTGCTTACTTGGGCTTCTGTAGGTGGTGTCAGGGCATTTGGAAGGTGGAAATAGAACAGGTAAAAGGCATCTTAGCATCCCCTGTCAACCCCAAATAGACCTCAGACACTGAGCAGTGGCCATCTCTCTCCTGTGGGAGATTGTGCTTCTTCCTAATTTAAAGGAAAGATCTTTCCAAAGCTGCTCGGGGTGTTAAGGAAC